>NW_026136701.1:11728213-12308213 GCF_905237075.1 Dicentrarchus labrax | reverse complement strand
TAGAGTAGTTCCAATACTATATGTTCCAGTGTTCAACCAAAGCCAGAAAGAGCAAAATAACAGAAGGAAATGTGACTAATTTGGACATAAAGTGTAGTTTCTCACTCCCTATACTTAGCTCAAAGATACACTGTGCCCCAAGTTATGACTGGACTGAGGAGAGAGAGGACCCTTCTTTTGGTTCATAAATATACAATAACAAACTGAACTTCAACTATTTCTTAATGATTGAATTTTACCAATTTCTTTTATTAAGTAACACTGTAACATTTTATGACAAGACAAAGGGCCTGTGTAGTTTAATTGTTATCATTACTATAAATTTAATCAACCACATCATCATTATCACCCCATTTAGGTAAAGTGCATATTTCATTATTGAACAGTTGGTGGTGAATGTGCATTTAATGGCAGTTAATGTGATTGTTGAGGTCATAATAGATCTAATTAACAACATGTCTAACAATGACCCAATACAGGCCTGTGCAGACGAGCTGCTTCTGCTTGACTATTGTCAGGGGGTTCAAGTGTCTGTCTGTATTGAAATGTTGGGAACCTCTTCTCTCTTGCGTACCCCACTGACCTAGATTTCAATTGTTTTCTGCCTGAGACAATGGGAGAAATGGTTTCATAACTGAACACAATACCTGGGTGTTATTCAACACGATTGTTGTTAAGGTTCTCATTGTGGTGTGATTTTGTGCTAAGCATTGTGTGTTTCCTTTATGTAACCTGCTCAAGCAGCCAGCCAGCAGCCGGGCCTGTGCACCCCACAATAAATCTCTTCTAGACGGTTCAACAGATGATTGTGCATTCACATGAATTTCTGTAGCCTAGCTAGTCCAATCAATGCCGTTTTAAACACAAACAAACTTCTCACATGATTTTACCAGTCCTTCTTGTGGCTCACTTGAAATTGAGAAATTGAGAAATTGAGCTCTCACGTGGGCAGAAAAAACAAAATCATCTTGGATATGAGCTGCTCATTCGTTACTGACTGTTTAAACTCCAGATACTTACTGAGAATGTTGTCATCTTAAATGTGAAATTGGGGATGATAAGCTATGCACTATGCTTAAATAGAAAATGTTTTTCATTTACTGTTAAAGGTCTAACATGTAAGATTAAGGAGGATCTATTGCATAAATGGAATATGATATTAATAGTTATATTTTCATTGTGTATAATTATGAAAATAGTTATTGTTGTGTTTTTGTTACCTTAGAATGCGCCCTTCTATGTACAGAGGGAGCATGTACTCCTCTAGGGAGCCCATCATGTTGAACTGCCATGTTTCTACAGTAGCCCAGCATCGACAAACCAAACACTGGCTCTAAATAAGACCTTTTTGCATTTATTGCGAGTTTCACAGCCAACATAGTTTCTCCTCCTACTTGGAAAGTGAGCAGTATTCAGTTGATTAAGTTCAATCTGCAACTTCACCGCTAGATGCTAGCTGCATACTGACACTGTCCTGCACGAAGTAATGTCACACAGTTGTGTGTATTACGGTACAGTGGAATTCAAATGAGAGTACAATCTCCAAAACACTGTCTTGCTTACTAATCGGTTATGTGAACTTCCCATTTAGGCAACTTTATTTGTATAACACAAGGTGCAATTAAATATGCTTTACATAAAGCACAGAAATGCATTACAACAACATTAAATACAATTAGAAACACAACAATAATGCAAAAAACGGAAAATGAAATAACTTAAAGTAGAAAAAATAAGATAGAAAATGTATAAAATAAGATTAAAAATACCATAAATACCATCATAGTGCAGTTACAGTGGAGCAATGCCCCAAATTCAATAAAGGAAATATAAGCACAGTAGAGTTGATTAAAGGCTAAAATTGTGGTACATTTAATATTATCAGGAAGTTGATTCCATCTATGTTCAGCATAGTAGCTAAAAGCAGATTGACCCTAATTGGTTCTGACTCCAGAAAAATAGGAATTGACAGCTTCCTGGGGAAGCTGAAGTAATAATGAAGAGACCTGCTGAGTTTATATTCATCAAGCAGATCAGAAAAGTATTTCAGCCTGAGGTTTTTAAGTAATTTTAATGACCTTCACAGGTACATAAATTAGTGCTAGGCCATTTTCAAATACAATAAGTGATTATGAACATTTCTTTATTCACTAATGCATCACAAGTTTAGATTATTTACAATATATTTACAGCTGCCTGTAGATATTAGATGTAAACAACAAAGCTAAAATATAAGATATCTATGATTAAAGGCTGCCGCCATTGGAAAAGAGTAAATTAGGTAGAACATCACTGTTTATAGAGATAGAAACAGGCAGGCAGAGGAGAAAAGAGAGGCAGAGTGCTCCATGCTTGGTGGATAGATGAAGGAAGAGTGAGCAGAAGGCAAATTAATCAAAGGACATCAAAGGCAAATGGATTGAGGGAGAGAAGGGAATGAAAGAGTGCCGCCCGTTTGTCCCATGCCGTTCCCGCTCCGCTCTGCCTGAGCCTGCTCTCAGATCTCAGGGCCATTGTGCCGCACGGGTGCATGGAGGGGGCTGGGGCACAATGCACACAACAAAACATACACACACTAACAAATGTCTGAAAGCAAGGCTCGAAAAAGAAGACATGTCATTTTTCCTGTCTTGTCTAACTCAAACTCTGGCACCTCTGTCTCTGAGGCCTGTTTCTGTTTGTCATGCTTGCATATGTGCAGTTGCTTGCTGTTTTTTTCACCATCAAAGCTTTTGAATTCACCAGAGTTGGCTGCACAATCTTTGACTGAAACATAAACACACAATCACACACTCTCTGACACGTACTGTATGTTGTTGTCAGTGTGAGCTCTGCCTTCAGTGCTGGCTTGTGGTATCAGTGGACGGCTCTCTTTGATAATGCCCTGCTAGGTTCGGCCGGCACTCTTTTTATCGTTCGGCCAGTTAGTTGGCTCAAAGTTGACTCCAATTTGTGCTTCTCGTTTGGGTTACTGGTCAGCACAAACTTCTGTCTGTGTCCACGTAGACTATGAGCCATGTCACAGTCAACAATCTTAATTTGTCCTCACATATAAATAATAATATAAATTCAGTTGGCTTTAATAAAACAAGGTCACAATGCTTTACATAGTCACTGTGATATTTTTGTACAGGGGTAGTCGTATCACATACTATTTATGTTATTGTTTGAGCTGTAAATTCTAACTACTTAATCTTTTTTAGATGTAAGGATTTATACTCACACAGTATCAGTTCATGTATTCTGTGGCATTTTCTTTTTTTTCTGTAAAAACAATATAAATGTGTTTTATTTAATTTTACTTTTTGCTTCAGCAGTGGCAAGACACATCCAAAAAGTTGGCAAGAAATGCAAGGCGCTAAAACAAAAAAAAATCTGATTTGTTTGGTTAATGATTGCTTTCGAACTTTAAAAATACACCATGTTCATGAGGACTTTTTTACTGTATCTTTATGTAACAAACGCAGAGTTCAGCAGAGAAAGACAAAAGTGATGTGAACTGACAATATTTTAATGGGGGGGATAAAAGACTGTAAGTGATCAATGGAGGCGGCGGCCAAGTGATGCCCGGGGGACGGCTTTGATGTGGGCATCCTCAGAGGGACGCCGGGGACAATGCCCTCTTTGAGGGGCATGCAGAATGGCAGACACTTCCCTCTCCCTCTCTCTCCCTCTCTCTCTCTCTCTCTCTCTCTCTCTCTCTCTCTCTCTCTCTCACACACTCAACCTCTCTCCATCTCTCTGCTCGCCCCGCTCACTCTGTGACTCTTTGGTTCAGACACTTGTTGACGTCCTTCTCTCGCTCTACATTCCTCTACTCCAGTGTCACATCAGCCCATATCTTTATCTGCATAACTTTCTCCCTCTTCCTCCCACATTAATTAATTCAAACAACACCCTCTTCCCTGCCGCCCAGCCAATCACTCTGCCTTCCCGTTTTCCCCCTCCCTATCTGTATCTCTCTCTCCCTCCCTCTGTCTCCTTTCATAGAACCAAACCTCTTTGTAATGTCCAGCCTTGGCAAGTTGCGCCCGATTTGCTGTCACAGTCTTAATGAATTCATCTGTTTGTGTATTGGCCATGGGAGCATCTCTCCCTCCCTCTCCCTCTCTCTTTCCTAACCCCCCACCTCCCCCTTCCTCCTCTTACTGGTGTTCCCCTGGGGACTCTATATATACCAGGGACCACTCCAGGCACCTATTGTTCCTCTAAGTAAACTTACAGACAGATGCCCTGCACCACAGTGTGGGAGAGAGCCCAAAGAGTCAGGAGGAGGGAGATAGTTTTAGTGATTGCAGAGAGCAACCAGACTATAAGGACCTGGAAACACTGCAGGCTAGCCTCATCTCCAGCACCTCTGCATCCTCTTCAGTCGTTCCTTGTGTCTGCTGCCTGTCTGCTTGTTGTCACTGTGGAGTGGAGGTCTGATGTTCTGACACCATGCTGCTGCTGATATCACTGCTGCTCATGGGACTCGACTGCTTGCTAGGAGCCCCGACAGGTCGAGAGGTCTACAGGATGCCCCAGAGTGCGCTCAAAGGTAATTTTTGTAAACTCACACTAGTTTTTTATTGTTTCTGAATAATGGCATTTTTTGTTAAGAGTAGTAACAGTTCCCGTCAGTGACTGTAGGTTGGATATCTGATAACTGAATTTTAAGCACAAATGTTCCTCAGAAGTGGAGGTGGAACATACTGTACTTAAAATCTTAACATCAAATCTTAAAATCTTCTAGACAAATCTTTCTTTTATCTTTTTCTTCATATCTTTTTTATCTAATGTATTATAGTGAGAACCCTGCAAACCAACACTGGTGATGCTGTGGTGCTTCAAAAGCATTAATATCTCTCTAGGAGTGAAGCAGACAAAACATCTGATGATAGTACAAGAGATAGCCCAATACTATTAGAGTAAATTTGTGAGTGTCATAAACAGACACTTGTTCAAATCCTAGAAATCTGTATATTTATTATTTATTGTTATTTCAGTTGGATGATTGTTGATGCGCTTGTATAGTACATACAGTATACAATATGCTTTAGTGTTGTACTGATCAGCAGCAGCTGATACAATACAACACATGTTATTACACTGTGTATTTCAGCACTAGTCTTCATAAACATCTTCAAGTCAGTTAAGAATAGAAATATTATTACTTGCATGATTTTTTCTTCTTTAGCCTACATTGGGTTGCACTTTCCAAGGCAGGCTTGTCACAGAGGTACTGCAGAGGAAGTTGTTCAATGCTGCAGTAGAGCACAGTGGTGAGGGACCTCTGGCCCTCTCTGGTTGAAGTGCTGAGTACAGCAGAGCCTTCATACAAACGGCTGGTGATGGCAGTGTGTGTTTGGAGTGTTTAGAACAAGAGACTCAGGATCCCAGCCGCCCCGGAGCTGCCAGCCTGTGCCCCTACGGCCTGTCCTTGCCCGCCAGCCTCTGCCAGCTCAGCCCTGGCCTTCTAATTAAGTCTTCAATCAGCATTGTTGTTGTTAGTGGCCTATCCTGTGATGTGGTGCGGCACAGAGGGGGGTTGCCGGGTCGGCAGTCCGATTGATGTGTGTCTGCAGAAGCCTCACCAGCGCGCAGAGCGTGAGCTAGCTCCCCTAAAACGCTGCCAATGAGCTCAAAGAGCAGCATGAGAAAAAGGGGTCTACTCACACACATACCAGAAAGCTGCACTAGTTCATGCTAATGCTCATATACACACGGTGTTCCCACAGCAAATCACAGTCTGCCTTGTAATGACCTAGAGGTCCTTCCTATTAGTCTGTTGACAATTTTTCCCTTTCATAATTCTGGTAATTTTGTCAGAACTGAGTAAATGTTAAAGTTTTAATCAAAAATGTATTACTCAGAGATGTGGTATCAGTCCAGTATGCACTTGACATTGAGCTGCCACTGATGTCAATATTGAGCATCATTGAGCTGCCACTGATGTCAATATTTATTTCATATACAATTATGTTTTTAAAGAATAATTTAAATGTATTTAACAAGTTGTTGTGGCCATTACAACCTTCCTGGTCAGTACATATCTTATCATATCTTATAGACATTACCACAGACCCATCTTTGCCTTTCAATGGCAATTTCTCATTGCAAATCGATACATTATATCTGCTCTATCTGGCTCTGTCTATGTCTTTTTTTTCTCTCTTGGCATATCTCCTTTTCTTCTTCCATAGCTTGTCTCACATCGAATGCATTTTTATATATTTGCTCTTTGTTTTCTCTTTTTTTAATGTTCTTTTCTGTCTTTTGTCATACCCTGCAGCTCTGTCAGATCGTGGCACTGTGGTTCTAGAGGCAGCCATGACTAGTGCCCTGTCCGCTCTTGAGCGTGCATCATCTGAGAGGAGTCGGGCTGAAGCAGGTTGCCGGGGCTGTGTTCCTTGTTTGTTTCAGGACTGTGGACAGTTGACTGGCTCTTGCTGTAAGTAAAATATTACTCTTCTTGCCCCTGTCATTCTTAAACATCTTGAGTCACATTATTCAGAATCTTTACTGAATGCTCTTGTTGTATGTCCATAACAGTCATGTTTCCACTTCCCGACAGCGTCTCCTGCCACTGCCTTATCAGAGCCTAGCTGTGATGTCATCAGTAAGGCCCAGAAGGTTCAAGCTGAAGCTGAGCGGAGTTGGGCTCTGAGTCAGGCCTGTGCATACTATCAGCATCGCTGCCCACCTGGTGAACTGGACAAGGAGAGCTGCATCAGGATCATGGGTGAGAGTTGCAGCGCCCGTGTCCTCCAGTGCAGCCTGCTTAACACAATGCAGAACCTGGAACCTGCTACACAGACGCATGCACAGGGTGAGGGGATACATGTGTTTAAAAAGAAGTATTCATGCATTCATACAAATTATCTCTCTGTCTCTGTCAGTGAAGTTAGTTAAGAGCTGGAGGCTAATTTGCACAGCTCCAGTAGGCCTATTCAGTGTGTGTTTACAAGAAGCAGATTTGCTGCTTTTTTTGACCATCAGTGTCTCTTTGTCCCAGCAGCAGTGTGTGGTCAAAGGTCATCCACAGTACAAAACATCACACAGCCTCGATCCCGGATTGTGGGTGGCTCTCCTGCTCCTCCAGGCAGCTGGCCATGGCTGGTTAACCTCCAGCTAGACGGTGGCCTGATGTGCGGAGGGGTCCTGGTGGACAGCTCCTGGGTGGTCACTGCTGCTCATTGTTTTGCCGGGTGAGTGTGCATGTGTGCATTACTGTTTTCTGCAACTATAATAAAATCTTGGATTTTTCTATAGCCTTTGAGATTATTATAGTTCCCCACTCACTCCCTATTTTTTTTTTTTTTTTATTGTTCTTACCTCCGCAGCAGCCGTAGTGAAAGCTACTGGACCGCTGTGGTGGGAGAGTTTGACATCAGCAAGACTGACCCTGATGAGCAGGTTCTCAAAGTGAACCGCATTATCCCTCATCCAAAGGTAACAATCCAAAGTATGGAATATATATATATATATATATATATATATATATATATATATATATATATATATAACGGGATTGTGATAATATAGTTTTATCTCCCCCATTACACCTCCCTGGTCAACCAATCAAACATCTAAATCAGTTTGTCAATCAAACTTTCTCCACCTCCTGCAGTTCAACCCAAAGACGTTTAACAACGATATAGCCCTGGTGGAGCTGACATCCCCAGTGGTCCTGTCTGACCGTGTCACACCAGTGTGTCTCCCCTCTGGCATGGAGCCCCCTACTGGCAGTCCATGCCTGGTGGCAGGCTGGGGCTCCCTCTATGAGGGTGAGTGGGAGATAATTTACATGGATTTTCACTTCTCTACAAACCAGCTCAAAAGTCTTTTTGAGAGGTGCTGTTGATGAAGCCTGTGATTTTCATACATTTATAAATACTCATAGAACGGGGTGCATTCCTGTGTATTTTTCTCTACAGACGGTCCTTCTGCTGATGTGGTGATGGAGGCCAAGGTGCCTCTGCTGCCTCAGAGCACCTGTAAGAGTGCCCTTGGCAAAGAATTGGTCACCAATACTATGCTGTGTGCTGGCTATCTCTCCGGAGGCATAGATTCCTGTCAGGTGGGCAGAACAACACAATTTTGTCTTATTTTGGGAATTGTCTTCAGTTACTGAACTCACATACCTTTAGTTCACTGTAAAAGATCTGATGCTCCTTTTGCTTCTGACTTTTTAGCAACTTAGCCTTTTTCTGAAAAACCACATATTAGCTTTTTTTTCAATCTTTGGGGGATTCTCTGTCATCTGTAGGGAGATTCTGGAGGCCCCCTGATCTACCAAGACCGAATTTCAGGTCGGTTCCAGCTCTATGGCATTACCTCCTGGGGAGACGGCTGTGGGGAGAAGGGCAAACCTGGAGTCTACACACGGGTGTCTGCATTCTCTGACTGGATTCAGGCTGAGATACAAAGTGAGTTTCAAGCAACAATTAAACACCACAGAAACTCAAATATTTTGACGTACAACATAAATTTTAGTGTGAAATACTACCTACAACATTATAGTCTATGCTTATCTTTTTTAGAGTCATTTGGAAGCAGGGAGCCAACATGCCCAGAGCTTCTAAAGACAACGGAAATGACGGAGGAGGAACAGAGGTCGGAGTTCAGCTCCCTCTGTCGCTTCTATACCCTGACCTGCCCCCCTGGTCAGTCTGCCAGCGCTTGCAGCCGAATGGCAGAGGACAAGTGCCTAACCCGCTTCAAAAAATGCCGTGAGTACTATTATTCAAAAGCTCAGTTTGATGGATGTAGAACAAAAACGAAATATACTCTTTGCTGTTTGTTGCTCTGAGGTTTCTGATCTGTTGCTATGTTCTGATCTCTGGTATCTAGAGTTGCGTTCATTCCTGCAGACTCTGTTGGACTTGCTTCAGAGGGCTGAGGACTACATCAGGGATAAAGTCGATTTGACCTTTTTCACCCAGACTCTGCCTCAACTGGTGGAGCACATCTACAGCACAGCTTTCACCCACACCAGAGAGCGGAGGGACCTGGGCCTGAGCCATGGGCTCATACAGATTGAAGGTATGACTGACAGATTATATTATTCTATCTTCAAGCTGTAGATTACACTCATTCACTTCCTGCACTGTTTTTCATTACAAAAAGTGCACTAATTACAATTTGTGTTGTTGGTCACCGTTTTAACAGGTGTTTTATTACTTGTAGAACAGCTAGGTGGAGCTGTGGTGCCCACAGAGCAGGGTCCTTCTCCAGTTCCCCCAGCCTTATTCAGAGAGGTGGGACCCTCAGTGGATGACTGGGAGAAATACCTGAGAAACATGGCTGAGGACCTGGACAAACAGCACACTGACACATCCACAGACTCCACACCAGCAAGACAAGAGGACAATCTTTTCTTACAGGTAGATTGTTTGTGGAATTTTTAAAATGTCTGAATGTTGGGAGAGATCATTTTGAAATATTTCTGATGTCTGATGTTTGAATATTCAGAAATCCTTTCAAAATTGAACAACTGTGAAAGTCAGTAATGGTTTAAAGCTGAGGTTTATTGATTAATTTTCATCATTTTGTTCGCTATCTGATTTTAACCTTTCTTTTTTGAAAGACAGTCTGGGAAATGTTGGATGCTAGTGACTGATGAAGATGTACGCATGGCAGTTTAGTGTAATGTTCTGGCGTGGATTTATTTGAAGCTAAACTTAATTTCCAATTTTGTTTTTACATGTTATGTCCAGACAGAGGACTCCTCAGTGCATCAGCTGGAGGGAGAATTTCGATCTGTTATCTCAGCTCTGCGTTCCAAATTAGACTCCAGAGCTGCTCCCCCCATCCTACACTTGGACACAGTCCAGGAGTCTCCCAGAAGTCCCCCTTTTCCTACTTCTTCCAGTGGAGCAGCAGTCCACACCGGCCTCTCCTCCACCTCTTCCCAGGAATCCCAGCAGCCTTGGTCACTTCTAACAGCTCTGATGAAGGAAATTCAGAAATTAAGGAGCCAAGAGGATTCAGTGACAGAAGATGAAAGCTCGTCCAACAGAGTCGCTTCTCCTGATGCAAATTGGAGCACCACGTCGGAGGATTTCACTTTTTTTGAGAGTGGAGACAGAACAGAATTAAAACCTTCAGCGTTACCGCTCCCAGTGCAGTCAACAACTGACGGTCAGCTGGTCACTGAGGGTGCTCACACAGAGACAACTGTACCTGCTGTAAAGACTTTAAGTCTTCACAGAAAATACAGGAGCCTTCTTCGCAAGAGGCAGATACCTGGGGCTAATGGGAAAAGTATGTGCCACACCCATATCTCAAAAAACTTTAATTAAAAACATATATTTGATAATATATAATAATATTTGTTCATGGGTAGACGTTATTTCTCAAACTAAATGTTTTTTTGTTTGTTCCAGTTTGTCCTGGAGTGAGAGAGTCCTCACAGCAAGTCAGCCAGGTCAGAGACTCTTACAGATGGGTCTTAGGCATCCCAAGCAAGAACCTACGCATGAACTTCCAAGAGGTAAACTATCATTTGAGAAGGAAAAGTGCACTAGTAAAAAGAAACATTTTTAACTTGTGTTTTGATAATTTTTCTCACTCTCTCTCTCCTTGCTTGCCTTTTTTTTGTCCAGGTGTTAGTTGATTTGAGCTCCAAAAATGATCGAGGACTTTACCAGGCGCGGGTCAGAGCCGTAGTGGGAGGACGACCTGTGACTTTCTACAGTCTCGTTGGCTTGGAGAATGAGTCATTCTACCGCAGTGTGCCAAGGATAATTGCTTTGGCACTGGAGGCACTCAAGACTTAACTTTATCATAACAGCAAGTGAGAAAAATAAAAGAAAGATTCAAATGAGAGCTGCACAAAGACTCTCAAAGAGACCAGTTTGAACAGCTCTTCATGGGACAGAGAGACGCACATAAAACGCACACAAACTTCTCACAAACTTAACTTCTTCTGCCGTCTCCTATGAAAAGCATTATTTTGTTTTCTCCATCTGAGAGTCTGACTTTGGCTCTAAATGAAAACACAGCCATGAATGTATTCATCCAACTATTGGCCACCCATCATGCCACAGGAATTTTTGTATGTGGTTTGAGATGCAGCCTTGTCTAACTTATGAATCTGTACAAAATTATAAGTTATTCATATTGTCTTTTGCAAAGGTTGAGCCTCTTGTAAAGCTGACTGTATATATTATTCATATTCTTACCTTATTCTTACCATATTTATTTGTATAGTGAAAAGCATTTGTATTTTTGTAAAAAAATTAAATAAATCTATATATAAATAAAATTGTTATTAATGGTATGGCATGTTGTGTTAAATGTTGTTGTAATCTATAATTATCTAATGCCAACTTGAACTTTAGATGTGAGATATTCAAATTAGCTGACAGTCATGCTGCTAATCCTGCAGTATTTTGCTTCTGGTGTACAGCAGTTCTGCCGAGAACCAAACGTACCCTCTTGAGACCGGTTGCCAATGCTGAGTGGTTCCTCTTGAGACCCCAGATTGACCTCAGTCCCCTGACCCTTTAAGGGTACACTTTCCCGTCAACACAGCAGCTGCTGTGCTGTGGTGACCTGTATTTCCCACCTCCTCCCGGTCTTTACTCCTTAGTTCCAGAACGGGGAATTGTAACTGGACACAGAACTAAGCTGACCTTTAGATATTCTTCTTGTCTGTAATGAGTCACAACATTGCAAGTGAAGACAACTGTTGCTTGAGGAAGTGACACTCTTGAGTCGTAGACAAGTGTGTTGACTTTTGTGCACCTCGCTGTGGCTGCCATGTCTCAGCCACTGATGGGCTGAATGAGCCCAAATAAACCAAAGTAACTAAAGTTTAGTCCAAGTGCTAAAAAAGGGACATACAGGGTTGTGAGTGTAACAGCTGAGAAAACACAAAGACACACATACTTCTGTTGCAACACATCAACTCATGCCTATGGCGTTTGTGTTTATGTGTGGGTGGGAAGTGAGCCAAATCATGGCAGGAAGTATTTTTGTGACGGACACACACACACACACACACACACACACACACACACACACACACACACACACACACACACACACACACACACACACACAGAGAGAGAGAGAGTAATGACATGCCACAAATGTGCCAGCAACCTCCACAGAGCCTGGTCAATCATCACAGAGGGTGTGCTGTAAATGGATGAGACTTATCACCTGTTCTCTTGTCCACTGTACGGCTCTTTTAACTTTCTGGCTCGCAGCCACACACAGTGTTGCTCCTGTCTCTCTCTCTTCATCGCCTAATCTGTCTGTCTATAATCCTTTTATTGTAAAAAAACACATTTAACCATGGCTTCTGATGGAAAAAAGCTGTTAACTAGCTTATTATAGATCACTGCTGTGCTAAATGTGTCCTAAAAGAATCCATGAGTAATATTACTTTGTTCATTTGGATGTGAATGACAATAGCCAGGTGCAGTGAACATACTTACAATACAGTGAGTACCTCAACACTTGGGGGCAGCCATGTGCTGAATACAATGCCTAAACTATGTGCATGTCATGTTCCCTGTGTGTGTGTGTGTGTGTGTGTGTGTGTGTGTGTGTGTGTGTGTGTGTGTGTGTGTGTGTGTGTGTGTGTGTGTGTTGTGACAGCTGGCTATGCAGTACTGGAAATACACTTTTGGATTTAACCCTAACAATCATCAACTCCCCCCAGCAACCCCCAACCAATCCTCTAAACCTCAAGCCTCCCATCAGCCATCAGCCTGAACCCTGACTTTTGCTGGGAAATACACACACACGAACAAACACACACACACACACACACACACACACACACACACACACACACACACACACACACAGGCCAAGTGCCAGTAGCTCCATCAAGTAGTGTCCATGTGTATCAGATTAGTGATCATAGCTTTGTCTCAGAGCACAGACACACGCACTAATGGATTCTGGACCTCCGTTCTCTCCGTCACTCTTCGTAAGGGTGTTTATGATTTCTGCCACAGGTAGGAACGCTGGCTTATCAGCCACCACATTTGAGGACAATTAGTATCTTGTTAGTTTCTATGATTTTGCATTGTGTGATGTGAATTTGTAAAGACAGATTTTCAGTTTCATGTTGAACAAAGTGCAACATAAATGACTCCAGCTGTAATAACTGTGCTGGACCATACTGTGTGTGTTCTGATGTCCAATCCATTGTTAGTCTGGAAAATCAGACAGTAATTGTTGTAGACTTAATGCTGATTTCAGTTTCACATTCATTTTACTTGGGGACCGTCATGTGTTTGATGTGATATCCAATACAAAGGGGTTGAAATTACTGTAACACTAATTAACCAAACACTAACACCATTTGTTTGTGGTTGTGGTAAACCAACATCAAATCCACCTACAGAGGTATTCAGTTTGCTTTAGTTAGTTTGCTCTCTTTAGAATAGGTTTGTCTTGCACTGCCTGAAGTCTTGTTTACATTATTTTATTAAACTGAAATAGAATAGGAATGTATCTTAACAGGGTCCTGCAGTGGTTTTATACTGTACTTAGCTGATAAATAATGGTCATAATTGAAGAAGCAGAGGCTGTGTTGTTACTTTTAGTCCCATAATGCAGTTCAATAGCATCTTTAATCAGACACCCCTGTGCCTCTTAAATGCCCACATCTTTCAAACCTCACACGTCCAGTTTTTAATACAGTTGATTTTCTTAACAATGTTAAGTCTCAAGACGACCTTGCTGACATCATTCACCACCAGGGTTATTTTCTCTCTCTCCGGAGCCACAGGAGACATTATTCAACAGACTAAATATTACTTCTAATGACGGGCAAATTGAACTTAATATGTAAGACTGATGGAGTGCCCCTTTAAATTAGTCCTTTTGTCATCATTAGTTTTATTTATTAGATTTATATATTTTATTTTATTAAAATTTTACTGTTTTATTATAATCTATAATTTTGTGTAGTATTTCATCATCGTATTTTTGATTACTTTTATTGCTATTTTCTATCAATTTTTATTCTCTAAATCCTGTTTTAATCATTCGTTTTGTCAATTTAAACGTTATTGCATGGTATTTGTCCAAAAGGTACTTTAATCTTTCAGATTTCCTTGCGCTGACATTTATGTGGTTTGTCTGCAGCGTCAGCAGTCAACCTTGAAGGGGAGCTTTTCAAAGATTTGATGAAGGGCTACAACAAGAATGTCCGGCCCATGGAGAAGAGTGGTGACATCACTCACGTCGACATCAAGATGACGCTCACCAACCTCATCTCTCTGGTGAGTCAAGCTCAGTCTGGTGTTTTTGATTAGTGCCAGTGGCTGCACGGGCCAGAGAGTTAACGCTGTTGTACTGTTGTACTATCTCTCCTCAGAATGAAAAGGAGGAGGCCTTAACAACCAGCGTCTGGATAGAAATGGTAACCTAAAACACACCACATCTGGATTTTTTTAACTGCTTTGCAATGATGGTAAATTTTACATGGTCAAAAGTCAAACGCATAGTTTTTCTATTTATAGCAATGGTGTGACTACAGGCTCAGGTGGGACCAACCTCCCAAGTCAGCTCTGTATGGGAACATCACCTCTCAGCTACGGGTTCCCTCCAAGAGCATCTGGCTGCCAGATGTTATACTGGAGAACAAGTGAGTGTAACAAACATCACATTTTAACACAATATTTGGTCTCAGCCACTGAGCTACTCACACCTTCACTAAGCAGCTTTTGACATTGGCATCCCCATATGTCTGCAAGCAGTAACTAGTTGAGAAAGTTCAGCACAGAAAAATATGAGATGTCAATAACTGCACTTCTGAGATCATAAAAAGTGATTTGGAGAGCATGTTGGCGCAAGGTTTTGCATAGATTTAGGTTTTTGCTACTGCAGCATTAATGTTGTAGGTTCTGTACAGTATTGGGTAGTAACTGATTAGCCTACATTTTATCAGATATTCCGTAATCAGATAGAAGAAACAATAATCAACCCAGATTACATTTGAAAAAATCTAGAATTAGATTATAGTCACATTGTCTAGGATTCCTTGATTAAACTGTTTTATTATATATTTAAAATATATTAATTTTACAAATGATTAAACTTTTCTCATGATAACCAATGCTCTAGAAACAATGTGTCAGTGTGTATTTGAATACACCAGTAAATGTCAGTTTGCCTCTGCTCTAACTTGTGCACAGTGTGGATGGACAGTTCGAGGTAGCACTTTACTGCAATGCACTGGTGTCTTCTGATGGCTGTGTGTACTGGCTGCCTCCTGCAATTTATCGCAGTGCTTGTGCCATCACTGTCAACTACTTTCCTTTTGACTGGCAGAACTGCACCATGGTATTCCGGTGAGTAGAAAGGAAATTTGTTGGGATTTCATTTACCAGTGAGTGGTACAAACTAAATGCAATTTATAACTATATTGACTTGAACACTTCAGGTTCACCATGTCATGTATCTTTCATGTATCTCTCAGATTTGTTGTCTTATCAACCAAGAACTTAAATGACCCAGTATTCTTCAAATTTTGCAGTAATTTAGACAGATATAAGAAAAGACTTTATTGATCCCAAAAGGGATATTTACCATGTTACAGCAGTGCAGAAAGAATATATAAAGAACTCTTTGAATTAAACAATAAAAATTTAAATAAGATAAATAAAAGAGACTTAACAAATTAGAGAGATGACTTTAAAAAGTAATACACAAGATACAATACCTAAGACTTGAATTGTGCAAATATTTGTGCAGAAGAAATAAAGCCTCCAGAATGTTTAACTACTGTATGTATAGTATAGGTTTATAGGTATGGGTATAAATACAAAGTAAAATATACATAATAATACAATAAGTTATATAATGTTATATATAATATGTGTGTGTGTATATATGTATATACATATACATTACTATACACTATATAGTAATAATACAATAATATGGCATATACAATTGAAATTAAATAGAATAATATAATGATATTACAGCACAATAATAACAGTAGAGTAGTATTGTTATATAAAGGAGGACTCGCACGGGTGTATTTTTGTAGAGTTACAATGTTGTAATGTTACAAATGTATGCATTTATTCAGCTGGTCCAGTATGTAGGTTCGAGTGGCATCTCTCAGTGTATCACTTGTTTCACCCTCTCTTTCCAAACACAAGGGAGAAACTATAGTGGCAAAACGCAACACACAAAAAAAAACATGAACGGCCCTATCTGCAGCCAGTGTTTTGTTTGTCCCTTCTGAGCTACTGTAGAAACATAGCACTTCAACATGGCAGCCTCCATGAAAGGTGACTCACTTTGTCTGTAGAGAAAAATGGCTCATTTTAAGGTAACAAAAACACACGATTCTTCTTTTCAGGTGATTGTATATTCCCTTTCTGCCAATAGATTCTCCTAAATGTTACACACTGGACCTTTAAATAAAATGTAATACAGGAAACTTCAAGAGTTATAACCTGGAAGAAAATGTAATATTAGTTAATAATAATCAATTAGTTGAATTAAATTAATTAATATAATTAGGGGAAACAAAATCAGAAAATAAAAAATATGTCTAAGTTTACATGTCAGGTCTCTTTGTGTTTAAATAGAATCTACATTGTCCAAACCTGGAACAGTTCTGCTTCATTCATGGTCCTTTTTCACTGATCTGTCTTGTAAAAGTGAATAGATGTTTGTTGTGGTGACAGATCATATGTCTTCTTTCTGCTTTCAGTTCCCAGACCTACAGCGCCAATGAGATTGAACTGGTTCTCAAAGAGGAGGATAACCACACGCTGGAGTGGGTGGATATTGACCCGGAGGCTTTTACAGGTATAGCAGCATTTGAGTAATACATTTTGAATAATTATGATTCTCTAAATGTCTTAAGACAGAATGAAAGACTCTAATTTTGTTGATAATAGAAAATGGAGAGTGGGTCATTAAACACAGGCCGGCCAAGAAGGTGATCAACACTCAGTACACAAAGGATGAGCTGGGGTACCAGGAGCTGGTCTTCTTCCTCATCATCCAGAGAAAGCCTCTCTTCTACATCATCAACATCATTGCTCCCTGTGTGCTCTTCTCCTCCCTCTGCCTCCTCGTCTACTACTTACCTGCCAAAGGTCTTTTCCCTCACTTTGTGTATCTAAAAGCATAATCTCAGGTAGTTAGACCTTTGTCACATCAACCTCCTCATCCAAGTCGTGGCTAATACTGTAACTAGATGTGCAATTTCTTGAAATTCCAATCCAACTGCTGCCTCAGGGTTTCATCAAGATTTTCCCCAGGACTTTCATGTGGTTGACAAGACAGAAGTCTGGCTCAACAAGGGTTTCAAATAAGTCATTAATATCTGTTTCCATTAACACAAAACCTCACCACGACTGACTGAATGTTGGTTTGTGTTTTGCAGCCGGTGGTCAGAAGTGTACCATGTCTATTGCCACTCTTCTGGGCCAGACTGTGTTCCTCTTACTCATTGCGAAGAAGGTTCCAGAGACATCAAGGGCAGTGCCTCTTATTGGCAAGTAAGTTCACATGATCGCTCTAAGATCTCAGTCCCAACCACTGCTGTTTTAGAAGAGTGTCTAAAAAAAGATCTGATATATGAACCCTTGACTGCAGGTATTTGATGTTTGTGATGTCAGTGACCACCATGGTAGTGATGAACTGTGTGATAGTCCTCAACGTCTCCCTGAGAACCCCGAACACTCACAGAATGACAGACAAAGTCCGAAAGGTGAGACTGTGGTCAGACCAAACCCTTTTCTAGATTCAATTTCCATGACTGATTGAACACACTGCAAAGGCAACATGGGTCTATTTGCCACTGGATTGCCCTCTGACCCTGTGTCCTCCTCAGATCCTCCTAAACATCCTGCCTCGGCTGCTGAGGATGCAGATGCGACCCTGGACACCAAACAACGGCAATGCCTCAGAAATTGGAAACGGTGAAACTCTGTCTACAGGCGGGAACGGTGTGTTCCTGATCCCCTGCCGACGCCGCAGTTCCATGACCCTCATCACCAAGGCAGAGGAATATGTGATGAAAACTGCTCGGTCTGAACTCATGTTTGCCAGACTCAAAGAAAGAAACGGATTGATGAAATCAGTATTAGAGAAACTACGTAAGTGTTTGAACAAGTTTGCATTTGTTAAAGTGTGTTTCCCTTTGTAACTGCATGGATATCTGGTCTGCTTTGTACACAGATGATGGGCTGGAGGCTGGTACAGCTGAGCAGCTCAGTATCAGTCTGGCAAAGGCCTCTCCAGAGCTGAAGAAGTGTGTGGCCTCCTGTAAACACATTGCTGAAACTGCAAGGCAACATAGTGACTTCCAGAATGTAAGCATCTTTACATTGGCTTGCTTTCATTGTTTTAAATCAACATCAGTGGTAATCTCTCATTTTTCTTAACCCCAGGAAAACGAAGAGTGGTTCCTGGTCGCCCGGGTGATTGACAGGGTCTGTTTCATTGTCATGGTGTCTGTGTTTTTTATTGGCACAATCGGGATCTTCCTGATGGGCCATTTCAACCAGCCTCCCTCCTCACCTTTCCTCGGGGATCCCAAGAGGTATCTCCCTCCAATAAACAATCTCACTGATCTAACTGAGACCAACTTTCTGGGGTGAACAAGGAGAAAATCTCTTGATTTTATCTCGAAAGTGGAAATCTGACAGCGTCCGTCAGTGATCTTTCACTCATGACCGGGGCACAGAGAAGATGGAGAAGATACAGCTGTCTGTGTATTTTCATTTGGTAATGTGGGACTTTGGCCTATCACAAAGTCAAAAATGTTTGTTCATGGTGATGAAGGATCCACTGCACAGTTGTGTGGATGCCACGCTTGATCCTGCTGTCGGCTGTGACCGACTGTTGAGGATGAGAATGTTTTTGCATAAAAAGACCAAATTCCTTGGCTGTTCCTGTTACCATCTCAGTGTTTGCTGTAAACTGACCTTTTCACCTGCTGCAATCGTAATACAATTCAAGGCCATGTATGAGACATTTGTTGATCACACATGTAAACAGAGAACAACAGCCAAATGTGTCAAATGAATCCTTTTAGCAATAAAAGTACTTTTGTAATGTTGTGATTGCACATTGTCACAAATTTCTTAATCCTCCTGTGTTTGACACCTTTTGTGAGCACTGACACCCCCCAGGCTAACCCTCAAAACACAGGCCCACTACACAGCCCCCCACCACTGGAAGCAGGATTTCAATTACATGGCTGAGTGGTGCCCTTCTAACCCAACAAAAGGCAGATCCGGCTGGTTGGGATGGAAACAGAGTCAGGGGGTGAGACAGAGCCAGGGGGACAGGAGCGGGAGTGATGTCTCCAGGCTCACAAAGCCAAACATTACTACGTGAATATTCACACAAACACACAGAGAGGGTTGTGCTTGATCATGCCAACTCATGGATGTTTGCCTGGTAGCTTAGTTAGTAGTTAGTTTATCAGTCTGTAGGTACCTGGAGGTTGACCACAGAAGGTAAGCAAGATACTTTTAATGCTCTAGAGTGCTATTTTCTGTCTTTACATTCTTACATTACCTACTTTAATTTGAATAAAATAAGTGTAAAATGCTAAAGAAGATGTTTTAACCATTTGGGCTCCCGTTGGTCCCTGTTGGTATGCATGACATAAGGTAGGGCTTAATTTTGGTACTATGATCATCTTCGTTGTGGAGGAATATACAGTGTAGCTGCACAATGGGACCAAACTGTGCAAGCTGAGTGTGTGTGATGTGAATAAAAAGGAGGCTCTGGCTGGCTGCTGTGATGAAATCACTTTGTTTTAAGAGGGGGATGTCTATCTGACGGGAATTTTTTTTTTTTAACCTTCTCAGACATTCAGGATGTAACTCAGTTCCCTTTTCTTAATTTCATAGAAAAGAAACCACTTTTCCATTTAGTCTAAATACGACTATTTATAGTTTTAAATTGTTGAATTATTTCTTTAGCTATCTACTCCAGTGTTTTCCAACCAGGGTCAAGAGGTCATGAGAGGATTTCTTCTTTCATTTTCCAAATACAATTACGGTTATTTTTATGACTTTTCTCTAGTATTTGCTTATTTCCTATACTTTAAGTGATTACTATATTTTTTTTAAAGATCAATAATGAACTTTTAAACTCCTAAAACTGTGCAGTTTACCTCTTTTGGTACCTAAAAATGATTCAACTGTGACAAGGGGTCGCAAGTAGATATCACTTT
The DNA here is from genome assembly GCF_905237075.1 of Dicentrarchus labrax. Lineage (NCBI taxonomy): Eukaryota > Metazoa > Chordata > Actinopteri > Moronidae > Dicentrarchus > Dicentrarchus labrax. The sequence goes on along the minus strand of NW_026136701.1, from coordinate 12,288,040 downwards.
GTATTAAAAGTCATACACAAAAAGGTTGATCCAGTCCACCAACTCCCCAAAAACACCTCCACAATTACATGATTACTTAAAAATATTTTTTTATGATAGAGTTCATTCCACAATTGCTGTTGTGTGGAACTTTCACTGGTGTAAAATACATGCTGTCAGATCTAGTGAGACTATTTTTAGTCAGGTGCAGACTTTATTTGCTAATGTAATATTTAGGAAATACACACTGGCTGGACTAGAAGTTTCACAAGGACAATTTAAACAGCTAGTCATTTGTCTGTTTGTCATTGTTGTGTAATACATTTTCAGTTCTGCACCATGTCAGCGGTGACCAGTCAGCCTCTTCCCTTTGATCGACTGGAGCGAGAGAGGCACATCCAGATGATCTTCAGAGCTTTCCAGAACCGCTGTGGGCCTTCCTGTGAGTCCCACACTCACTCACCTGGACCCAAACTGCACCAAACACCTCCTGACTGGGAATCTGATGGGCAGCTGTCAGGTCTGGCTCCTGGGACACAGATGAAGAACAAGCAGCCACCAGGGAAAGTGAGAAGGACAGGGGTTGAGGAAAAGTGGCCCGGAGGTGCAGCAGGATCCCACTTTATGTCTGCGCTGGAAACAGTCAGTCAAATACAAATCACTGCCAGACCGGAGCTGCAAGGTGAGCAGGAGGGATTGCTTATGTGTATTTGTAAGTTTCTGTGAGAGACATTTGTCTGTTTCAAAAGAATGATGCTCGGTCGTTGTAGGTCCACAGTGTGTTCCCAGGAGGATCTACAGCATCACCACAGGAGGCAGCAGGTCACAGTTATTTGTGGCAGTGGAAGGTACTGATCCCTGTTCAGCTACATGTGTCTTAACTGAGAACACCATCCCATCTGCATCTCATATAAATGAATGATTTGTGTTTTTCATTGTATTCTCAGTCTCTGCTCAATCTCTCCCTCCTGTCAGAGAGTTCCTGTGTGTGCCTCCAGTGTTGCGGTCCAGCTCGGGCCTGCTCATTGCAGGGCTTTGACTGTCAGGGACGCCAGGTCTTTTATTTTGAAAGGCCTCTTAGGGTGGATGCCTGCTGCCTCGGCTGCTGCCTAATGGAAATGAGAGCCTACACACCTCAAAAACATCTCATTGGCACTGTATGCCAGAGGTAGTACAGTCAGAATCTGTTGCTCTCATCTAACTTGAACAGTCGAAAGTAAATTTACTCAAGTATTTTATATAGAGTATTGTATTTTATGCTATTTTAAACTCCTGCTCCACTACATTTTAGATGGAAAAATTTTACTTTTAATTCCACTACATTTATTCAAATTCGAGATTTACTAATTGCTTTGCTGGTAAAGATTTTACATGTGAAACGCATAATCAGTAATAGATTAAACTATCCAACAAAGGGGTTAAAATTAGCGAACTTAAACATTAACCAATAATTATAATAATCTCATTTTATAATATATATTAAAAAAACTGCATTTGAGCATTTGCTGAGACAGACAAGCACCATTCTTATAATAAATAAACAAACATCAGTTTAATTGATATTCAACACAAAAAACATAATTTAGGAAAATAAATACCCTGGTTATCTACAGGTATTGTCTGGTTTTGGTTTGTTCTGACTAATTTACCAATTTCATTATCTGTCTCTGAGATATGTGCCAAACATAGTGGTGGTGAATAGATTTTGTTTGTGGTACTCAGAATAAAATAAAAAAAACCATGGAAAAATTGTTGAGCACGTTCTGTGGGTCAACCAGAGTAACAGGACACCTTTTCTGAACACAGGTGTTGCTGTCAACATTTCTAAATGCAATTTTTCATGTTTTCTGTCATTTGGGTGAATGAACCTTTTAACCCTTTGACACCCACGATCAGAATCTTCACTTAAAATTCTCAGACTGAACAGCTTGTCATGTGAGCCTTTTTTCCATGTCCCTCCCAGCCTCTGGCCACCCTGAGCGACTGTAGATGTCCAGGCCTGTCTGTAAATAGCAGTGAGAGCCTTTACTGTTCCACCCAGCCAGGGTGTAGTCTAAACCTGGGAGAGTTAATGCACAAAACAGCTGTCTGCACGGAGACACACCGACAGAGCTACCCTGGGCTGGGAGGGAAGGAATGCGGCATCCTTCCTAATGGGAATGTTGGCTAATGGGAGGAATGGTAGCACCCATGTCTCCTGAAATACCTCCTTCTTCATCTGGCCTAAATCTGACTCCGGGGTTAGCTGGGGTGCCTTTGTGTGTCAGATTTAGAGTTCTTCAGAAGCAGCACTCAATGAAGTTGTGTCCAATTAAGACTGACCTGGCAGAAGTTTTCGGTGACCATAGATCTACTTGGTATAAATATACTCTCAGTTGTGCTCGAATAAAGCATGCCCCAATTTGAACTCCTCCGACACCAAGCAAACAATGGTTTTGGTGCTGCAGAATCATGACAGCTGAAAATGTGATCAACCAACCATCAAGGCTGGTCTGCACCAGTGTGTGAAGTACTGGCCAGTGTATCTGCCAGCTTGCTTATTGCATGATTATGTAAGGAAATGTGCAAACTTGTGTGTTGGTTGACTGTGGCTTCAGGTGGAGCATGTTCACCCCTCTCCTGGAAGTGTGTGATGCAGAGGGAGCATTGACCGTCAGAATCCAGGGCTCCTGCTGTCCGTGTCGCTGCTTCTCCAACCAGCAATTCCAGGTAGAGATATTTACGCACCCCAAAATAAAACAAGTGTTTCTACATGTTTATTTCATTCAGTATTTGTGACTTTCAATCACACGGCAGATTGTTTCCAACATTGGTGAGAAAATGGGCACAATATGGAAGAAATGGCCTGGTTTCGGTGACGAACATAACATGGACCATGAGTATTTTGGGTTGGAAGGTGAGTTGTAGAAGGAAATGTGATTTCCAATTCTTCACAAACTCATGTCCCCCTTGAAGGCCAAAACAACGCCAAGTTTGAGTTTGATAACATGAAGATCATGACCTGTGTGATACTTAATTAATGATGGCTCCAATCCAGCAATGAATGCAGTATTTAATAAATTAGTTACACCTGTGTTTTCCTTTGACGTACCCACTGCCTTGTATACCCCATTCACATTTCAAATGTGCCATTTTTAAATCTATGTCTCTCTTTCAGTGCCACGGAGTATGGAATCACACACTAAACTGCTGCTGCTGGCAGCCACTTTCTTGTTGGTAAGCATATTAGTTTTCATTATAACCTTTGCAAGAAGATACTGTGTATTGTGATAAAATATGTATTTTTCACAGCAAAGCACGGTTGGGAATAACACAATTAAGGATGTCTGTATTCAATTCAGCTGCTTCAGTCTCTGCATGCTGTCACACTGCCATGGTTTACAGGCTTTTGACACTTTCATAGAACAAAGACATTGCTGTAACACTGATTACATCAACATTTTTAAGTAAAACTAAATTTTGTAAGTTAAAAATAACATTCCTCATCAAGTAGCTTTAGTAATTGTAGTAAAAGTGAGAATGACTTAATTTTGTAATTTCTATTTGTACTGTGCAAACAAAATACCCAATAAAAAGGAATCAGTTTATCATATGTAAGTTACAAAGCTAAGTCAGTGCCACTTAAAATTACTAGTAAAAGCGGCTCAATCAATTAAGCAATCAATTAATGTTTTTGTGTAAAAAAAGTACAGCAGTATACTGTGACACAAAACGCCTGCTGTAAAAAGGCTTATTTAATTGAACCCCCTCATTGATTGACTCGTCTGATTTTGTTTTCTCTACAGAATCACATGTTCTTTGAAATGAGCTGATCAACGAAAAGGACCAATCATAAGTAAATGGATAATGTTGAAAGCAGTCTAATGGGGGACACCAGTTAAGTCACATTATGGTACAACAGACTGTAAGATAGAACTGTATTTGTACAACAGTAGAGGTGGATGTATTGGAAGAACCCTGCTTTATAAACAATATCACATTTATGAAAGAAAAATACACTGAACCAGCTTTAGCAGCAGATGCATATTTGACATTTATTGCTATAATCCATCAGGTGTACATCCAACAGTGTTCCTTCACTTTTGACACACACCTGCACCCATCATCCCACCAGCAAACATGGGCAGCATTACAGTTTTTCAACAAACTATAGGTGCTTTCTCGACATGGTTCCAAAAAGCTGCTCCCGAGAAACTGATAAAAACTGTAACAGACCCTGACCCTGGGCCCACTTTCATTTCTTTTACTACAAAATGGAAAAGGAGTGAAGGTCAGTGTTACAGGACTCCTATACAACTTTGTTGAGGACATTAAAGCAAAGCTCATCCCGTGGATTCTTTTAAAGGCGGGGTAAAAACAAAAGAGACAAAAGGGAAAACTGGTTCGGGTCGGGCTCGAGGCCAGGCACAGTGATTTAGGCAGCTTGGCAGTCCATTTTTAAGATGCCGGTCATACAACCTTCTGCCCAGCACAGGATGGTCCTCATCCTTTGGGATTCAACTTCCAAGTCAAAGATGGAGAATCATTGCTGATTCAGTTAAGTGATCTTTGAAGTGGACTGTATTTACAAATATATCGTACACATAATAGTAATCATTCTAGTTCGAAATGACCAGAGGAATTGTAGTTAAAATACAGCACTGTAATAAAATAACATCTACCTGCAATCCTGTTTGAGTCCCAATAAAACAGATGAACAGCAGGAACTGTGTGATGTTATGTTTAGCAATAAAATCAGATATAGTATTTTAACAGATTGGTTTTGTTGTTTTTTGTCAAGTACACTTTGTTAACAGCTAATGACCAGATCAGCACACACCAGTCACATGGCCTCCCTCTGGTGGCAAGTTAACAGATGTTGCAACTTGCATTAAAAACAAAAAGAAAAAAACAAAAACTGGAGGCTTCGTTCTTCTCTGGTTGATTAAAAATAACGCATATGTCTCTCTTCGGCTTGGTTCAGCGTTCTGTTGACAGGCTCTTCTGCTCATTTCCAATTTGACAGATAGAAGGAATGGTCTTCTTGCCTCTCTTCCAGTCTTCATATTACACAGAGCCAGTCCACACAGCGGTATCCTATCCTGGATCCCCCAACACATGACATATACACACACCTGCACACCACAAACAGAGACAATTGACGTTAGCATGAGATAAAGTGCACCAGAGTCATTATTCTCACTCCCGACTAATACAGCGACAGTCCTTACTCTTTCAGAGGTTCTCTGTGTGAGGGGCTAACGTCCGCCGCTAGCATTCACCAGACCATGGAAGTCTTCCCATGCTCTGCAAACAAAAAGAAGGATGCAGCACTTCACCATTCAAAGTAAAATAGACAAATTCTTGATATGCAAATGTACGGTATTTTCAATGAGGGAAATCACAAATGCATCATTTTACTGCAGAAGCACACAAAACATGATTTGCATATAGTGGCTATATTTTACTTTTCTTTTTTAACATATATAACAAATAGCAATGAAAAAAATGATTTTATTCTTTTTTTATAGCTGTGAATGTTGTCATGAAATTTAATTAGTAAATTATAATCTAAAAGCAAAATAGTCCAGTCTTATACTCCAAAGCAGCGCTGCAACTAACAATTATTTTCGTCACCGATTATGATGTTGCTCATAATCCCATCAGTTGCAGTCGTGAGAAACATTAACACTGTTGTATATAAATCTGCTCTTTGAACTAACACTCATGCATTATAGTTAGCGTATAAACTCACACCGCCTTCTAGGTAAGAAAATGCAACATGTTTGTGAGCATGCATACATTTGTGAATGTTGAAAGAGAGAAAGGTAAAATAGAAAATAATAAAACGAAGAGACATACATACTTAATGCTGTCTGTGTGAGTCTTGTACTCCATGATGGTGTTGGGAGGCAGGTTGAGGACTCTACGCAGCGTGTCTCTGATGCGGGCAGTGGTCGCCTGGTCACTGGCGGTTTTGTTCCAGATGGAGATGATGTCCTCCTGGAATCGAGAGGCAAAGAAAGCATGTCTGATTATACTGAGGTAGGCAGTGCGTGAGTAGGTGAAACAGGTGTGCGTCTGTTTGTGGGTTTTACCTGGAAGCGAACCGACACCACAGCCCCGCAGATCTCCTCTCCTACCATGAACTGCTCCCCAAGCATGGCCAGGATCAGGTTCTCCCAGCACCGAGACGCCAGGCCTTTCCTTAGACGGATGATCCACTTCCCACCCATCTTATTGGCATCATCCTAAACACAACACAGGCGAGTTTCAGAATGGGCTCATTATTTATAAAAACAATCAATGCATTATAAAACAAGTACCTACTTCCCACATGGGTTTAATACCCTCCTTGAAGAGGTGGAAGTCACTATGGCCTGTCAGGTCACCTGGCCGGATCATGTGACTATAGAAACGCCAGAACTGCTCCACCTTGGGAAGGACAAGAAATGATCAACAACTGGGATTATGAGTCAGCGTGAGCTTGTATTTATAAATTTGGGCTGTGTCTGGTTAAGGTGAGATCTACTGTCTAAAGAGGTTGTGAGGACTGTCATACCGAGGCGAAGCTACCGATCTGTTTAATGTTCTGTTCGTAGCTCTGAGTACTGGCCGGTCTCCCCGGGGTGCGTCTGGAGTACCAGAAGGTGTAGTTGTATTGAAGAGGGTGCTCCCCTGCCCCTGGCACCACCATCTGCAATAAACAAGACAGTGACTTAGCCCCACAATTAACTTCGAAGCTGCTGCAGACACATGAGTCACTCTTTAATGGGCTCACCTTTTTCTTAGAGATGTTCTGTTCCTTGTCCTCGTCTTCAGTTTTTTCCTTCTCACTGTCTTTCGGTGAGCCTTGGTCCTGGTCGTGGTCTCCACTGTCATCATCTTTCAGACTGGATTTGATGGAAAACACAGGCAGCAAAACAAAAACGTCTGTGTCAAGCATCCACTATATTGTGATTGAGGGGTACTTACAACTCAGTTAACTGGGTACACATAGCTAAAACTAAGGTGTTGAGTCAACTTCATGGTCGTTTTGGAGGCTGTAGTTAGTGGTGTTGTGCTACTGTACTGTATTATAGTGATGGGGGTTTCTAATATTTATAACATTCATGATTTATTGTAGGGCTGCTGCATTAGTTTTAGCCAGGTACATAATTAAGTGTCAACTTCTTTTTTCCCCTAGTAACTGTAAACATGTAGACTGCTAATGATGCACACGTCCCCAACTCCACTTAATCGACTCTGGCCGTGAATAGCCTACAACACACAGTGAGCTATCTGCCCGTACTTCAGGACTATGGGAGTCCAGTTTGAGCCGACCCTGCGCGCACCTTCCGCCGCCTCTCAACAACTACCACACCGAGGACCCGGGGCCTGTCCGCCTTCCGCAAAGCTAACTACAGCTAGCAACACAGCACATCCCATATTATAAAATACTATTTAATGCCCGTTGTTACTTCCCTTCGTTGTAAATGCATGTGTGTGTGTGGACCTCGCTTTCATGTGAGTTTAGAAGCACACACTCAGCATGCAGGATCATGCAATAAAGCTGACACACCTCTCTTTTTATACAAGCAACAGCTTTCATTAACGTTGTGCTTCCCCGTCAATTTGCAGCCACGACGGGAAGCACACTGTCCGGCAGATATTTCACAGAAACTTTGGATTACTCACGCGTCAAATTTGTTGTTCATTATTTTCTAGGTGGTAGCCTTTCGGAGTCCGACCACAGCCTCCTGAATTCCGCAGGAACGGCGGCGCGCACAGCACGTGTACGCGCACGCCGTGTGTTGGTGGTGGTGGTGTGCGTGGAGTGCTCAGGGGTGATACATGAATAGCTTTCCTCTCTTTCCACCACATTTATTCATTTACACTGTCTGGAAACTTGCATGATGCAAAGATATACACATCTAAAGTCAAAGAGAAACCAAAATATGGCCACATCAGCTCCAAGTTGTGTTTTAACATTTTATTCATCACATGTCATCCAGCTGAGCTGACCCCCCCACACACACACACACATAATAAATACAGTACCACTCTAATCAGTTAATTATAGCTTTGTGAAAGTCTCTGTTAACACTGGCTCCAATGATTTATCAGAAACCCTGTGACTTCGACACACAGACATGGGTGCGAGCAGGCAGACACACACCACCACACACACGCAGCTTCAACACAAAAAGGACTGGCAGCTTCTTCATATGAACCAACCGGCCTCCTCTGATGTGCCGCATCCCTCGATTCATCCCTTCCATCCGTCCGCTTGTCATCTGTTCTTGCGGCAAGTTCAAACCATGACTCTGTTCAGGTCCAAGCAGAGCTGTGGACCGAGTCTGGGGGGACAAAAAGGGAGCGGGGGCGGTGAGGATGGAGTCAGGAGCTAAGTGGACTTCTTTAGGTCCAGCTTGACTTTAGTTTTAGTCAGGATGATGAGCAGGTTTTGGAGATGAGGGACTAAGAAAACCCTTTATCTGTGTCTCAAATCAAATGCAAGCTAGGTAAGAAGCAGAGGGTCTGGGGGTTAGGGATGGGAGGAAAGCTCTGGCATGGTATGGCACGGTATGGTGTGGTGTGGTTTGGTTGGCTCTGCTGTCGGAGACCATCCCCTCGCCCCTTGCCCCCTGTGCCTCAGTGAGGACCTTCATGAGAGGGCCCTTTGTTCCAGGCCGGCAGGCGCACCAGTGAGTGAATGAGCAAGAGCAGCGGCGGCCCTCTTCAATGGCGGCTGTTTGTTTACACCAGCCAGTCCCGTCATACTTCATTAGCAGCCCAGCCCACCGACAACCTCTGATGTCCTAATCGCCGATGAGTGTGTGGCTGCCCATCAGCCCTGAGCCTCAGCGGTTCAGGATAAAAGGGTTTCTAGGATTCCCGACACACACATTCCCACTAAATCTACCCGCCTGCCTGCCTTCTCAGCCACTGGTGGTACGCATACATACACATACATGCACACACATACAGCCTCCATGGTGAGGGTGGATGGGAGAACTGGTTCTTTCATCATGGGCCAAGAGGAACAGGGAGGTGAGGCGACGTCAGTGGAGCAGCAACAGTCCCAGAGAACTAACTTTGCATCACAGAGATGTGAGAGATCTGCCGCCCAGAAAGACACAAAAGCATAACAGAGACGATTATTCAGTGCTGCCATCTTCTGAGTACAACCACAGGCTTAAAAATATAGATATAAGGTAAACATAAAGTCCCCTCAAGGCAGGATCTGCTGTCAGGCTGCTGCCCCGTCTGCCCTATTTGACCTTCCAAAAAACATTTGATTTGTTGAGAGAAGGCGCTGCACAATGTCACATAAGACTAAGGCTGCAAATAACAGTTATTTTAACTGTGGATTATGCTTTTGATTCATGGATTCAAACTTCTACAGTCTATAAAGTGTCAGAAAACTGTGATAAAAAGTGGCATCTTTGTTTTGTCTAACGGTACAAAACATAAACATTAAATGTAATAAAACAGAAAAAAAGAAAATCCTCTAAATTCTTGCCATTTTTGCTGGTTTGTATTTGCTGTTAATTGATTATTAAAATTATTGGAAATTCATTTTCTGTAGAACTACTTTTTGTGGTTTTCAACACTTACAAAGTTTTTTAGTTTTTTAACTGTAATAGTAGTTTTTAAATATCCTCCCAGGTTTTATATTCTGTACTCATTTTTATGATTTATTTTGTGACATTCTGTAAATCACCATGATGAAGGCCCTGTGCCATTGGGGAAATAAAGATTTATCAGCTAGTGTTGCCGTGTTGTCCAGTAAACTGACCTCCTGAATGGCTCTTCCCAGCCTCTCTTGGCTTTTCACCACTTTCCTGAAAGAGACACGCATCTATTATTATTTCAGACCATGGTGCAATAATGATATGTGAAGCTGCTACTACTAGCTGCACAATCAACTTCTGATTAAGAAAAAGAAACGGAGCCTACCTGTGTATTCTGCGAGCCAGGCTGAGGGTGAAGTGTGCAGAGCAGTCAGGCTGATAAGTGGACGGCACTATGGTGTAAGCTCCAGGAGAAAGACAGCAGGCAAGACTGACATCCTGGGTGTAGCAGTGAGGGACACAACTGGCCACAGGATCCTCGTCCCTGGGTAATGTCTGCACAGATTCCCCCTCTGGCAACTGGATACACAGTGAACATTGAATGCTCATATACTGTAGAATTGCATTCATTAGCCATTTTATTATAATATATAGTTTATTAAGAATTTAGTTTGTGCCAACTGTCTAAGGTGAGCCTTTGTTTACAGCGGTGGTAGTGCTTGCATGGTCAGCAAGCAGTAAGAACTGGCAGTTTTGGAGATGTTGTTTATCATATTTTATAAATCTTTGATTCTATTATATGAGCATATTCCTGTAAGGTTAAGGTTAGTTTTAAAACGGACAAAATGAGTAAACATTTCAAAGATCTACTACATACTACAGATTAAACTGCAAATTACTGAGGTAAATGGCCCATAAATCTAGATAACACTGGTGTTCTCCCTTCATGTTTGACTGACCTTATAAATGTGGAAGCCAATAGGGTGCAGATCAGTGTCAGGGCGGCTCTGGTGCAGGGTAATCCTGACATTAACTCCTGATGTCACTGCTGACTCATCACACACTGTAAAAGGGAAGCAGGGGTTCTGCCAGTGAGACAGGAAGTTCCTGCTTCCTCCGGCCGTCCTTCCCTCCACCCACGAGCCCCGGAAGTAACTGGTCTCCCACTCTCCATCAGTTGTTAATGGCAGTGAAGGTGCTGGGCTTTTCAGGGCACTGAGGAGGAAGCATGACAACAAATTTTATGATCACAGCACTTTACATCGTGAAACATGGAAGTAGGAAAATCCATGTTTTGTAAACAATATGTGGGATAGCAGCTGGAAGAGTCCTTACTGCGGTGTAAAATGATAAAAGTTTAAATTATTAGTTGGTTCTTTTAAAAGGTGATTTTCAAATTGACCACCAGATGTCACCATTTATTTACTGTCATTCATTTTTATGGGAAGTCATGGCACTAAGGTTTGTGTGCAGAAACAAATGAATCAGTGTAATAAATACTGTGTACATATGTATATAACATTAAACAATATTGATTACCTTTTGAACATATGATTAAGACAACATGACTTTGTTTAATGGGCAAAATAACTAATGCAGTTTTGCTCTGATTCTGGAAGGAGACTGTTATTTCTGACACCACTTAAAAATGTGTTTAACAATATGTTCTGCTCATTTGTGCAGAACATATTGTTAAACACATTTTTTGTTTTATTGATTTGAGAGGGATTTTTTTTTGTTTCTCCATAACACCTGTTAAAGTGCCTAACCTTTTTAAAGATGGAATTAACCCTTTTAAACTTCAAGTTCAAATGTTATTATAAAAAATAAAGCTGTTTCCAGCAACATTTTTACATAGATTTCCCTAAAATCAACTGGTCCTTACCTGAGGGATGTGGAAGAGGAAGAAAAGACCCTGATGAGGAAGTGGGCCTCAGCTCCTGGCTGGTAGGTGCTGGGGATCAGTAGGTAGTATCCGGGCTCAAGCTGTCCATGGAGGACCACTTCTCTCTCGTAGGCGTGGCAGTGAGTAGAAGCACAAGGAGGTTTGTTCAACATCCGGCAGAGATTAAAACGCTTCTTCTCCACCTAGCAACAGAAAAACATACGTAACATGATGCAAACACACAAACACAAAAAATGTTTTCCTATAAGTGATGCCACAAACCTTCCACATGTGTAGAGCGATAGCCTGGTAGTGCTGGTGCTTTGTGTTCTTGCTATCCTCAAGTGGCATTTGTGCGTATTTCTCTGTGTTCCTCCATTTTCTATGCTGTAGCAGGGATACCAGCACCTCTCCTCTCTCACACACTTTGAGCCAAAACTTAGGGTTGCTGCCGTAGATGCTGCTGTTTCGGCTCCCACCCGCCGAGTGCCCTTTCATCCAGCGGCCAGCCAGCTGCTGGTTGTGTGTCAGCAGATTTCCTGTCGGAGAGGAGAGTTGTGAGGATTAAAAAGAGAGCCATGGAGGTCATAGTCACTCTAGGTTTAAAATGTTCATTATCAAAATGAGAGAATTACCAGTGTAGATGCTCTTTAGGTGCCCCTCTTCACTGATGGGGTAACCCACTGTGACATCATCAAACTGGGACAGGAATTCAGTCTCATCCAACCAGAACTCGCCCTCGGCCACCCTGGCTTGCAGGTCCAAAGCAGAAGCAGGGTCGACGCAGCTCCAACCGGTACCACTGTAGATAGGTAGAGGTAGACCTTGTGAATGGGGACTAGGAATTCCCTTTGGAAGGACATGATAATGGCTGTCCAAATACACGCTAAATCAAATCTGCAAGGTGCTTTTGTGCACTTTCTCTGGACTTCCTACAGACTTCCAGAGAGCAAACTTCGGGTGCAGACTGCAGTCTTGATGTATACGTTTATTTAATTATTATATTACTATGTACTCATAATAATATTTGGTCATAAACATGACTGAGGACTGAAGACCAGTCTCACAATACATTTTATTCCACTGTCGCACAGCACCTTTTCAGGCTTGATGCAATTAGGGTTAGCATTTCGGTCCACAAGCCCAGAGGCGGGACATTTGGATCCAGCAAAACTCCTTTTGAGGTTAAACAAACTCGTGACTATGACACACATAAGGAGACACACATGCCTACCTTCCGATCCAGGCCCCTCCCCAGCAGCATCTTCCCCAGGGGTTTCTGATCCTGAGCAGCAGTACTTTGCTCCCTGACACCGTCTTCACATCCAACCACTCCATGACAGTCAGTGCATGGTACTGACCCAGCTCACTGGCACCTAGAACAGTCACCAAAATCATCAGGTGATGTGCTACAGGATCAAAACCACTTGTATCTGCACTAAAGGTCTGTTTTCTGACCTCCAGGGCTGCTGTGAGTGGAGCAGCTGATGGCACACTGGTCTTTCACTCGGCACAGAAGGTTCAGGTCCAGCCTTCTCCTCCTCACCTGGTCACTGTCCTGTTCTGGTCTCTGCTCCTCCTCAGTCTGAAAGTCTCCCAAGCTCCAGCGCTCCGCCAAGCCCCCGGTCAAATCCACCAGGGCCTCGGACACCTGGCCGGCCCACAGTTGCTCATATGAGCCGTGAAGCCTAAAGAGAATGGAAGGGACAGGGAAGGGGATTTCCAGACTTCACTAAAAATGTTGTTTGAAATGCAGTACAAGGTTACTAAAACTTTCCACCAAACGTACCACCAAAAAATATTTCTCAGATCAAAGCTCATAGTAGGTCAAACTAAGAGATGAAACAAGGAAGTTGCACAAGTTTCTTACTTGGCATATGCCTTCTCCAACAGTGCTACCCAAAAGACAGCGGGGGAGTGGCAGCGTGAGAAGCACAGAGTGGAATTGATACAGGGCAGGCGGTCGTCGATGGTCACCTCTGTCCAGTGTCCCTGCTGCCACAAACGAAACTGAAAGGAGCCCCTGTACCCGCTGTCACCCCACTGAGGCTGGTCTGGAGGCAACACCTACAGAGAGTAACGGACAGCAGTGTATACATACATACAGTAAATAACATGCTTATGACATGCTAATTCACAAATTAGTCCGACCGCTTGTTGCTCTACCTTGTTCAGTAGATGTTTGTTCTTGAGCAAGAAGGTGCAGGCACAGAGAAACCAGCAATCTCCTAATAAACCTTGTTTTGCATGACCCAGGCTGATGTTGTCAGGGAAGAGAGCTGGTGACTGGCAGATCTCCTGGAGTTGTGAAATAGATAAAAATGACAATTGAGATGCTCTGATTTCAAGACAACTTGCAATAACCCAGTGTTAGGAGGTTAAAAAACTCCAAAGGGTTAAACTGAAAGTAGAATCTTGATCTCAATAAGAACCAGAGGTTGATAACATGGAGGTCACCTTTCACAATAGTTTTGTCACACTATCATTATGTCAAGTTTCAAGATGTTCAGACACATACACATTACTCATAGACATATTTTATTACACATATTTGCTTTTTGTGTAAAACTAAACAACTTGTAGGGACTCTTTCATAATCAAATCAACCACCTGATAAGGAAAAATTCTTGATTGGCTGAACAGACCAACCTGTGACCAGTGATGCAAGTTAATGAATGGCAAGCTCAAAATTCCCATGATGTAAGCTTTTAACCCATGACAACACAGAAGGAATTAACAGCGTTATTTCCCATTTACCCATGGCACTGGGCCTTACCTGTGGGCGTCGCCAGCTGATGTCTCCCTGCAGCCTGGCGATGGGCGTGGAGCTGTCACAGAACAGGGACGTGTCCTCAGCGGGAAAGTCCAGGTCCTCAAACAGAGCCTCACCTCCACACGCTGCCCTGCCCTCTTCTTTCATGGCTCCTGCCTCTGTTCAACCTGTATTGTACCTGCTGGGTCAGCGGGTGAATCTCAGCCAGCTGTGACCATCCTCACTGCCGCCGAGTACCTTTCACACCTGACCTGCACCTGAAAACAGAATAGTGACATTATGTTCATGAGATTTGTGTATATTTGTGGTTTTGTGCAGAAATCATAGAGACCTGCAAAAAGCTGTTTAACCCTATCTGTGACCATAAAAGAAAATGTGTTAGGTGTGTATTATTTATGATAGAATCAAAGAATATAAGTTCATCTCCTATGTTAATGTTACAATATATAGACATAGTGTTGCACTACTGTAGCCACTTATTAACACAACCGTAATAACAGGGGGATATGAAGAAAAGCTGTATTAATATGTCTCCAAATTAAAATGTAATGTTACAAACAGGACGGGTAATTGTGTGTGTTTTCTTCTATGTTCCTGTATCTTACCTTTTTTCCTCTTTTAAGCATCTTTCCCCTCGTAGCTTCATAATAACACCACGGCTAACCGTTAGCTTCAGCTAGCTTGTAATGAATTGATATGGCATCTCCATATCGCTTCATCTTGTCATGGTTTCAGACTCAGCAGGAGGTTTTATACTTTATGACAGATTTCGTTATGACTAACAGTTATATATATATTTATAAAACCCGCACATATCATCCTGCTGAGTATGAAAAACGTAAAGTCTCTTCCGCTTGGACATCCAGCAGCAGCTCATTCACAAAGTGAATCCTTCCTGTGCTGTTGAACACTTCCGCCTCCTACCGTTGGTTCCCTGAACTACACACGGTGCGTTCACTGCCATTCCTTTAGTATTAAAGTATTCATGTATGTACAACAGTCCTACAATAACCTTAATGAAGGTTGCAATGTTCAGTTTTTTTAAATGCAGTTTTAGAGAGGCACTGATTAAACTTTATAGGCATTTTATTTATTTATTGTTTATTGTTTACTTTCTATATTTAGCTAAGAGTTTATTGTTTATCTTATACTGTATTTTTAATGCTGTATTTTTTTATACCTCTCCTATTTTCTATACAAGTGTTCTTGTAAGCTGCTGGAAATCCAATTTCCTTGCGGGAGTCATCCCAAAGGGATCAATAAAGAGAAGTCTAAGTCTAAGTCTATTTTATACAATGTAGTTTGTATAGCAATAAACTAAATTATGTTTCCAATATTTTATCCTCCTAATTGTTTTAAATATCAGTGAATTTAGACTTCAAATGAGAAATATGCAATGGAAAGCCTTTTTAGTTCCTCTATTATTGTTCCTTATTCTCTTTCCTGCTTCTTTCATTCCTAAACTGATTGAAAAACATGAAAATCTTACTTTACTGTTCTACTTCGGATCCTTGAGATCCTAAACAGATACATTATAAAACCATTAGACCCAGGAATAGATAAACACAGAAACAGGTCATTATATATATATAAATTTATTTATTGCCATTAAAGAAATATATTTAAACAATAAATTTAAAATGATACAAAAATATTCTATTTATTGACCGTAAAAAAAATGCATTCAATTCATCTTGTGTGTCTTTGTGTCTTGAAGCTGATTTCCTCAGATGATCTCCACGTTGCTCAGTGTCTTCTATTTAGAAAGACAAAAAGGAAAACATTTAAAATCACATATGATTGTTGCAGTATGACTCAGTACTGATGGCTGTTGTCTCTTTGAGCACAGACAGTGGTTCAATAGAGTCATTAACTTACTGTGTTATAGACTCCATGGCATCTTTCACCCACTTTTTGTCAGGATCGGCACAGAGAAGTTTTTTTTTCGCAGTCCTGAAACTGTATTTAGATGAGGGAAGAGGGTAAGACAGAGTTGGCCTTTCTGTTTGTTAAAGTATAGTGTCTGTTTTTTTCAGATGTACTGATTTTATTTTCTTACATTACTGCCTTGATGTTGCAGAAACCTGTGTCCTTCTGGATTTGATAGCTTTTCAGCACTTTCACTGGGACTGGATGTTCATGGTACTGTGTGCAGCAAAACCTCCCAGGACCTTTAAAAAATAGACATTACAAACATGTCAACAAAAAAAGAGTAACATTAGTAACATTGTACTTCTTTTGAACTACTGACTTGTGAAATCAGTAGTCTCTAGACAAATACAGGCAACAACTGGTGTTATCTTGAATCAATAGTGAAATGTAGAATCCTGTAACTTATCCAATAGTTGTGGAAATGTACTTACTGCTTTCACCCAGCGCCACAAGGAGCACCATGATGGAGACACACACAGCCACCTTTGCCATCAGCTTCTCTTCTGCAGTGAATCAACTTTCTGATCTGGATACTCAAAAGAAATGAATTGATAACGTTTACTCCTGGCAGTGAAGTTTAAATACTCTGTAAAAGGTAATGTCCCACACAAACCAGGAACTACTGGAAACACCAATTCAGGTCACATGGGAAATGTCACCGCGTACTTTTACCCACAGTGCTACAAAAACCCCTTTTTGCGGGAATGACGAAACAAATGTGTGCCACATATCTTTAAAAAAAGATCCTGGCATGACGTTATACTGATGAAGAAATACTATAAAACATTAATGAATGTAAACACTAATGGGCAGAGTCAGCACCTTTACAATGATATGTGTATTATTAATTCAACTGTATTCAATAAGCAGCGGTGGAATGTAACTAAGTGCATTTACCTAGGTACTACACAAAATTTTAGGTATTTGTACTTCATTTGAATTGCTTAAATGTTATGATACCACTGTGCTTTATGATTCAACTCCACTATATTTATTTGAGAGCTGTAGTTGCTAGATACTTTGCATATTCAAATTTAACTCACAAAACGTGATCAGCTTATAAAATATGACACATTTTCAAAAATGAAACTCCCAACTGCACATAAAGTGGTTACACTTTGCTACTCCTACAACTATAACATTAAAATGCTGATTTCACATAAACGTATCAATAATAATAATATAATTTACAATAATATAACACTGACAGGTGTTTTGCTTCATAATGAGTCCTATTATGATAACTATATTATACTGATGATAGTTGTTGAATACTTATACTTACTATAATTTGAACCCAGTACTTTCGTACTTAAGTCCTTAATATCTGAATATATACATACAGCACTGTTATTGATAGGGTAGTCTCAGTTTTTCGAAGAGAGACCCAAGAACAAGAATTATGCATCGTACACAACAATATAATAGTTTGACGTAAACCTCAGACCACACTGTAACATCCTGCTGACCTTGTTGCTGCATACAGACAACAGTATGAGGCAATATAGAAAATACTTTTTGTCTGGAATTATGACTGCATATTGTATTTATTGTCCTTATTATCATCTATATTGAGTTTATAATTTGTCAGTTGGCACTCCTTGTTTACAGTCCACATTATTATCATTATGTATTATTTTTCATTCAAATGTTTATTAAGGGCATCATTCTATACAATCTATGAAACAAAGTCCTTGTTTCACATTCACAGAAGACATCTTGACACAGCAGGAAGGTATAAAACTAAACTTGGTGATAGCTCAATTCCATTTAGCTACTTCAGTTCCAGGTCCTGGTATTGTTCACACTTTCCTACTAAGTCCAAATGTCTGCCGTGAAACAGGTCAATTACAGGTCTGACTCTACTGTACAGTCAAACCTTAATGACTGATTATTGTAAGCACAGGGGTCCTAAAGGAACTCTATACATGTTCAGTAGTCGCTATCAAATTTTAATAAGTATCAGACTGTCTTTGTTGTTTCAGATGATTAATTTGTATATTTCTCCACGCTGTGCCCCTTGGGTTTTGAGTGGGCTGCGAAAAAATGGTCTATTGAAAGGTCTGCCTAACCCCCTTCTTCTTTCTGTGTGTAGGTGTCCATTTGATGTCTTGTTCTTACAGAAACCTGGTTTCCTTTCACTAAAGGATAGCTTCACATTTTATACAGTCTTATTTAAAGCATTACTCCCTTGCCCACATTGAAAAGACTGCAACTCATAGTAACTTCAGCTAAATGAGCCCACCAGTTTACGTCTAGTCTGAACAGGAAGGACGATTTACAGTGACCAATACCTCTTTTGGTATTGGTGTACCTTTGGTGGACATGTGAGTACCAAGATTTGTATCACTTTGTAGGTACAACAGAGGAATAAAAGTTCAATAATTATATAAGCTGAGTTACAAACTTGAAACATTGCAGGAAATTAAATAGTTATGTGCTTTAAACGCAATGTGGTTTTGGTGGAAAGTTCATGATGAACAATTAGACTGACATTAACTGTATCGTGACCTATTTTAGTGGTCTCTGTGTACTTTTTTCCTGTGATGTTAGTTCTCAAGTATATAACAAGTCTTCCTCTGACCCAGAAAAGAACCTCCGTATAACCTCAAAGCAACCTACTTGTTGCAGCTCACAAGTCAGTGAACACTGAGTTCTTTAGTGAAACCTCATCCTTTGTGAAGTCTTTTTCTGAAACTTATTTTAAATTGTTTGCTTTAATGCAAGGTATTGGGCCATTAACCGTAGCATGTGCATGGTGAGTGTCATTAACAAAGGAACCACACCTTCGTAACTTCCCATGTTGCACTGGCTTTACGGGACTAACACGTGTGACCCAACACCCATATTTGTCTACTGAATTAATTAATTAGATGTTTGACTTTTTATTTTTTGGTCAACATGCCAAGGGATACACTGATTTCTTGTTATATTCTGTGTTATTGTATTTTGTTCATGTGCTGAAGCATATTACAAGAATCATGGTTATTTATTTAATGATAAAGGATAAGGATTCAGTGACATAATCTAATTTATATTGACAGAAAATTCCTTGAAATGACAACACTGAATGATTATCCTGGTTATTTTTATTTTCTTCCACTGCAACTTGATCTTTAACTACATTTCTACGTAGTTCGAGTTTTTCAAATTGATATGATCTTGTTATGTTATAATAAACGCACATGCAAATTTTTATTTTAATTTTAACTTTAAAGATGAACTCTGCCCTTCTCCTTTTTCTATGATTGGGGAAAGGGAGGGGGATTTTCTGGTGTTATACTTCTTGTGTGGGCAGATTTTTGCCTCTTCCGAGTGGAAATTTCCTGTTTGAGGAATATAAAAGGCTGCTGTGATCACAAGCTTGTCACCACAACCTCTTTAGCTCCACCTGAGGACAGACGAGACAACAGCTCAGCTCAGAGTCACTGCACAACACAGAGGGAGACATGGTGTCAATCAAAGCTACAGTGATGGGGATCACGCTCCTCACCTTTTGTCTGCTGATCACAGACACATCAGCAGGTATGTAGTCTACTGGGTTCCTCTCTTAAGTCCATCTCTTTCTTTTTAATTCTTTTTTTTTTTTTTTTTTGGTTTGTTGATTTAGCTTCATACATCCATACAAATCAGGTCATAGCCAGATGCATTTCTCTCACTTGACTTTTATTTTAATTTTATAATCAAATTTTTCTCTTGTTTCACAGCCCGTGGCGGATGTTGTCTAAGTTACTCGAAAGGCAAAATACCATTTTCTGCAATCAAGGGGTACTCAGTTCAGACTGTCACAGGGATCTGTCCCATCAGTGCCATCATGTGAGTATCAGTAGCATGATGTTAATATTTTTCTAGTAGAGAATAAATAACACATAAGTTAAGTGAATCATTTTTTAAATTTCTTTTCTTTTTATAGTTTCCACACAAGGAGGGGTCCAGCATGCACCAATCCTGGTTTGGACTGGGTGATGACCTATGTCAACCGCTTAAGGTAAGATTTATAGAAAAGAAATTGTGCAACATACCAAACAAACAGTATAATTCTGTAGGCTGTGAAATGTATTTTTACGAGAGTGTGGCTAAAACTATAACTTGATCAATTTTCATTGCAGGAATAAAGCACAAAAGGTTCACCGGGAGACCTCGCAAGCGCACAAATAGAGTTATTCTGCTTTTTGAAGAGAGACGGTGGAGAAAACCTGCAGCAAAAGAAAAAAAAAAGATGTTTCCTTATGTTTTATATGTCTCTTTGCCTGTGTCTATTTTTTTATATTGTTTTTATATAAGATCTTGTATTTGTATATATTGTTATCTTGTAATTAATTGATTAAAGTTTTGTTATGAAAAGAATCAGTTGTCTAATGAATGCTTTTGTGGCCTCACATTAAATGGGAATTTTAATATGAGCTGAGTCTCATAATAAAAACACTCCTCTGTTGAACTGTGAATTCCACACGTGTAAATTTCCTCGACAGCATTCCACTACGTTATCTTAACTTCCTTGTTTACACTCTCACGGGGGAAACTTCCAGCTCTGGAAGTTTTGTGTCCCATGGTTTAAATCTGGCAAATAATTAAACACCGAGTGGTGAAACTCCTGTGAGATCATCAAGAGGAAGTTATGGGAGAACTGTATATTTGAAGCAGGTAGTAGAACAGGTTTTTCAATGCTGACACTAAGCTGACATCAGCTGTAATGAAGTGTAATGCGTTTTGTTTTAGAGGTCAAGGTGTGTCAGTATGTCCTATCACTGAGGAAGTATCAGCTCCTGAAAAACAATTTCAAGTGTTTTTAAAAATATTGATCTCCTAAACTTCCACTTAATTTTAAAGTAAAATATATTCCCCATGATTTGTTAGGCTACCACATATGATACTCACAATGATTTAAATATTCAAATCCAAGGTGTCATATTTTTGTTTGCACCATTACATCAAATGGTTTTTAAAAAAGAAAGATGTTTTGCATTATTCAAACACATTTTCCCATAGCCCATCGTGACATATTTGTTTGTTTTTTGGAAAATCTTGGATTTTTTTCCCCCGAGAAATTAAAGTAATGACGCAAAAAAGACAACCAATGAAAAGACTCAATCTTGTCTTATTTTGAAAGCTTAGAGTTAGAGTATTAAACTTGGCCACGTGTGACAATAATGAAATAATGGTAAATGATTAAACAATAATAATAGCAGAGTACAAAATAAGCACACGTAGAAGCCAACATAAACTAACAGTTATACCAGAACAAACAAGTCTATAGCATCAAAACCACAGAGTGAACTACACTGAGTGAGACGTGGTATGTTTTTATTTGCAAAATATAGAATGTATTATTTGTTATTTTAAAAGTTAGGCTACATTGCTCAACACTTGACAGGACTTTTAAATGTATGTTCTGGAGATAAAGTCATTAGCACAGGGGAACCACCTGAACATTTGATTTTAAAAAACAATGAATTGTTTTCAACTTTATACAGTTTGAAACTGAGCAACTTCCTCTCATCTCTCTGTGTGTAACTGTATAAAAGAGCAGTGCAGCTTGAGATTACATGAAAGGGCAGCTTTCTACTTGCAGATGAGACAGGAAGCAGTAACATTAAGCACCACCAAAAAACAATCAATAGTCCTCCTATTAATCCTTTTGAAACTAAGCTGTATGTCAGGGTGCTACTGAGGTGAAGTTATGCAGCTTGTCAATATAAATTCAGATTCTTGAAAAAAAATGAAAAAAATAAAATTATGATAATAATGTGCCGCTTGTAGCCCTGGTAGAAACTTTCATGATAACTAAAAATTAAAATTAAAAAAAATAAATAAATAAATTGCAGGCAGGATGTAATAATAAATTCCTATTACGTATTCTGATAAAGTCGGTGGTTTCAGAACCTATTCAGGACTAATAGGTAAAAAGAGAATAATACACCTAAAGAGTATTTAAGGACTTTGGTGTATTAATGATTAAATCCTGTTTCTATCCACCTTCAAACATATTCATATTTCTCTTTGATAACATGATTAATGGATTCTGTTACTGAATATCTCCATCTTAATAAACTGGTAGTTCTTAAAACACTTTAAATATTCAAAACCAAATATTCAAAAGAGATTATACAAATCTAAATTCTAAATCAAAGTCAATAAATAAATAAAATGCTGTAAAAATAAATAATGACCTGATTACTGTTATTTACTTTCTGTGAAAACAACTTCATGTCCATTTCCACAATAATTAGTCTGAACGATCCTCTCGTATATGAGGTTGTCTCAAACCTCTCTGAACACTAGATGGCGGTAGAATCACTTCAAAGAAGACATGCTGTGCCCTCGAAAAATGTCAGCAACACGTCTATAGTTTTGCTGTTTCAGTGCTACTGTGAGTGAAAATGTGTCCTCTCACACCATGACAATGTTCGGTGCTAGATCACACAGTGATGTGGACTTTTAGCCGCGTCTGCACACAACTTCATTCTCTTTAAACACCACCACATTTACACAACTTAACATCTGCTCATCATGAGTGGATTTTGGGGTCTTTTTTTTTCGACTAAAAATTTTAATATTATCATGGATGTCACTTTATATTAAAGTCTAGGCCATCAGCTGTAGCTGTTGGCAACACCAACAAAGCTGAAAAAGCGAACAAATGAGTGTTTTCTCCTGTCGCATGAATCCATCCCAAATGACAGTCTGGAGCCACGCTCGCAGCCACTATTACATCACCTCCACTGTTCTGCACCACTGTACAGAGTGCTTTTCTATGAATAATACAGAGAGACCAGGGAGAGAGGGACATGGACATGGGGCTTGGTTACTAAATGAAAGAGGGAGTACTTAAGGTTAGAAAAGGGTGATAGAGACTAAAGATTTGAATTGGAGGGATATTCTGGAGAGAAACATGAGAATATGAGTTATATGTGTAATGATAGTAAATAACCACATCAGACACTAATGCATGGATCCTGATTTAACTTTATTGAATGAATGAATTAATCTTTTTTCGAGCGTCAGCACTTCATGAGAACATAAAACACATTCCTACATATGCTGTATATCAACTGTGTGTTTACATTACATGAATTACAGATACGGGGCACAGTGTCAGAGAGTTGTTACAGACGGGTGCAATGAGAAATGGCAGCGGCATGGCCAGTCCCAGACTGTCTGAAGGAAGACAAGGTTATAGACTGTGTTTTCCCATGAGGGAGCAGGCTGCTTTAGTATAGAAAGAAAATAACATATTGCACTCTGAGATCAGCAGACAGGTCCTCTGTCATAGCATACGTGCGCACACGCACACACACACAGAGGCAGACAGGAAACCAGACATTCTCTCATGAAACTCAAACACAGATAATGAGAAGTGCTCAGTCTGAAAGGTGAAAACAATCTTCCTTCTGCATTTGAAAATTGCTCATATCCTAACACTTTTGCAGCGCCACCAGGAAGAATTATTATACAAGATATTCTAAAAACTAGAAAATAATTTTGCTATAATCTTTTTACCTTTTTCGTTTCCCCATGTTCTCCCTCTCTTTGTCACTTGTTCATTCTTGCCAGCACAGACGCACAGTTAACACAGAGTTAACTGGGCTCAGTGTATAATTAGACAAACAAAAAAGAGAGGGATGAAACATCTAAAGGAGAAGACTCCAAATGATTACACATTCACTCCGCTTCCTTCCCCCTTGCTGCACACATAACCACCAATTAGAGGAGAAAAGAGGAGGATGAGGACAAGCAAGCAGCCAGAAGTCTATTTGTGTCTCTATCTCTATCTCTCTCTCTCTCTCTTTCTCTCTCTTTCTCTCTCTCTCTCTCTTCCCCCTGAAGACTCCTAGCGCCAGGGAGGGAGGAAGAGAGAAGAAAATAGAAGTGAAAAACAAGAAGTATATAAATAAAGAAATCAGAGTGTTTCACATCCGGTCGGCTGATTGGCTGAGACACGAGTCAGGCAGATCTGGGCCACAGTTGCACTCATTGTTCAGTGAGCTTTTCTACACAGTCCAACCCAGCGACAGCAATGAATGTTGATTGTGACCTTTGGTCTTTGGGTACAGTGGAAACAGAGTGTCACTTTTGTGCATGTGTGTCTTCGTCTCTGAGATTTGCATGCGCCCACTTGCCCTTTTGTTCATTTTTCGCTCGTTCCTGACGTCGTCAGAGCAAGCCGCGGGGCACAGTCAACGGTCGATGGTTTTTATGTGATCCATACCAAACTCACCGACAGCGTTGAATGTTCACCGAGGCAAGCGGGACAGCGGCTGTGAGCGGGAGCCGAGTTGACAGAAAGGCAGCAGGGGAGGGGGAGGGGAAGAGTGGAGGAGGGAGGACAGACAAGCGGGGGACAGGGACAGAGCAGAGGACATCGCTCAAACCACGGAGGTCAGGTCGCACAGCAGAGGGACATAATGACGCAGGACAGTGGCAGAATGAGTCCACTGTCCACAGGGCAAAGATGGTTCTGATTACGTTACACATGATCATGTGGTGCGTTTAAGTTGGAACATAAACTGAGAGGATCTGCTTTATTGCATTACCACCATCTCATTAATCAGAGGAATTCAAAGGCTTTCATCTCCAGTTCAAAATAGGCCGCAACAGCATCTGAAACACAGATGAAGAGGAAGTTGTTAGCCCTGATATTGCACAGTATTTTGTCTTTAAAGGAGCAGTTCACCTAAAATTACAATCACAAATTTCCTTTTGAAGTATCTAACTTGTCTTTTCCAAGAGCAAAGTCACTGCTATTTTAAATTCGCCACAACCACCTTGATAGGGACTTCACTTTGTTTGGGATCCAAACACCACCATTATTTTGGGTGAATAAAGACAAATGAAACCAAAAATACACAAGAATTAAGTGGTAAAATGTTGTAATTTGGGTGAACATACCCTTCAGTCAGATGGGAAGAAGTTTTACCAGAAATCGATAATATAAACATTTCACATAAATCCCCAAAAACCTTCGCTCTGTAGTTTGACAATGCTCAGAACAATATTAGAGGACTATATTCAGGCCTTCCACGGTTCTTATGGACATCTAGTCCAGGGAACAATGCTGTGATGTCCTACTGTGCAGCGAAGCTTTTTATTCCCCAGCCATCGCCCAGTCACAGGCTGAGAGCTCCTATTGTCAGAAGCAGGCCATAGCCGGGGAACAACTGCCGACAGTGTCACTGCGCTGCTGCACCGACCGGGGCCTGACGTCTGGACGGTAAATGCTAATCTATAGTCATTCATCG
Organism: Dicentrarchus labrax; assembly: GCF_905237075.1. Classification (NCBI taxonomy): domain Eukaryota; kingdom Metazoa; phylum Chordata; class Actinopteri; family Moronidae; genus Dicentrarchus; species Dicentrarchus labrax. The sequence continues at coordinate 12,262,696 of NW_026136701.1, read as the reverse complement.
CCCCATTTCATCGGCTTAGGGTGCTGATGTCATTGAGTAGGCTAGACCTGCATCCATTACTCTGCTGAGGGAGGCCGACGTCAGGCTAGCATGATAACACACTGGCTACAATGGATGAGTAATGCGTCACGTTATTGCCGCTATAATTCACAAGGTCATAAAATAGACAATTTGGTTTTTGTCTCGTGAGTATGGTGGGTCTCTGAATGATTGCCTCTGCATTCTTTCATAACATGCTTTCCTTTATGAATATGTCAAAATGTACATATTAATTTGTATGATCACAAAAAAATATGCTAGCCAGTATGTAGTCACATAATGTAGTATAATATTTTAAACCACTAAGTAAATAACATAAAACTCTATAATGCAGAATAAAAAAGGGAGTTTTAGAGCTTTTTAGACTTTTTTCTGCTTACTTTTGTCTGGTTTTAACTGCAGCATGTGAACTAGAAGTCTCTTCTCTCTCAGAGTGAAGCAGACCAGCTCAGATAAGAGACTAAATTCATAAGCCATATTACATCTACCCAACTCCATCACAGTCACACACACACAAACACACACACATACACACACTTACACCTCACCCCACAATGAGACCTAAAATGAAAAATAGGCGGAGGGTCTAGGGAGAGGAGAAAAGGGGGCTTTGCCATGGCAACCCCTGTGTCAGCCAGCCATTTCTTCTTAATCCCCCCCAGTTCAATGTCGCGCCCTCTGAGGGACCCCCTCTCTACAGCTGAATATTTCTTTTGTGTTGAGAGTCTGTGTGTGTGTGTGTGTGTGTGTGTGTGTGTGGGGAGGGAGGGATCACAGAGGTGGGAGGGATTGGGGTTAGAGGGGGGAGATCATAGCTAACCCAGCTTAAATGGGGGGCCAAGCTGCAGGCCACAGAGTCTCAACATTACACCAGGGGTACAAACCAGAGATCAAATCACACACACACACACACACACACACACACACACACACACACACACACACACACACACACACACACACACACACACACACACACACACACACACACACACACACACACACACCCTTAAACACTATATTGATGGAGGGAGATAATCTTTTGAAATAGCAGATAATTACATCATATGGCAAACAGCCGGGCCTTTCCTCCCTGAGCCTATCACCAACAAACCTTGCAGTTTATTTTTTTCCTGCTATCAAACTCTCATAGTTGCTCGCTCTTGCCTGAGCAGGCCGCTCTACATTACTGACAAAAGCGGTTTTGGAGGAGTGGGAGGGGAGAGGCGTCAGCTGCTAGACAAAATTAAAAGGCCTCTATTTGTTCCCGACAATAAATGTGCCCATCTTTGGAGCTCCTCCACAGCTGCAGCCAGATAGGCTTTCATTTCTGACTGTGGACTAATAGAGAGCAATGTCTCCTTCCTCTACTGTAAGCCGATTTAGAGCGCAGGATCAAATGCAAGAGTTTTTTTAGTCATCTCTCTCTGATGCTGCTCCACCGAGAAAGAGGACAAAAGAATGTGACACATAGTGAATATCCAGTAATAGAGAAAGTAGGGATTTTATGAAAATGTTTAAATGATGATGTGAAATATACCTGATGGAAATTATCTTCATGGATTCACTAAAGTCAGCATCAAGAGACACAATATAAACACCTATAGATAAAAGACAAAAGCACATATACACACAAACAGTTAGAGGCAAAGAAATGTACTGATCACTTTTTACAAAAAGCACCACTTTTCTGGGAATCTAACCATCTATTATATAAATTCACAACTAATCAGATTTTCACTAGAAACTTTCCTAATCAACAGACTATTAACGTCCAGTGCATCCTCCGGAAATCCCAAAATGCGCTTCCCCCAAGGCTGAGTGATGGAGGCGGGTGGAGGAAGTGCCAGTGGTGTATCTCTGGGGTGGTCTGATGTGGCCGTGGGCGAGGCTTTAATGTAGCTGCATGTCCACTCCAGTGTATACTGTACATTGTACTAATGACTAACAGACATGCAGTCTGCCTGTAGGGGCCTCACACGCCACTCCATGCCTACACATGCATATGCTCCACTTTAATGGCAGCCTTCAGACTTTATTTGAAGCGTGCTGTGGTGTTCACAAAAAAAACTCCGGATTTTTCATAAGGGAGGAAAAATTCGTCTTTGAGGACCTGCAGTGCCCTCGGCGCAATATTTGACCCCTGTGGTTTGATTATATAAAGTGAGCATTTAAAACAAAATGTGGGTAATTACATTCTGGCTGCTTTGTGGTGATTCTTTTTCTAGTATATATATAAATCTGGGCTGGCCAAACATCTGGCTGGGATATTATATGTGACATTATTTTTAAAAAGTATATTGTCAGGCAACTTAATTTCGATGTCTTTGCAGCTTCAAGCTAAGGTATTTTCTTTTCTTATGTAGCACAACTTTTGCTTAAAATTATACAATGATAGAAAAAATATAAGCTCCATCCTCACAACGGCCACATCTTAGATTTAGACTATCACTACCTAAGCCAAAAAACTGACCTAGCGAGCATTATAAAACAGTAAATGTGCTCCATGCCAATCTAGTCCATTAGAGAGCAAAGGGCACGTTGTAACACAAGGTGCAGAGTCTGTTCAACAAGTGCGCAGACATAAACCAAAAACAAAAGGCACAGAGTTAGTGCCTTGGGACTGATTGGCAGGGTGGGGTCGTTGGGCGACCCTTGACCTTTTTAACCCCGAGGAATGTTGTCGTGCTGGTGCGCGTATTGTTCCAGCCTCCCCGAGGAGCCCCAGCCGAGCATCAGATGAATGGGAATGCTGAATGTTCCTGAGGGCTTCTCCTCCACCACCACCCCCCCCAAAAAAACCCTATTTCTTCCCCTAATCCTTTTCTTTTCTGCTCTTCATCCTAAGACTTCAACAAACAAAAGGTATCAACAGGTCTGAGAGTGCGCTGTCGTTGTCGATCTGAAGTGCACGTGCACGTAGAAAGGCCACTAACGAGGGTGCCAGGCCGACTCTCCTCGCCGACCTGAATGACCAACAAAGATGCAGTAAAAAGGAGTCTAAGAAAACCACACTCCAAAAAAAGCCTTCTTTTCCCTATCACTCATCAAATAAACCACTGTTTTTATTGGTCCACCATCCAGATCTAAGAGATCTCAGTATCTTCAGGCAGTCTGAGAGTCTGGCTCTGGAGGAAGTCACCAGCAGCAGAAGGAGACTGACAGATGAGAGGGCCAGACAGACAATTACTGGCCAGGTATGTCCTTTATACCCACCTAGGGCTGGTCAGAGGAAATGGAGGAATTTATGATGTCATAAAAAAGTGCCAGAAGAGAGGTGCCTGAGAACAGGTTGTCTCTGGAGCTGGAGCCATAAAAGACTCCTGCGGCTTCCGCTCCCTCCCCCTGACTACCACCCGAGATGATAACACCAGACTGAGCGCCAGTGTGTTGGAGCAGCCGAGAGACACAGAAAATGCAATGTATGTGTAAAATTCATCTCTTATGTAAACATGAAATAATAACTAATGATTTAATAATAACTATGTAAATCCCTGAGAACACTAGTGATGGAAAGTAACCAAATACTTTTAGTAAGGTAGTGCTTTTGAGTACTGTTCTTAAGTAGATTTCTGAGGTACTACCCCTTTTCATCTCGTAGATACTTGCTCAATATTTTAGCAGACAATATTTGTCTTTTATATACAAAACACATAATAAGCCCATAAAATATAGTGAATGTGTGTTAAGTAATCAGATTCACTGCCAGCTGAACCACATATAGAGTTTCAAATATACTTAATGCATCAGAACATTAACATTTCTACTTAACATTTTACTGCTAATACTAATTGAGGTTCTACAAAAGCGGTACATTTTACAGTGTAGTACTGCCAACATTACATAAGTAAATGATTTGAATAGTATTATAATAAATAATTTCATCGCTAAATTACTTTTGATCATGTTGATGAAACTGGACTGCTCCAGAATCATTCACATCATCAAAAGCTTTCTTTTATGCTTTTTTCTCTCAATTTCTAACCCTCTCTTTACAGTTTAAAACCACACACAAAAAAACCCTTAACGCAGGAAGCATCTTTAACAAGAGAGGCACCATCTGTCGGCTCAAACTAAGCAGGTGTAAGTAAGAGAAAGCTGAGAACCGTTCTATGTGGACATAAAAAACATTCCACGTAGACATAAAGGATACCCCATCCCTCCTTGCATGCACACACAAACTCAGATCTATACACACAGCACTGCTCTTCCTACCACAAAAAGATAGACACACTCTCATAGTCTCAGTGCTAGTTAAAAAAAGGAAGACAGAAGATGATTATTTGCTCTACAACCTAACTAAGGAGGTTTCCCATTGTAAAAAGGAGTGGCTGCACAGCCCCGTTTCCTTTCATCCCTCTCCTTGAGGCACGCTGCCTTTGTCTCACAGAGGACAGAACAGCCAGCCTCCCGGCTACGCTACACTGGTCAAATACCTGGGAACTACCACTGGCCTGGTGGGAAAAACAACAAGAGGAGGAGGAGGAAGAGAGACAGAAAGAGAGAGGAGTGGGGGATAAGGTGTGAGTGTTAATCTGAGGTGCGGCGAGACTGACCAGCTAAGACAGAAGTGGCTGTTAAATAAAACCTGTTATTAAATCTCAAAAGGAAGGAGGAGGAAGTTGCACCAAGCTGCAGAGAACTATGCACACCTGGTACAAAACTACACTTAAAAAAGATGTTAGACTTGCTGACACTAAAAAAACATGTTATATACATGTTAGAGACTTAAATCATGAATCTTTCCATTTTCAGTTGATGCTCCTCTTTTTTCCCTTATTAAAAAAGGTTACAACTGTAAGTGGGCAATTACCAACTCAAAGGTTAAGAAAGGTGGCTTTTTCTTTCTTTTTTCCTCCTTCCAGTTCTGCACTTTCATGCCAGCTCAGCAGAATGAAGGCAGTTCCTGTATACGAGGTACTGTATAGGGGTGAAGCAAGTTTAAGTCCTCCCCAAACCCTGACCGCAGCCGGCTGAATGTAAAGCTTTACGTTCCAGTCCACACGGCCTGCCTCGACAACCAGACCTCACTGTCGCAGCTCATAAAGCAGAGCTCGAGAGCAGCAGGGTTGTGTTTAAAAGCCAGGGGGAAAGATAAGGCAAAATAAGGACAAATACGAAGGAAAATAAGAATGCACCCATTCAGGAAAGTGTAGAGAAAGGAGTGAAAAGCCCTAGACAAAAGCTCTTTAGCTGAAACTCTGATGGCATGTCTCCAGTACGCTGAATAAGAAAATATACTTTCGGGACAAATTGCAGCAGGAAACTCGCAAGAAAGTGAAAATGCCATTGAGGGATTGTTAAGACCATAATCCTCTCTTCTTATTTCTAGTTTTTGCTTAGCTGTCGAGAGGAAAGCGAGAACCCACAAGTTTATTTTCAAATAGTCCACAAAGAATGCCTGTCATTTCCTGGCGTTCCCCACTTCCATATGAAAGCCTCCTTTTCCTTTAGGAACAATGGGAAAGATTCCAAAATTTCCATGGGGAGTTTCTTGCTTGGCGATACAATAGAAAGCATGTTGTGACAGAATTGAGACAGTCTGTTTCTCTCAGCTGTGAAACGATTGGGACTAATGCAATGTATTTGTTTAACTGTACTTCATGATTAAAGCGGCCTCACAACAACTTTAACATCTCATGAATGAATCTCTGAATCTGTCTTTGACAACTCACTGGGATATCTGTCATATCGAGGATGTTGCAAAAAATCTTGTGAAGAGTGTGGACTTAAAAAAGGTGCTTCTGAAGCATCAAAGTGTTTGGAAAAATGTATAACTTTATTAAGTATACAGGAGGGCTAAAATCTAATGATTTTAACAAGCTTCCCTCACCTCTTAATCTGCGTTTTCGAATCTATAATTTTACCTGTAACACAGATAACACACACAACTAAACACACTCAAACATCCGCCATAAGAGTTTCTTAATTAAGCAAAAGAACTGGTTTAGTACTGGAGTGGAGAGAGTTCAAGTGTCACATGCATCCTGAAAGAGCCAATGGGTTCTTGAAAGCCACCTGGCTTGACCCGAGCAGACCTGGGCCTTTGGCTAGACAGGAGGTCAGAGGTCATCCACTCATCTTGATAGGCAGTATGTCGTGGTGCCTGAGGCAGGGTGCACTACCTAACCTTTCCATTTACCCAACACTGCACACACAGAGAAGCACAAACACACACATATGGCTGCAGGTTCCTGCTGCTGTGAACTCACTCAACCCGTAACTTACTGAATATAGCGCAAGTGTGTGTGTGGTGAACAGCTGCTACAAGATTGGCTGCTTTGGATCCATAGATGTACAATAAAGTCTAAGGTGGAAAAAAGAAGAAAAAAAACAGGCATTAGGGCTAACTCTTACTCTGCGAATGTAGTTCATTAGTATCCACTGGACATCTGTGCTTTTTATGACTTCCAGATGACTCAGAAATATTAAAAAGTTTGCATGTTGTATTTTAATGATTGACAGGAAGGAGGTGGAAGCTAGTGTGGAAGCATTTTTTATCCCTCCCTCCTCATTTGTGTGTTCAATGTTTGATGGCAGCAGGGAAAATAGCTGGGTGTCTGCTGGGAGTCATGTGACGGTGGGAGAAGTGAGATGGGACTCCCTGGTGCTAACAGCATTACACTTTCACTGACTAACAAAAACTATACAAACATTATTTATTCATTCGAGTTGTCGTATGAATTCAGTTGAGAACGAGGCGACAATGGAGGATCCACAGTGATCTGTGGTAGAGAGCCTCTGCCGTGATAGCAGGTTGCTTCTCGACATAATTGCGGGTTGAAGCTGATGAAACTCATCACGTGTGATAATGAGCTATACGGGAATGATGATCATAGCACCAGCAGGAGATAAGAAAAGCCAGCATCCAACCACCCCTCTGCCTACATAACAGTAGCAGGAAGACATCTGCTTTGCTCTGTTCACCCAGCCCATCCTGATAACTCTCTGAGAGCAGCTCCAAACTGAATTAAAGCCCTACAAGAGATATGCACTCGGACATTCGCTGCTCTCTGCTGTGAGGCTGCTGCTCTTTCTCCTCATGAGGGACAAAGTGAATTATATGTAACTCAGCTCTGAGAGGGACGGAAGTGAGGCTTTCACAGAACATCAGCACTCCTCAGCACTGTTCATTCACTGTGCATCTCTCTATTAACATAACTTTTTTTGGAATATGTGCAAGAAATGTAAATAAAAGCAGTTAACTGCCTCCAGTCAGCATTAGGTAAATGTTTGTTTTTCAGTAAAAAGTGTTTTTTTTATTTTATTTTTTTTTATTAAAGCACGCTGTGTACACAATCCATAGCCAGTAAAATGTAGTGCTGCACTAAGCGTCTAGACCTACTATATCCAAATGGCAGGAGAATTTATGGAGACTGCCTCATTAACCTTAAGGCATATTAGTGCTTGGCAGACTAAACACGGCAGCTTCTCCTTAAAGAAAGCCTGTCTCAGCTGCATTTAACCACCTGGAGGGTCAAACCACTGAGTGGCACATTGCGCCATATCGTGCCGAAAAACTTAAGTACGAAACGCTCGTGGTGAAGTGTGTTTATTTGGTCAGTGTGCATCCTCTCAGAGTGCCCACCCTGAAAATGGCAGTCTGGCTGATTTGCCATGTGCCGGAGGCCCAAATTCCGGGAGGAAGTCAGATGCGCAAAGACTGTTTCCGAGAATTCAGGATGCGCAAAGCCATGCCTGTAGCCTACTTGCACTCATTTCAATTCCTGCATTTGAAAAACAACAAAACAAGCAACGTATGCATTATGTTTCCCCGCACCTCTCCACGAAACATTAAATATTTTAATTGCACCCGGTTTTGTTCCCGGTGAGTATTTATTTGCTGGCTTCGTTACGCACCCCATCCACACAGACGGATCACATCATGAGTCACGGCTTGGCGAGAGACGGGTGGCGGCTCTGAATGATCGCTGTCTGTTTTCTGCTCTTCAGGTGTCTCACTCGGATTCTTTTGGGGGGGCAGGAGGGCTGCTTGTAATGTCGATACAATGACAGATGGTCCACACAAAGCCGGCGCGCATTGTTCAGCTGAAAAATAATAGCCACCATTTATCAGTGTTCGCCGACTTTCGGGCCCAATGGAAACAGGAGACTGTCTGGTGAGTGAAATGAATCAAAGTTATATTGTTTGGGAGGCTCCCACCAGGATTCTTTCGGGCTGCACTGGCTGTTTAAACGTGTCATTAAAACTTTCCGAGCGACGGAAACAGCATTTGTCTGTACACTGTGTACCATCGGAGCATGACAAAAGTTGAAGTGTGCATAAAAAAAAGCCCGCACAGACCAATCGGAAATCGCGTTTCTCTCTCTCTCTCTCTCTCTCTCTCTCTCTCTCTCTCTCTCCAGTCACACGGATGCCCTTATGAAATGACCGATGAAAAGACACGCTTTTCTCTCCGCGCTGCATGTTTCACACGCGCCGGATTTGGAGACGCGAAGCCGCCTGATAGAGGTCCCCCGACCCCCGGACCCCATCACACACTGTTCAGCTCAATATCCACACTTTTCCTCAAATAAATGAATGTATAAAAAAGAAGCATCATATCCTTCTGGACTAAAAAAACAGTTTGCACAGATTTCACATCATTTATAGTTTATGCATTTTACATAATGGCATAGGCCTACTTACAACATTTTTTCCCCTTCCTTTCTCCTCCTGTTTTACTCGAGGTGGACTGATGCGGTTTCTTCAAGTCTGCCACAGCGGGTATTTTCACTCTCATCACTTCCGTCCGAGACCGACTCTCCACCGACTGAGCGCCTGCCTGCCTCTCCGATCCACAGATTACGTCTGTTTGAGAGGCAGGAGGGAGGGCATCCGGTTTACAGGGATCACCGGGAGGCCCGGGATTGGCTCAGAGGAGATAGCTTGATAAAATGCCCGTCTGCCATTGGACGGCGGGGTAAGCGGGGATGGGAGGGGACGGGGTGTCGTGTATTATTCAGGAGAAACCGGGTGGGGAGTGGAGGAGGAGGAGGATACTCGGGGCAAAGCGGCATATGCAGACAATGCCCTGTGTCTCAGATATTCAGATTTCATTGGTGGACTCATCCACCACAGTTTATGGGTTGCAATAATCTCTTCATATGGACCAACAGTCAAATTGGAGCACTTATGTTAACCCAAGAGTGTCTGTGGTAGCTATTAGAGTATAATGACCTCAGAGTGCTTAATATAGTCTCTGGGATCACTGTAATAACTCCACAATGGCAATTTCCTATAGGAAAAAATGATGTGACATAGAGAAAACACTTAAATTTCCACCATTACTGCAGTGTGATTCTCTTTTTAGCTTGTCTGTCTCCGTTTGTCCTATTTTAAGATTACAATTTCACAAATATAAAAAAAATATGATGAATCAACCAGATGGAAGGGAACAACTATAAATACATCAAACAATTATCGTTTTGGATAATCAAACCTCAGGAAAGTCTGTGTGTGTGTGTGTGTGTGTGTGTGTGTGTGGGACTTTCTATCTATCTTTGCATGTGTGTGTCTGTGTTAGAGTGTGTATGGGGTCCTGTGTGTGTGTTTCTGCTGTATGTAGGCTACGAGAAAGCTGGAACTGCAGAATTTTCCACACTGGAGTAGGGGAGGAAATGGTGCATGGATAATTCTCTCTTCAGATCCTCTGGTAGTCGCTCGGAGAGTACTCGGCTGAATCAATACTGCTCAAAGCTTTCTCATGTTCCCCTTTCTCTCACATCGGTGCTACTGTTAGGAGGCCATGGAGTCCGTCCGGGGCAGTCCATTTTAGGCTTTTTTTTTTCTAGAGATGATGCTTTGATTAAAAAAATTAAAAAACTCTACCACTCCATTGGTTGAGGGGTAATTACAATACTAAATCACCCTTGACCTACAGGCCTCCCGAGCATACACACACAGATTCACATCCATAATACAAACTGCAAGTTGTTAACCTGCATACTGAGCCGGTGTGTGAGCAGACAGAGAAATCCTAATAACCACAGCAGGGGCTCTTCTCTGACCGGTAGCCATGGTGATTCAACACATTTCTCCACACAGCAAAAAGGCGGTCTGTCTGTGCTGCACCACACAGGCCTTTATTAGGCCCAGACCCTTGGACTGGAAGGAAGGAAGCACCAAGTGGAGGATCACACCCATTTCATTGTGACTCTACAATTTTACGACAGTCAAGAGGCCGTCGACCACAAATTAGCTCTTTTTTGGAAGACGCTCTGCTCTTGTCTCTGTTAAACCGATAAAATAGCACGCTCAAATCCCAACAAAGCCGCACATCATTTGATTATTGTGAGGATTTGAAGGCTCATTTGCATAACTGGTGGGAATGATGCTCTCAGAAGTATAGCACCTAGAGTTATTCAGTATTCAGTCTAATTTCAAACATCCAAATGAGAGCAACAGCCTTGGCTTGATTTCCTTTAAGCTTCTAATCTCTCTTTCCTCTTAATTTAGCTGCAGCTTCAATCACAGCTCTTTCACAAATCTAACCGTGTGGGAGTTTATATGTGTGACTGCTATCATGCAAAAACCTTATAATTCCATATTCAGTGTTTTAATTTTAATAGAAGGGTCACTTGGTTCTCCATAGGGTTTAAAGATTTTGGCACAGCTTTTTGATAAGGCAGACTTAGATCTACAAGTTATAACTTTTAAATGGTTAATTAATCCTTTATTAAGTCTTTCAGTTATAAGCCATTAATATGAACTACTTGCCAGGTTGCGAAAAAGCCCTTTTGCTGGTGTTTACTGTTCAATGGACCACTTTATACTACTTAATATTACAGAGGATCCATTTATTAACCAACCACTTATTAACCTTTATTACTCCAGACATGATAAGAATCTGAAGAAACCAAAGCATTTATCAATGGATTACTAACATTTATAACTGCATTATTACAAAGACTAAAGGATATTCACCAGCTGGCCTCCAGCATTCAATTACTTTGCAATAAAACATACCCTTGCTTAATTCAATACATTCAGGGGTTTTGCTTGGTCTGGTATGACCAATAGCTTATGGTGGCTAATGTTAGCAAACTTCAGATCTTATTATGAAACTGATTTTTCAGTCAGTTCTTATTATAAAGTAAAATATGTAGATATGAAAGTAGAAAATATGTTCTCATCAATCTGAAAACATGTGTGCTTAAAGTTGATGTTTTTTGCATAAGGCTCATGTGCAGCCGTCCCTGTGTAAGCTAGACTGATGTGCATATTTACTCTTATGTCCATATGTGTGAACCAGACTCAAAGCCAGCCCCGGACGCAACACAAATGGAAAGTGTCCGATGTGCTACTGTTGATTTCCATGACAACGTATTAAGCTGAGGCTTAAAACCATGGCTGTGCCATACTGTGCCTAGTAAGAGTGACATCTCCAACTGCTTCAGTAATGAGCTGTCTAACATGCTGTCATCCTCTACAGATGGAGTACATACAGTAGGACACTCTACACTTTGAGAATTTAGAGAATTATCCAGTCAGAAATGTTTTTGAAATAATACGTTTACATTTTAGGAGATATGCTTATTCACTTTCTTGTCGATAGTTCGACAGCTCCAACTGTCAGTTAGTTTAGCTAGCACAAAGACTGGAAACAGGGGGAAACAGCTTGAGAAAGAAAATAAAATGTGCGTATTTTCCAAGATGTCAAACTACTCCTTTAAAGTTAAACCTTAAAGTGCACATGAACAATAGGTTTATAGTATAATAGGTGTCTGAAAGAGAACTGGGAATTTTAACAATAGTGATCACCACCAATCGCTTTTTTTTTTGCCTCCAAACGTAAAAGCAATAAAATCTGGATTATCATTAGACACACACAGGTTTTGTTTATTTGATGGGTCAGAAAACCTTCATATAGCTGTTGGCTGGTAACTGTTCTCATACAACTAATTGCGAAACCACATTGTGAGCGCCTTATCTCACATCATCAACAGTATGCCACAGTCCCCGCCAACTCCAGACCACCTCCACCAACCCTGCGTACAACTCTGCCATCATGGATGCCTCCTGTCGGGTTTCATTCTTGCTCAATGCCAGGAGCAAATTCTCCATCTCAATTAATCACTGAGTTTCTAATGGAATGCTTCCCTTCAGGATGAGGCCCATCACAGAGGGGGCTGCAGTCAGTGCTGTCGGTGAAGCTGCTCTGATTGCCTGAATACACTCCCAGCTTTGGAGTCACTGCAGATGTCTGCTAATTGTGGTGATTATGGTGAACGGAGGGGGGTAGGAATATGTAATGAATTTCCCATTGCTTTCATGCCTCACATCCTTTGGTTATGTGCATCTGCTATACAAGCGGAGCATCCGCAGGGTTTGGAGACGGACAAAAGTGACATGGGGGATTGGGCATGGGCTTTTGGATGGGCAGCTATTCTAACGGCAAGTGCAGCCAGATTGGGCCCATTTATTCTTTTAGTTCTGTTCATTTCTGATACAATGCTGGTTTTAATTTATCTCCTCTTCTGCTCTGTGCTCTTGTTCCGTCACTTCTTTTCTCCTCTTCTTTACAAATCTATAAATGAGTGGATGACTTAGAACCTTTAATAACCTTTCTCTCTGGCCAAAATGAGATCCAAGTTACACATATCAAATCAAATGTATCCATTTAGAGACTTAGAGTCACAGATTTGTTTTAAAGAGCTTTACAAGTTGAACAACTCAATCCTCAGACCATTGATTAAACCCACCACAAAACTAAACAAAATGTTTAATGAGGGAAAAATTGAGAAATGAAAGGAAGGGGGGCCTTCTTCCAGGATGGACAGACATGTAATTCAGCAGATATATAAAGTACAATAGGGAGAAGTAGCAGTGGAATTGGAATATGGAGATACACAATGACAACAATAATAGTTCATAATAATATTTTGGGAAATGAGTTCATTCCCTTTCTTGCCAATTGTCAGATGAGAGGATCGATACGACTCTCAAGTCTTCAGGGTAATATGAAGCTACAGTGATGGTTAGCTTACTTTAACACAAAGATAGAAAATATGGGAAAACAGCTAGCACTTGTACCACTAAAGTTTACTATTTAACACATTATATCTTGTTTGTTTAACCTGTACAAACAAACAAAAAAACCTGATTCCAGTCTTTATGCTAAGCTATGTTAATCAGCTGCTGGCTGTAGCTTTATATTTAACGGACAGATTAAATGATGAGGGTGGTAAAATCCTCTTATCTAACTATCTGCAAGAAAGCAACACATTTCCCGAAATATAAAAGTATTCCTTTAGCTGGATACATTATAAATATACTATTAAATAAATATTAAACGTAAAACCTTGAATGGTTTCAGTTGTATCTGTGATAAAGTGCTGTAACTTCAGATTACAAAGGCAAAAATGAACAAGATCTTAAATCCATTAAATAGTCCTCATCATGTCAGAAATGCTGTGTAATTTTTATATTTTTACAGGAGAAATAAAACTGACGATTGTGCTAATTTAAAAGCCATATGTAAATTGCTTGTGCAGCTTAACAACCTATTAAACTGAGAGGATTATACATGCAACCTGAATTTCTGCATATTCTTCCCCTTATGGTTATCATGCCTCTCTTGGACATTCTACTCTGGATGTTGAACTGGAACAAATCATATTCATACATTTAGCATATTAATGACGTTAAAGACATTTTCTCCCCTCTGTTGCAAATGCAAACATGCCTGATTTATTGTGGATGTGCTTTTGCGAGGCAAGAGTTAGCTAATTCCTTTGGGGCGAGTGCCCTTGCTGTCACACCGATCAAAGACTTTCTCTTGATATGAGCATAAACTGCTCCATGCCCCATCACCGTCAATGTCTGTGCATGCGTGTGAGTTTGTGTGTGTGTTTGTGTGAGTGTATGTCTATGTGTGTGTGTATATGTGAGCTGAGGTGGGGGTTTTGTGCGTGTGCATATGCATCCCCCATCACCAGAGGCTGTATTATGCATTGTTGTTGGCATGGCCTACATGCTCACCCAAGCATGGTTCAGTGTGGTACAGTACACACGTCTTCCCATCCACACTGCACTCCCCTGTCGTGTCCGCAGGCCCGCTTCATTTACCTTTGCTCCTGAATTAATGCTAGTTAACTGTCACATTAACTCAGATCTGTTGGCCCGCTTTGTCAACAACATAAACTAGCCTCAGTATGTGATAGCTAGGGTTATTTTTGCACATGCATGGGCTGAGTTGGACTCAATGTATGAAGGCTACCTAAAGCTGCAACCATCCATACATAACCTCTGTCCTATTCAAACAAAATTCACTGTTGCATAAGATTTTAAAGCTATATGGTACTTTGTGATTTCTTCGCAAAACTGTGCAGAACTTCTCTTCTGAGTGCAGTAGTGGCTGAAGTGCAGGTGTTTCATTCAGTGTTTAAAACTGGGGGCGTGGGCGCTCAATTGAATGAGTGCATGGCCTTGTATCGGTGTATGTCTTCACATGTACATGTGTGTGAAGCATATATTTGCCTGCCAGAAGCGAGTGTGTTAAATTCTCTTAGCGTGTGTGACGAATCAAGTGGCTGGGAAAAGAGCAGGGCGTTCCATGGCCTCTCTCGGCCTCTCACAAACTGAATTCTAAAGAGGCCATCGATCTGTCAAGGTCTCAGTTTTTATTTTGCCCTGCCCCTATCCGGCTATCTTATCTATATGGCTTTGTATCTCCATCTCTGTGTCTTCCGCTGTGTCTGTCTTTGTATCTTCTTCATATCTTGCTCATTTTGAATAGACATGATGCAGAATGTGGGAGAGAGATGCGGCAAGCTTGTGAGACAGATAAAAAAGAGAGAGCATCCCCCCACTCATACGTCTTTCATCCTAATCCGTAGTCTCTGTCCAAGAAAGGGCCTCCTTTTCACTTGTCTGCCCTAAAGCCTCTTATATGTGACCCCTCTGTCTCTCCCTCAGGGCTCTCTCCCACGGCCAGAAACCACACTCTCAAACACAGACGCACACATCTGTGCAGTTTATGGTTATAAAACCATGTAAAGAAAGAGTTGCACGTGTTTGTGTTGAAACAACGTAATATTTCAACCAAAAAAACAAGCAGAGGTCAGAATGCATTTGCTCCAAACACCATTACTGAAGCTGTACAAAGCCACGAACTGACAGAGCATCTTACTATATGTTTTGCCTGAAGGTGAAGGCAAATTTACCGCCAGGCTGACTAACACAGCTGCTGGGAGAGCGTGTCTCTCGTTAAAAGAACTGACCTCAATAAAGATGGACGTTTGGCAGTACGTTATGTAACTAACTGAGGATGATCCCGAGGCTGTGTGGATGTGTGTGTTGTTTTTTTGTGTGAGTGCTTTCATGTGTGCATCTGCTTGCATGTGTGTATGTGTTAGGGGGGTATACCATAGCATACAATGTGAGAGTGTTTATAAGAAAATTCATATGCACATCATGGCTAGTTAAGGATCGTACAAAAATATATTGGGTAAGGTCTGAGTCTTATATTTAATCTTTTTGAAAAAGGAAGGCCCTCCTCAATAATATTTTCTTAGCACCCTTGCCCTGACTTAAAGATATAATATGTAACACTAAATTGTCTAACCTATGTTATATATTTTGTTAAGTCATGCACAACATAATTCCAAATGTTTCAAACAATGTTCAAGCACAGAGAGATCTGTAATGTTATTCCGGTAACGGTGCGGTTCTATGGGGATATGGAATCATATTCCCTTTGTGCATGTATCAGCATTGCTGTCTGCCAGAAGCTGTGACAAATGATCTTTTTATCCAGTTTCAGGCCACATTTTTAGGATACTCTTTTTAGAACTTGGTCATTTTTAACTATATATTTTACTTGGATGAAGGATTTTAGTCATTGGACGTCTGGAGCTTATCAAAGAAAGAAGCTGAGCATACTAGCTGCAGCTCGGCTGGCGGGCCCCTTTGTCTGCTGGCGTCAGAAAAACACTTTTTAATGTTATACTGCTTTATTCAGTGTTTTTACAGGTTTTAATCACCAGGTCTGTTTGTTTTGGTAAGGAGGAGACCTCTGTGGATAACTTGCTCATGGTAATACTCTCCAGAACAAGGTACACTGAAGGAATCCTAACTGGGAGAAAGTAAGTGCAATGACGGAAATGGTGGTAAAGACAACTGCTGCCATTATCCAGCGCTACAATAATGTCATCAAACTTCGTCTTTTGTTATTATTTTCACATGAGAGACCCTCTACCGGCAGAAATTACATATTGTATGTTTAAAAACAACAACACCCTTCTTCCCAGTATTCAAAAAAATAATATTGCACAGTATTGAACTGGTGCAACTTGCTCAGTCATGGAATCAAATAAAACCCAAAATCTGGAAATTAACACATTTATGCAAACATCATAAACATAATGTATCATAAACATACATTAAGTGCATGCAGAAAAGTCTATTTAGTTCTTATTTGCTGAATGATAATGTTGATGTTTCCACTGTTGTTGCTTCTGTGCCCCCCCCCAGTGAGGAGCACACACTAGTTTTCCTCACAGCTAAAGGAGAAATGAGTCAGGACAGCGTTACTAAATGTCACAGAGCAGCAACAAAATATGTGGTGAAACCCCTACACCCTTTCAGCACAGTGGAACTCTGTGGTTTAGATATGATTCTGAAATAAAAACAAAACACATTTTTTGTTAACTAAGAGATGTATTGATTCCCCACCAGACAAAACTACCTAAAACTACCTTTAATCTGGACTGCAGATCACAGCTTTAAACTAACCCTGGTACGATACATCAAACAGTAGCATTAATGTTTAATAATGTACATTGTCGCTTTACAAATAAAATAAAATTGAAAAAATATTTTATCAGGGATTTAAAAAGGTTTGAAACTGAATTCAGATTCAATTAAATTATATTGAGCCCCATCTCTGGTCATATAATCAATGCAGTCCCAAACACGAATGTCCTGCTATAGTCATGTATATATGAACTATATAAAAGCAAGACTGAAATAAAATATAAATCTGGGGTGAAAAAAATACTACTCTCTGCTCAGGTCATTTTAGCCAAAAGAAAACTTGTAATGTCCCTTCTCTGAGATCATTTTCATACAGTCCCTTATGGCTCAGTACTGTTGGCTATAGATGGGGTTATGTTTAAAGCAACAGAGCTGCGGTCTTAATGCCATGTGCTATAAAGCTTAACTGAATGGTGATACTTTATTCTGTAAAGGCAAATACATACCAATGCTACAACAGGCATAGAGACCACACTTCCTATAAGCTAGAGTTACTGTAATCCTTCAAAAGTGGTCATACAGTAAACATATCAGACTGCGCTCAGTACTAAGAACAGAGAGACTCTCTGTCTAAACTGCATTGAGGGATTTGATGTTGGCTTGCACTCTGCCTGCTGTGACCCCACCCCGGGTAAATACAGGGTTGGAGGTTTCCTCCGTGGATAAAAATACACTTGCCTCTCAGCAGAGAGGGAGAAAAGCCAGAATTCTTCTCTCTCCTGCGCCTATTGTGCACGAGGAGCTAAAGACTCCCACACTCATCACAAGTATTTTTTGGCAGATTTGCAATGTTGTGAGAAATTTAAGTACATTAGAGTTGAAAGAGTGTCACAAAGAACATGTTTAAGAGGTTAGCAGCAATTCTGGTGAATGTTTTTATTACTTATAGCATTTCTTAACATATTTGGTTATGTGGAGAACTAAGTTTTTAGTCATGAATGGTTCTTCCTGCTTTTGCCTTTTGTCCCTCATGGGCTCCCTTACTTCACACACTGTGACATCATCATTATGCTGAGCAGAAGTGTTCCGTGGTAGCAGGGGCCTACAGCTGACCCAGGTACGGTTACTGATGAACTTTATACCAAAAGTTTGACCAGACTCTCCACACTCTGTCGTGTTCTGTGGTCGATGTCAGAATTGCACTAAGTTAAGGGGAAAGTAGTTTTCTTCTGGTTAAACTGAACTGGAGAGTCTGAGTAACTTCCTTGTTTGAGCTGGAAGCACACAATTTAATGTTATGGCGCCTAGAACACCTGGGTAGTGAGTCACTATCTTAAAGTTTTTTATTGATTTAGTGTTTCAAATGAAATCAGTTTAAAGGTCAGTTTGATCTTGGTGGAACGATACAAAGTGTGATCTATTAAATGTCATTTTGGCTGCATATGCAAGCAAATGTACAACTTTTTAAACACGTAGTCTCATCATGTTGTGACCATACATGTTGATGTTGTAATATACCATCGTACATAACTTCTGATGTGCTTTACAGATACAAGAATGTCCATGGAATTGTGCGCTTCTCTCTCCAACAACTCAAGTTCTTGAAGAAATGAAGACGAATATGTTGGCAAATCACATGTGATCCTATCAGCTCTTTTCATCGGCTGGAGGTTGAGTTGCAAGTAAAACAGAAAATGAGTCACAGAGGACAAGAAACTCAGGGGACGGGACTGAGAGACGTCTTTGACATACTAGGTAAAGCACCTCAGGAGCGACTGCTTAGCCTGACATTCCAGCTGGGTGAGTCTCCTGAAGATAATATCATACACGCCTTGTGTCTGATCATTCTCCAGAAGGAGGCACAGGCCCTGAACAAACTCCAGTTGCTGAGGGACAACTACCTCGCTAAACATCTGGCTGAAATATGTCAGATGAGTGGAGGTAAACTAGAAGATTTTGCCATTCATTGTGGTAATTTCCAAGAGTTTACAGGAGAATCTTTGGCAGCGTTGGCTCGTATTTTCAAGGTTTTATCAAAACAGAGGCTGTGTGATCCACTTCTGAGAAACCTGGCATATAAGAGAGCTCTTTCCAGTGACGACCAAAAAGCAAGCAGTTGTGAGGATCTGGAGTATGATCGACTCAGTGAGGAAGCTAAAGTTGTTTGTGGGCCACAGTTTGTAGAGTGGATGTGCACCCCCACAGATCTCAAGTCAGAGTCTTACCGTGACCTTGATAGCAGCCTGAGTGAAGGCAACACAACTTTAAAAGCGACCCAGGATCAGTCAGACAGAGCTCACAGTCTGCCCAGCCCACTGCAAGCGTCCTCCTCAATGCTCTCATACCCTACTCATCTAGAGATAAGTTTACCTCCAACGGACTTATTTCCAGATGACAAAAGAACTCCAGAAAAATCCGACACCCATGCGAGTGGAGCAAAAAATGCACCTGGGCAATCTCAGAAATCTCAGGAGCCTCAGCTGAAATCCAATGAACCTCCTATGTTTGGAGCAAAGAAACACGCAAGGATGGAGGAAACATCTGCTGCAGATACCAGTAAGTTGGACAGTCATATCACTCTGAATGAGACTCCAATCCGAACCACCAAACCAACTACTGAATCAAATTTTGCACTACCTACTGCAACAAACATTGTCCTACCCAGGATGCCTGTTGCAAATGAAATGCATGTGAGTAATGGTGCAGAAGAAGACGAGGAGGAGGCCACATTTTATCCATTTGTTATCTTGCACGCGCCAGAGGATGCAGAGATGGCTGAGAGCATTACGGAAAAACTGTCAAAGGTCATTGGTGACGAAGGGGCAACTTTCTCTGAGGAATTTGCCACCCCTGGGAAGTGCAGTCTGACTTGTGTGGCGGATGCTATCAACAACACAGCCTTTACTATTCTGCTGCTCACCCACAACTTCAACAATCACATGCAAGAGATAGAGACAAACTCTGCTCTTATCAACTCCATAAACAAAAAACACAAGCACAACACTGTTATCCCTCTGCTGCCACAGGAGAATTGCATGCCCAGACAGAGCATCCCTTTGGTTTTGCAGGGGATAGTTCCACTCACGGAGAGCAAGAGTTTTGAGAGAAAAATACAAAAGTTCTTGACTCCAGCAAGGATTAAAAAACTGAAGAAACACTGGCTTGAAGAGCAGGAGGTGAAAAGGCAGAAAGAGAAACAGGAGAGACTAAAGCATTTAAACCAGCACCAAAAGCAGATGCTCAAGGAGTGTAAAGCAGCAGAGTCACTGGAGAGAGAGAACCTCGGGCTTTTAGTGGCACAAAAACTTCTTCTCCGTCCCAATGTGCCTACAGAACAGGACGGTGCTGACGGCAGGGCTTGGTGGCAACAACAACCAAATATTCATATTGAACATGCTAAGTACATTATGATCGGTAATGACTCTCAAATGACTGTGGACTTGAGTGGAGGTGCAGACAGAGATGATGATGAGCCCTAAACTCCCTCTCTCTCTCTAAAAAAAAAAAAAAAAAAAAAATTCAATTTATCAGTCAATTTATTTGTAGAAGCTGAGAGAAATAATCATGTTTTCTGAACACTAAAATGTAACAACCACTGAGGGGTTTTCACTGCAGATTGTTTCACTGTTGGGGAAAGACAATTCAATAAAACTGTCACAGGAGCAATTAAGTGTCTGTTGAGCAGAAGGACAGTGTTTCAAATTCATATTTAGCAGAGGACTGCCATCTACTGACCGATATGTGATACATACTCCTCTGATCTCATGAGCTGTAGGAACCCACTTCAGGCACTAGGGGGCAGTGCTGTTATACGCTTCTCATTGCTCCTCATTGCTCCTCATTGCCCTTCACAGGAACTTCTTCAGTGTCGTTCAATAGCACTACTGCTCTGGTATCTGAGAGCTAAAAGAGATGCAATCTTAATTTGATATTTTCCTTTTGTTTCCAAGTGTTCATGGTGTTTAAATCCTTATGTGAAGGTACAGTTTGGTATAACAATAATTGTAAATCTGACTACAACAGCAGCAGTCTGTTAACGCAGTGTTGAAGACATGAGCATCACTGATTGCCACTTGATTGTAAATGATCAAATCAATTGTAAGATTTTATTGGTCAGCTCAGGTTGATGGTTAACAGGGAACTATTCACATATTTCTAACATTTTGTCTAAGAGCCAAACTGCACACTGAGCTTCTCAGACACGTTGCTTTTAATAGCTCAAGCAGTGAAACAAACTACCTGAGGAGATCAGGTAAAAACACTTCTATAGCATTTCATTTTCTGTAGTTTTTACTCTTCTTTTCATCCCCTCATTAGCATGTGTTCATTTTTGCAAATATTTTTGTATCGGTAGTTTTTCTGATGTTTTCTGATGCACTTGGTAACCTTGTTTTTGGCGGTGCTTTATAAATATTTTTTTCTGATTCTTACTGTTGTCTCATCCGTACGCAGAATAACGCTATAAGTGATGGCCTCCATGAACGTTGTTGTATTCAAATCTTTAACTTAAGTGGATGTAGCAATACCACAATGACAATGCATCCTGCAGTCAAAGTTAAATTGAACAAGTACTGAAATTAAAAGTACTTGGAATTCAAATTAAAATAATTGACTAGTTAACTTTATTTTAGTGATTAGGTGTAGAAGTGTATTTGAATGTTCTTAATCGTGAATAAGTGAATCCAGGTTTGGCTGTTTAAATGTGTCATATTGTCACTGTACAGTAGCTCCAGGATTTAGATGACCAGCTTAGGTCTGTGCTTTAAAAGGATGTTTCATTTTTGGCCTAACCTCACATCAGAGGAGCACTTGAATGTCATGGTGTGAGAGGGTAAATAATTAAGTATATTTGTGTCATACCCCTCACTTTTTTCATCTGAGGGTCCACAGATATGCTTCATTTATCCCAGATTGTCATGAAAACATTCAGAGCTGTTTCTACATCAACCAGGTTAACAACCTAGACGGACTATTTTATTTGTGTGTGTGTGTGTGTGTGTGCCCTAATTCAGCCTAACACCCCTGGGGTCCTTTTATCATTTTGTCTCCTGCTCAGTCCATGCTCGCCACATCTTTTAAGAAAATGTACCTCTTGCCTCTAGCTCGTAAATACAATGTGATGAAGCAAAATCGAGACTGGATTCATTAAACGTTGACAGTTTGGAGATACAAGAGTTCTACCAGAAAACTATAGTGGAGTACATACAGTATCTCCCTGGTGTAAACGAGTCTTACAATAGATACAATACAGACATTTTGCTTAAGTCTAAAATCAACATTTATTTCCTTTTCTTTAACACATTTGACAGAATCAATGTACAATAATTAGTAATATTATAATAATCAGTGCCTACCTTGTTAACGTTTCATGTCAGAATACTAAAAAATGTAAAATAATTAAAAATGATAAATGACCAAGTAAATCAATAAAATTGAATACAAACGTTACAGACACTTTATGGTACTTCTGACTTTGTTTTTATTGGTTACTGCTGTCAAGGAATCAATAATAATTATGAAGTGATATAAAACATATCATATCTGTACAGTAACTAACTCTTCTTCTCCCTTATATCCAGATATATTCTGTGAAAGTATTTCTGTCTGCAGCTCTTCGTGGAAACAACATCTGGGAGTTAGTCAGAAACTCTCCTACCAGTGAACTCCACCTCGGTTTGTATTACACGGTGACTCCTGTCAGGACTGAATAGACTGGGTGGGTGGATCGCGCGTGCGCAGTGGCACGCTCTATCCTCCGACCAGTGCGGCAGGAAAAGCGCAGAGAAGACGCCGCGGAGAGATACAGGGGGAGAGAGAGAAAACAGTTGGGAAAAGAAAAGGAAGAACAACATGGACACGAACGGCGTCTTTCGCTGATGTGTGAAGCCGTGCTCCGGTGCTCGGGGCTGTAGCTGTCCTCCTCCGCCGCACAGCTGCTCCGTTATGTCGGACAACCTGAGGATAATAATGTCAGGGAATGGAGGAAATCTTCAGAAATCCTGCTTCTGAACTGCGCTGTGCTGTCACGGTTTAAGGATATTCCTGAAACGTTTAAAACTGGAGGATGGTGCTCATGTAGCGCCCTTTTTCTTTTTTTTTTGTTAACCCAACTCGTCGTGCTCTCCAACAATCAAGGCCACGCTCAAAGTTTTTTTTTTTTTTTTTCTGGAGAAGGGGGAAATTTTTGCTGCATTGAATTCCTCTGGACGGGATGTCATCCGCAGTCAGGAGGAATTCCTCAAGCTGACTGATCCTCCCGCTGCAGTGAAGCCCCTTAGCGGGATCCCGAGAGAGAGGAAAGATGGGAGATGCGGCAGAAGACAGAGGGATGAGACGGACCTTCATCGTCCCTGCCATCAAGAGCTTCGATCACTATGACTTTACCAGGGCCAAGATATCATGCAGCCTGACGTGGCTGGTGGCCAAGGCTTTCGGCTCGGGTAGGTGGCGCCTCCTAATCGTCTTCATCTCTGGATTAGATTAGTGGAAAACATTGTTAAGATAATCATCTAACGTGTAATAATGTGGACTGATGTTGAGTTGGACCAGGGGCGGTTTACTGGCGGGACTATTTTGTAAATAACAACCCCACTGTTAGAGACAAACCCAGTTAAACTACTCTCTTTAATGTTCCTCCTTTGTTTTGTTATATAGAAACAGAAATATTTCTTCTTTTTTTATTCTATAAATAAGAAATTGAATAGAAATATTCACCCAAAATAGAAAGACTGATGTTAACTATATTCTATTCTAGGTTAATCTTTGTATTTCTGTTTACATCTCTATCTCTACCTGCAGCTCGTAGGTCAGATCCTCTACAACACTGCTCATGTCACAGTGTCAGTGATTTAACCTGTTACATGCCTAATGCCAATTACTCCCCACTGCATAAGTCAGGTCAAACCTATTATGTAACGCTCTGTCTCTTAACTGTCAGCCTTTACAGTTTGATGGCATTTGATGGCATTTTGATGCAAGGACTTGACATCCGTGTTGTAACTTAAATGTAGGAGTACAGCTGACATCAACCCTTAAAAACAATATAAAAATACAAAATATTATAATGTTAAAAGAAAGTTTAGATGCACAATTCAGTGTTGATGGCGGTGGCCAATCTGTAACATATCAGCAGTTTCCAACACCACAAAGATGGTGCAAGTACAAAAAGTACAAATGCATTTGTGTTTCTGTAATCACAGTAAACTGACCATCACTGATCCTTTGACTGTTCCCATAATGACTTCTTACTATTTGTCTTACTTTCAATCAATTTAGATGTTCTAAAATATCAAAATATATGCTCATCACACTTGTTTACAATTGTTTTCCTACAGTCCAACAGCCTAAAACCAAAAAAATCATCAGTTTACAATCACATTAGATGAGGAAAAGGGGCAAATCTTTGCAACTGAAAAATTGGAAACAGTGAGTGTTTGATGTTTTTTCCAATATTTTGGTCCAAAAAATTTCAGATAAAAGTGATTAATGCCCATCACACATCTTCTGTCCGTCCAAACTCCAAATATATTCAGTTTACTATCACATAAAACTAAAAAGAAGCAACTCACACATGGTAACAGGGAATGTTTGGCATTTTTTCTGGAAAAACGGTTTATCTCTTGGTTTATAAAATGTCCGATGAACGATGCCCGTCACACTTTCCTAAAGCCCAAAAGGATGTCTCCAAAAATGTCTTGTTTTTTTCCAACCTAAAGTCAATAATCCAAAAGATATTCCGTTTCACACACACAAGACAAGGAAGAACAGCAAATCTCTACCCTTGAGAAGCTTGATAATGTTCACATAATCCATTATTAATGTTACTGATTGTCAGAATAGTTACCAGTTAAGTTTCTGAAAGTAACACCTCCCATGTTTTCATATGGTGTCAGTAATTATTCTTTATACGTAACTACATGTATCCCAGCTCTGGCCTGTCTCCTGTCCTCAGTGTGGTCTGGAAGCAGCTCTGGCGGCCTGCCCTCATAAAGAGTAATTCCAGCCTGCTCTCAGCCCAGAGGTTTACTCTAGCTCCTAATGAATGCTTTTAACAGCTCCTCCTCCATGTACACTACTCTGATGCTACACACACAGACAGACAAACCTAGAAAGAGACAGATCAAAAGACAGACATATGAATCACACCCATTGATCCAGCAGCAAGTGCCAAATAGGGCTGCACATGACTCTTGTTTTGCCCTCAGAGAGCATGAAATGGTGGAGAGACTTACACAAGGTAGAGGACAGCAACATATGAGAAAGTTGCCGCCGTGTTTTTTCCCCATTCCTCTGGTGACACAGTTTCAGCTCCCGGCGCAGCCGAGAACTGTGGCCCAATTCATACCCAGTCCTCAGAGTCTTGTTTGGCCTAGTTTGGACAGATGAGTGATGGTTTGAATCTGGTGATGCTTAGATGTAACAACTTTCTCATCAGCTGAAAGTTTGTGCTGAAACTTACACATACATACTCATGAAGCGCATGTTCATATAGCACCTTTCAGAGAGATGGCAGTTTATAAAAACAAGCACCTTTATGTGAAAGGTATGTAATTAAAAGAAAGCCAAAGAAAACAAATGGGATTTAAGAGGCTTTGTAAAGATGTGGACTGACATTTGTACGCATGGAGTTTTATGAGTGGGTGTGTTGTAAATGTCAGAGCGCAGCTTTACTGTCTCCATACTTTTGTCCTGATGTGTCTCCATGTTGGCATCATGTGATCTTAAAACACATGGCAGCAAAGGACCAAACAGAGGTCGGCTCAGACTTTAACAACAGTGCTTAAGTGCTAGCATAATGTGTTTGAGTATTGTTAAAGATCACCACCACACATGCTTTAAGACACATACAACTACTCTGCTTTGAATAGTTATTTGTGTCTGATACGGGTTTACCAACATATTACATCTACTCCTTCACTCTTATTGAAAGATCCACAATCTATGAATGTGCTGATATTATGTTGCAAAATGAAGGTGCATGTTGAAACACTGTTGGCTTCCAAACTATTGTGAATTCCCAAAATCCCGCTCCTATGTCCACGTGTTAAACTCAGATTTAAGATTTAAGTAAGCACATCCATCATGCACAGTGGAGCTCAAACCTCCAAAGGGAGTAACAATATGAAGACCACAATTGAGTGGAGGAGGACTTTACAAATCAATGCATGAACATCATTGATTTTTTTGTAAATTTCTCTTGGGACTAATGTAGCTGGTGGTTACTGGTCACTGTCTGGCATTTGTTTACCTCCGTGCTGGTTCAGTTTAACCGCACTCAACAGCAGTTTCTGGTTTTAAATTTATTATATTTAATCAAATCTAGTCCTGTAAATCGCAGTCAGCCATCGGCTTGCCAGACAAAAACCTGATCTATCATTTGATGGTGAGTTTACACCAAAGGGTTGAATCACTTTATCAAATGCAGCAGCACAATGATTCTGGCTGTACACTCTGTAACCACTAGCATCACTGCAGGTCACCAACACTAAATACCCTTGGATGGATGGAAATACAATTCGTCAGTGAAAAAAAACAAAGACGACCATGGAGAGCTGAGAGAGTATCCTCTCCAGCCTTGGCGGAATGAGTGCCGCTTTGCTTCTAAAGCTGATCAGTGAAATCAGATGGTGTATTGGCTTGAATGACGACATGCATACTCTGATTATTATGGCTTTGTGCTCTGTGTTTCATATGTTACACTGCTTTAAAATTAGAAACTAGCTCATGTTGCTGTCCACTAACTTAGCATGTAGGAATGAAAAAAAAGAGAAAAAAAAGAAATGTCTTGGATATCCAGTACATGGATACATATGCCACCAGTCTTCTATGTAACATACGTGTTTATACGCAGGAAAAATATGCACATTGTTTTGGACGTAACAGTCAATATATTTGTGTTTACAATGGACATGAGTACATGTATGGGTTTTTATTGTATGACACCTATCATATACAGTGCACGTGGAGTTATTATCAGTCCACTCTGAAGTTCCCCTCAGCGTTTTAACCTCTTTCAGGTCATTGTTTTGGTTTTATGGCCCACAACTTTACTGCTGTGGTTCCCTCTCATAGAGTTATTTTAGCTAAAAGATCGAGAAAATTGGACACACATTCATCGGATGGCCAAAAACACAACTCCAAATGGATGATAATGTTGCTCCATGTCTGGGAGATGTGTAAATTGGAAACTGTTTGATGTATTAGCTTAAAAGCTGATAATATGTAGTGTTGTGTTCACAGCTTGTTTCCCAAGTAGCCAAGTTTGCCATCTGTCATTGCAAGCTTAAAGTATTTTGTCTAGTCTATCTCATGATGATAATGTATAAAATGAAGAAGCCAACAAACATATGAGCCAAAGCTAATAATCTAATCCCTGTAAAAACTTAAGACATCATTATCAGTTAACAAAGAGCAGTCAGCCAGCAGAGATAAACTCTGCTGACCGTGATGTTGTGTATGCTGAGCTGTGATCCCAGCAGTCTCCAGGGGAGCAGTCTTCTTCGTGCCTGGACTTCCTGTGGCAGCCACTTCCTGTCTGTTTCCTCTTTGATGGCCAACACAAAGGAGAGGGTTTTTACTTGACGAGGCAGATTTTCATGAACTCTAGAAAAACTTGCTCACTGTGTTATTGTAGCTTGCTCTTCTTTTTTTTGTTTTTGTTTTAAACTATGTGATTAACCTCAAAGTTTACATGATCTAAAAAGAAAGCTTGTATCTTTGTTAATAGTTTGAGTTACTGCTCTTCAAATTGTGTACTGTAACCATTTCTAACAAAAGCAGAATAATTACTTTCTCAGAGGCTGAATCATTCAAGTGCAGCTCCATTAATCAGCTTTATAGACATTCTGACAAAAGTTGGATTGATTTAAAAGCTATGACTAGACGCAGGAGGGCTTGTTATGAAGTAGATGTTGATGTGGTGTAACATCTGCCTGTTGCTTTAAATATCTCTTTTCATCACCCAGCGCGGGGTTATGGGGGGTCTACACTAACCACAGCCACTGGAAAACTGCCGAGGTTTGATCACATGCTGAATAGATTTTTTCTACACTGAGCTTTAAATGTTTAATTTTATTATGTTGTTTTGCTGAGCTCTTTTTCCCGTGCAGTGATCTTATTTTGGAGGATAGAAGAGCACAAACCTGTACCTTTAAGATAGATTCCCTTAGTTTTCTTTTGTTTCCTTCGGTGTGATTCAGAGGCAGGCAGAGAGGAAATGACCCCTCACACCAGGAATACACACTCATACCGGAGCACAGTGTAATAAAGCTAACACACACACACACACACACACACACACACACACACATATATATATATATATATATCCCTATACAAGGGTATGCATGTCATTGAGTGACAGATGGATGACTAGTATATTATAACTCTGAGTCACAAAGTGTGGTTAACAACAACATGGTGAGGAAAGAAATAGAAAAGAAGAGTAAGTGAGTCCTGGAAGTGTGTGTGTGTGTGTGTGTGTGTGTGTGTGTGTGTGTGTGTGTGTGTGTGTGTGTGTAGGTGTGTGTGTCCAGCTATTTTCTTCAAATCAGATTTACTGGATGAGGTAACAGGATTAGAAGGTACTCAATGCTTTGTAACATACACCTACACACATGGCTGAAATATATTTGACACACACACACACACACACACACACACACACACATGCGTGCGCACACACAGACAGACAGACAGACAGACACACACACACACACACACACACACACACACACACACACACACTGTCTTTGTGCTCACAAGATGTCCTGTCTGGATCTTCACTAAGATAAGCACCAACAAATAAACACGTGACATTGGTGTGCTTGTTATTGTAATGGAGAAGACTCTTTCTGGAAACTGCCTTTAACCACTAACTGACCTTGTAACTTGTGCAAATGGACTTTTCACTGATGATGTTCAGGAGGTTTTGTGGCGTATACCATCTTTTCTGGGTGTGTGCCACAAGCTTTGAGCTGGTTGTGGTCATGAAGGCGAGGCTCTGCTCTACAGTGTGCTGTTGTGAAGCCATAGCAACAACAACAAAGGCAGTAAAATATAGAAATAATAGTAGCATAGCTTTTTATTGCCTACATGCCTGTCACTGTTTTCTTCTGTCTCTCAGCAGAGATGAAGCTGGAGCACAGGAGCTGCTTTAAACCAGCTCTTACCCACCTCTCTCCCTTTCTGTGCCTTTCTCTCCCCTCAGACTCAGTGCCAGAGGAGCTGGCTGAACCTCTATACAAGGACCAGTACAACCAGGAGCACCTGAAGCCTCCAGTGGCCTGCCTGCTCCAGTCTGCAGAGCTCTACTGCCGGGCAGGGAGCCTGATCCTCCGCAGTGATGCTGTCAAACCTTTACTGGGACACAACGCTGTCATCCAGGCCCTGGCCCAGAAAGGCCTGTACGTAACTGACCAGGACCGACTGGTCACTGAGAGAGATCTGACCAGCACGCCTATACACATGGTGAGTGGAGAGTATGTGATTGAAAACATCCTGATTTATTTGCAGCATTTCCATTTTGCAGTTTAGTCTAGTTTATGTTTTTTCTGTATACACTTTTTGTACTGTGCATAAATGTACATGCTCACTCTTAGTAACCAGGCTACAATTAAGGATTCATTTTCATTCATTGTCTATTAAATATCGAAAACTAGCAGGAAATGGCCATCACAATTTCCCATAGCCCAAGATTATGTCTTCAAATTGTTAATGAACATATAAAAAAATTGCAATGATATAAAACAGCAAATACAGGCTGGAACCAGCGAATTACTTATTAAATGACTTAAATCTATTTATTATAACTAACTTATTAATCAACTACTTATTTCAGCACTATGATAACAGTAGCTGTGTGCTTCGCTGTGTCTTCCCCTCGCTGAGAATAAGCGAGTTATAGGATAGTGTGTTTGTGTGCACCGTTCCGTACGTCCTCCACGATCTGTCCTGTTGAGAGAAAAACAACCGCTAATGACGGGTTTCCTATAGCAACCCATTACTCACTGTTCAGTCTCTGTGTCATTAGACAGCGCGGGGCAAACATGCCATAGCTCACACCACCAAGAGATGTTCCAGTAGTATGTTGTCAATACTGTGGAACATAATAAGGCTGCAACATACAGTAGTTATTTTCATTATTGGTTGATATTCATCTGTAATTAATTATTTTTTGTCCAACCTAAAATCCAAACCCAAAGATATTCCGTTATATGAATGAGTATCCTCACATCTGAAAGGCTGGAACAAGTTAATTTGGGGCATTTTTGCTTAAGGAATGACTTAAACAACAACCATAACTGTCATTATTTTCCTTTTTTTTTTTTTGACATATCAATTAATTAGCTCATCGTTTCAGCTCTAGAACATAACACACCTTTTTCCCTTTCGCTGGGTGTGAGTATCGATTCTGAGCTTGAGTAACTTTCATTTATGATGCTTTAGTTATGAAAGGACAGTGAGTCTGTGGCAGCTTGATCCAGACACACAGCTAGCACACGCATGGCTGGAGACCGGGCACTTCTGCTGACGCCAAAAGGTGTCTGCATTGCAGTGTACCCTCTCTCCCTCCTCCCTCCCTACCTCCCACTCCTGCTCTCACTCTGTCTGTCTTACTGTTTCTTACCTTAAGTCTCTTGTCTCTCTCTCTGTTTGTTCCTCCTTCTGTCTCCATCCTTCTCTCTTCCTGCCGTGGTATCTTTTTTAGCCTTTGCTACCATTCCTCCATCTCATCCAAACTCCTATCTTTTTGGATTAAATGAACCCGGGACATTGTTATCTCCCGAATATTTAATTGAAGCTTAAACATATTCCATCAAGCCCGACAGTACCCCCACATCTTTGTCTCTTTCTCTCAGGTTTATTTGCCCTCTGCTTGTGCTCTCACTTTTTACAGCTCTAGACGAAAACTCACATTTTTATGTTATACGGTTGATTGTGCTCTCCACATAACTCATTGATTGATTATGTCATGAAGGTGAGACTGATGGGTGGTGATTGGGTGCAACGCTTAATTATCCCATGCCCTTTCATAGCTATAAAAGTGCGTGTGTAGTCTCTCTCTTTGTCTCTGTGTTTCCGTATAGCAGGTGATTTAGTGACAGTGTTAAGTAGACAAATGGAGCATATAGCCCCTGGACCCTCGGCGCCTATTGACCTTCATTTGTGTAACACACATGCAGGCAATTTGTTAATCTGTCCATCCTTATTGTTGCTCTCTGCCCGTCTGAATTCACTAGATTGGTTCTGTAAAGTAGAAGAACTGTGTGTGTGTGTGAGTATTTGTGGACTCAGCAGGATCATTTCAGTCACGCTAAAAGTAAAGGCTTTTCATTTTGGGTTATGGTATATCTGTAGAGAAAATGATTACCTCATGGTTTTCCAAATGCTGTGCAACAGAAGAATAACTCATGTCAGGGAGGAGGAGGAGCGTGGCAGTCTGTCAGAGGGCGAATGGATGTAGAGAGAGAAGGAGGGGGAAAGATGGAGTTTAGGGGCTGCCATTTGGCGGCGATCCAGGAGGAAGCAGGAAAGTAGAGCGAGAGAAGAGAGGAAAAGGGTGAGTGTGGAAGTCTGTAAGAAGTAGGAATGGATGGAAAGATAGAGAAGAGAGGAGAGAAGGGGTAAGGTATTGCCTTTTTGGCAGGCGGGTCTGCTAATGTGGCCATCTGGAAGGGGGGGGAATGACGGGGGAGGAGAAGAGCGGAGTACATGGAGAGCAGGGAGGGTTGAGGAGAGGAGGAAGACGTGATGTGCTCTACTGCAGCACAGTGGAGGGTGGGGTCTCACAGTGAGTCAAAGCACGTCTGGTGCACAAATGAGTGCCCCCCCCCACTCCCACTCCCACTCTTTCTCCTTATTACCCCCTCTTCTAACACACACACACACACACACACACACACACACACACCTCCAAAGAGCTGTCAGACCTCCAGCAGTGTGCACAAGACCTGTGTGTCCTTTTCTAGCTCTACCTTCCTGTTTCTCTTTTACTTTTTTTTTTAAGTCTCGCACATGCTCGCACGCGCTGCCCTCTGAGTGTTGAAACAGAGACAAGAAAGTGGCGGAGGACAGAGAGAGAGTCGTAGCGGTAATTGAATTTTCCTGCAGAGGGGCGTGTGCCTTCGTCTGAAAGCTCTCTGCCAAATTTTGCTGAAAGATTTGCCGGATTTTATGGATGTGTGTGAGAGAGAGATAGTGAGAGTGGTCATTATTTTTACTGGCATTTTGGACAATTGCACCATAACTGTCAGCACACACTAATGTCTCAATAGAGCCAGACATGAAGGTGTAAAGTTGCACAATAAAAACACTTGTGTTGCTCAGATGTAGGCCATTTCTGATTGTGTACCTGTGTTGAACGGACACTTGTGATGTTTGTCCAGAAAGAGGTTACTTTGATTATCTGTTTGCTCAGCTGTATTGTGCTTTCCTATAGATGCCTTTGATCAAGGGCACACACACACACACACACACACACACACACACACACACACACACACACACACACACAAACTCATGCAGCCGTACAACAGTAGTGAGTATGAATACTGATGCTTCTGTTAGATAGTGTGCACGAGTGTACTGCAGGTCTTTATGACCAGTGTGTGCCATTTCCACAGCCTTATAAGGCGTGTCTGTCACCGTGAGTGGTTTAGACTTGCGTCTGTGCACACACATGCACACACACCCCAAAGGACTTTGTGTAGGGATAATAGACAGCACATGGCTTTTAAATCCATGCTGTAGTGTCAACAGTGGTGGATACGAGAACAGTCTGTAGATATGAAAGCAGCGGCTCCATGTACTGTCTGTCTGGTACCTGGTAAAAAACAACATATGTAAGTTTCAGTCCTCTGACTATTGTCAAGATTTTATAATAATAATTAACAAAAATAATAATAACACGTCTTTTCACTGTATGGAAATTATATGCTTCTAGAGAGAAGCTGAAGATCATGTTTCACTTTTTTTTTCATTCAGATTAGAATAATTATGCCACTCATGTCTGTGTTTTTAATTACTAGCTAGCTTAGCAAAATGGAAATGATGTGGCTCTATCCAAAGTTAAGAGATCCACCTACTAGCAGCTTTAAAGCTCACTAATTAACATGGTATATCTTGCTTGTTTAATCTGTACATAAACAGAAATGTAAAAACAATATGTTGTGATTCTACAGAGAGTTACACGTAAATACTATACAATACTATTATTATACTACTGCTATAATAGTAGCTTTTTTTTCGCTATATAGGCATACCAAATTGTGATCTATGTTTCTATAATGATATAATTTTTTTTAGTGCAGATGTTTGAATGTAGACAAATGTCCTAATGAAACATAAATTAAGACCAGTATTATTTTTCACCATTTAAATTCATGTGACACACACACACTTACACACCTACGCAAGCTTCTTAAAGACATTCAAGATTTAGGGGTTTTATGTAAATGTGTTCAGAAAAGCCTCAATCATAGAGAAAGCTCCATGGGTTTTCATGAAGATCATGTTTTCTGGATCGCCAGCTCCAGTCTAAGCTGCTCTGGCCTGTCTCACCCTCTGCCTGTCTCTCTGTCAGTCAGTCCAGCTGTCAGCCAGACCGGCTACTGTGCCTCTGGAGGAGAATGCATGCAATGCCAAATATCTGACAATATCCTGAAGATGCAGGAATTCAAGACAGTGTCTGCAGACTGTTTCATAGACAATATTCAATATCAGGCAGTGTGGCAGTTCCGTGTTCCAGCACCAATCCAAACAATCCTGTTTACCCTTGTAATACACTACAGCTGGAGCATTCAGTGTAGCATACGTCACTATACAGGTCAGTACCAGTCAGTACCAGTCTACAACATCTGTTCAGCTTACATTAGTTACAATTAGCTGATTAATTGCTTATCCAGCAAAAAAACAAAACAATCTAGAACAATGTTGAGAATTGATTAATCTTTTTACTCTCTTTGAAGCTAAAATACCAAATATTTTCTGGTTCCATCTTCTCAAATGTGTTTTTAATAGACACAATTGACAATTTGAACACATTACCTTGGTCTCTGGGAAATTGCGAAGGGCACAACAGATTAATCAGTAATGAGAATAGTCGTTAATTATAGTCTTAGTCAGATCAGAAGGATGAGCGTTGGGTCTAAAGAGTGCAACAATATTACATTCCTTTCAGAAAAAAATCTAGTTTGCTGTGTTTCTTTTTAACTGACATGATTCAAGATGGATGAATGACATATGCTGACATCAGCTGACACTCCAGTTTATATAAGTTTCTCAGCACTTATTTTCATGAGGAGTTTGTTTCTAACAGCCATGTTTCTTCTGTACACGCTGTCTGTTTTGACTGGCAGAAGAACATGTGGTGCTGACGTTGAGCACCAGTGGCAGTACGGAGTCGTAGCGCTGGATCACTTGTTGGTTTCTTGGGGAAACACTTGGTCACACTGGCCGTTACACGAGGCGGTTATGAATAGAAGTCTGTGCTTGTTTGTGTCTGTTGGTTTGAGTCTCCTGGATCATGGAGCACCTGACTTAAGGAGTTTGTTCAGTCAGCTTGGACTTGAAGAGAGATGTTTAGGTAAGCAACAAGCACACGCAAGTACACACACAGTGCATAAATGTTTTTGAGTGGACCTGTGGTGTGACAGGAAAGGGAAGGGGAGGTCTGTTGGTCTGACCGGCCTGGAATGGGATTAGAAAGGCCAGGAGAATGTCAAGCTTTGTGTAGGTGTTGATGGCGGTTAAAAACACTCACATATAGTGAAGGACTCGTCATTAGGTCATGTGTGCAGTATGAAAGTAGTTCTGTAAAGACTTATAAGTGTGTAAAGTGCTTTCAGCTGTCAGGTGGCAAGAGGGGCTGAGTTGGTGATAACATACTTTGATTCTTCCTGGTATCCACAAAACTTCCTCAGGTGACATAACGACAAAAACAAGAGGTCTGAAGCATGATGGCTTTACTGAGCTCTGGATGAAGTTAATAAACACAAATCCACACAGATTTAAGTTAGTGTGACACCATGGGAAACCAAGGAGGTGTGAGAAGAAGATTGCAGGCTGTTTGTCTTTAATAGTGGACAATATGGGTAAAACCCTGTATTATAACATATACTGTTAAATAAATACAAGCAGGATCCCAAATAGATGCAGGTCCTGATGCGGCTACATGTTTTGACAAATATATGCAGGTCTCCATTAGAGGCCTGGTCTGGATTTTATAGAAATTATTTGGATGTATCAAACCTCCTCAAGCCCACCGAGTCCCCAGTTTGAGTACAGCTGGATACCTTTGTTGCATATTGTTCCTCTGTCCCCCCTTAATTTTCTGTAATCTTTTTACTGTTTTAAAATTGAAGAAACATCACATGGCAAAATCTGATTATAGACAAAATTCTATTCACATTATGTAACATCATGTTTCCCAACTTTGATCCTTTAGGTAATGCTTCTGATTTCCCTCCAGTGCACCAAGAATTTCCCTTCATTATAGGTTGCTACGTATTTTTCTTTTAGAACCCCTGCTCAGGGCGCGATGGTAGCTCTCCTTGTAGAGCTGGAGGCCCGTGTACCAAGGCTGAGTCTTTGCTGCAGGGGGTTTGAGTCCCACCTGTGGCCCTTTGCTTACAAGAGTTATATATAAGAGTATTTTTTTCTTGAATGAAACCATTTGTTTCAACCATTTTTGGCAACTTTGCACTTCAAAAACACTGCAGAAGCAGAGACGCACTAACATGAAAATATAAAGTTAGGCCTTTAGTTGTCAGTTTGTTGCTTTTGGAAAGAAGTGGGAGAGTAAATGGCAACCCTTACAACGCTGCTGTATCTCTCCACAGAGTTCCCACCTGGCGCTCATAGATACCCTGATGATGGCGTATACTGTGGAGATGGTGAGTGTGGAGAGGGTGATGTCCTGCATCAACAGGTACTCCTCCGCTGAACCCTCACATAGTGACGGACACATCCAGGAGCTGCCTTATGATACCGAGGATGCAATCATCACCTGGATCAACAAGGTACACATACACACAGGAGCGTGTTCGTGTGCACACAAAGCCAACCGCAAGGACATGTGCTCTCTCATTTTAGAGGGATAACAATTGTACAAATACTTGAGCCTTTTACAACGGAGGACACACAGTTCTTTGTTTGACTCCGGATATAGAAGACACGAAAGGTGGTGGAAAGTGTGTCAGCGCTCAATTCCTCCACTGCTGGTTCAAGATCTAATATGTTCGCTAGATGAAGACCTGGCACCAACCATATGTAATCATGTCAGAGATTATCAAGAGATAACTTGGGAGAATTGGGAGAGTAAAGTCAGACCTCGATTGGGCTGTAAGATTTTAAGAGGGCAGTAGTTAAGTCTCTGTGATTGCATCTTTAGTTTTATTCCATTATCTTACAGATTATTTAATCACTTGAAGTTGCTTTCACTGACCTTGCAGGAGACTTTTTGCCTCAAAACACGACCATGACCTCATTTTACTTTGTTTAAAATAATGAAAGTTCCAGCATGGCATGAATTAATCAATTAAACGTACAATGATCACTAACATTCCTTGCTGAACAAGCTCATGTGCTTGCTGCTCATTTTCCTGTCCGAAGGCAAGATGATAACAATGTAGGATTTATTTACAGACACACACATTAGAAAAAAAAACCTGTGTCTCTCTGTATTGCTCTGAGACATAGCACGCCATGTTGGGACTGGCTGATGTGACCTTGTGCATCCTCAGGACAAAATGTTACATCAGTGTTTGTACACAGCCTTTGAAGACAGAGCAGTAATCATAAAAAAGGTTTTTTTTGTAAAAAGAGAAAAACTATCATTATAGTAATCTTTCAAGTTCTTTCTACGTTGTGTTGGAAGACAGCTGAGTGCTGTATATTAAGTTTCAATAACATTTAGCATCAGTGGCTAATGGGCAGTGGTGGTGAAAAGTTTTTTGTTTGATGTGTGGAGCCTCTGTTTCATGTTCAAGTTCCTCCTCTCTCCAACAGACTCACCATTCAGTCTCTCAGTGTGCACAAAATGCTAGTCTGAAATTTGACCTTCATCTCTCTCTCTCTCTCTCTCTCTCTCTCTCTCTCTCTCTCTCTCTCCAGGTGAATGAACACCTGAGGGACATCCTTGTCGAAGAGCAAAAGCTGAGAGAGGCTTCCTTCCAGGACTCAAATGCAACAACACAGAAAGTAAGAACACACACACACACACACACACACACACACACACACACACACACACACACACACACACACACAGAAAGTAAGAACGAACACACACACACACACACACACACACACACACACACACACACACACACACACACACACACACACACACACACCACACACACTGGGCGGCTGTGGCGCAGAGTTAGAGCGGGTCGTCCCCTAATTGGAAGGTTGTTGGTTCAATCCCCAGCTCCTGGTGCCACATGTCGAAGTATCCTTGAGCAAGATACTGAACCCCAAATTGCTCCCGATGCTGTGCATTGGTGTGTGAATGTGTATGAATGAGTTAGTTTCTGTTCAGTGGGCTTTGCCATCACTGAGTGAATGTGTGTGAAAGGGCGAATGTGCCACGTAGTGTAAAAGCGCTTTGAGTGGTCGGAAGACTAGAAAGGCGCTATACAAGTACAGGTCCGTTTACCATTTACCATTTATTCTCACGCAAACTCTCATTTGTCATCCAAATAACAGGGTGTTTAAAGGACAACATTTTGTCTGTGTTTTAAGTAAAAAATAAATAAATAAATCTTCCTAGCAGCACCAAATCTCACTGACACTTAATATCCCCTTTATTCAATCTGCACACCAACTGGAATGTAAAAAGGACAATTTGTGGTTTTAGAGAGAGTTACTGTCACTGCACCCAGCTATTGTTTGCTTACAAATAACCCCAGTACCTAAGCCCCAAAATCACAAATTACAGTGATGACATCACTGTACTCATTTGCTTCCCTGCTAAGAGTTAAATGGAAGAAGATTGATACCACACTCTCATATCTGTGGGATAAGTACAGAGCTAGAGCCAGGAGAATATTAGCTTAGCTTAGCAGAAAGACCGGGATCAGGGGTAAACAGTTATCCTTGGTCTGTCCAGAGATTGAAAATATACCTAGCATCTCTAAAGTTCACTAAGTAACAGGTTGTATCTCTCATTTCCCTCAACAAGAGCAGTGTTAAAACAACAATTGTGGCTTTAAAGGGATTAGTATTACTTGGGGAACAACTGACTTCCCTGAGTCTTGTCATCACCAAGCAACCAGCAGAGATGCTACACAGGCAGATGTCTGTTGTTTGTCAGTAAATAAATACACAACGCATCCCTCAAATTGTTGTTTTTACATTTTGGCTTGTATATGAATTAAACAAAGAGAGATACAGCATGTTGATAAGTGAGCTTTGAGGTGTTGGGAGGTTTGAACTTCGGACAGAGCCAGGGGACTAAGGTAAGTTAATTTGGTGGCTCCAGCTCTGTATATGAGCATCAATCTTCTCATATAATTCTTGGCAAGAAAGCAAACAAGTATATATCCCAAAATGTTGAACTATTCGTTTAATGCCTTAATCTAATTTGCTTTTATTTTAAGTTTTATGTCCTGCTTCTCATACTTTTTATTTTGTCTCCCATCTGTCAATATTAGATTTCAGATATTTCCTACTTGTAAGCATTAGCACATGTCTCCATTCACACAACGCACACATGACACACATGATATGTACACACACACAGAGAGAGCGTAGTACACAGAGCTCTGTAAATCAGAGGAACAGATGAGCTCAGTCTCAGACCAGCTGCAGGAAAATGTTGGCAAGAGTCGCGACACTGCTGTTCGAGGAGACAAAGAAATGTGCGGGGCGGAGGAAGAGAGAAAGGGTGACAGACAGAGAGAGAAGAAAAGTGAGGAGGAATAATCAGAGAGAGGGGAACGGGACAAATGAGACCAGGGTGGAGGACATGGAGAGAGACACTCAGGAACTTTGTCAGCTGTAGCAAAAGAGAGTCAGTGACAGACAGAGACAGTGTTGTCATCCTGCAGGCCTCGTAGTTATGTAAGGTCCATGTGACACAACGAGTCAGTTCACATGGATACAGCAGTCAGCTACCGTCCTCTTTACCCGCTTAACCATGAAGCTACTGCACTGTGCCTTATCAGGTCACGACCTTTGCCTCAGGTCGGTGTTCTGCAGCAGTGACAAGAGGTTAAAAGATGGAAAATAAACAATATGTCACTCTTTTCAACTAATGGGAATCAGTAGGTAAACTTCCTGCATGCAACTCAATACCAACTCAAAGAGGTAAACTCTGATGTAAACTCTGATTGAAACTCTGAAAATGTAAATACCAGATAGTACTGCCATGGAGTAAACGTGTGTGTTAACAAAGATAGCTTCAGCTAACCTTTGTCTTGAGTCAACAAACGGCATTTCCACCTCAGGAACTTTCCCCGGGCACTAAGGAACCTTTGGAGCAACTCAGTGTGTTCCCACCCCAGGGACCAGGATCTAAATTAAGTATCTGCTCAGGGGGGGGTGTACTTTAGAAAAGTACAACTTTGGGGATGGAACTAAACATATCTGATTGGTCGAGTACTCGCAGTTATTTCAGCTACCATATTTAAACATTTGCAGCTGTTAAACAATTTTTTTGTTCATTTTGGTTTCACACGCCAACGGTTACAGAAAGTAAAGCAAAGCATTGTAATTGTATAGTTGCCTGCCAAAATAACAAGTAAAAACAGTTGTCGTTTTTTAAACATTACTGGGCCAATTTGCCTAATTTTCGTGGGTCTTTAGGCCGCAGTGGAAACAGACAACAATGGTTCCTGGGAGTAAAAGGTGCTGGTACTGGTCAGAAACACAGCTTAAGAGTCTAGTGAAATTGTACTTACGCTAGCATGGCAACATGCTCACAGTGACAGTGCTAACATGCTGATAGCAGTAATGTTTATGTTTACCATCCTGTTAGCGTGTTAACATTTTCTACATTAGTGCTAAGTGTTTGTGATGGAGGTGTCAGTATGTTTTATAGGTATTTTGTCATAAACTAAAGTGTTGGACAAACTGAAAATGTAACCTGATGATGGTGCAAGATGAAAAGTCTTGGTATTACCAAAGTTTTTTAAAAAATCATCCTGATGGGATGTGATTTTCTGTACCCTTAATTTCATAGAAATCCATCCAATGGTTGTGGAGACATTTCACTCAAAACCAAATTTCGACCTCATAGAGGTGCTATAGGAAAAATCAGGCAGTGAGTGAGATTCATCCCCTGTCCATGAAAAATATTTAATAGCAATCCATCCAATAGTTCTTGAGATATTTCAGACTAAACCAAAGTGGTGGACAGACTGACATTTGCCACACATTGCAAGCTGACCAAAAACACCTTATCATAGATTCAACTGTTTACATACAACAGCGAATAAAATGCCTCATGGCGGCGAGTGTGTCCCTGCTCCCTCATATGGAGCAGAGTCACCTTAAAGAGCTGCAGG
The DNA here is from genome assembly GCF_905237075.1 of Dicentrarchus labrax. Classification (NCBI taxonomy): domain Eukaryota; kingdom Metazoa; phylum Chordata; class Actinopteri; family Moronidae; genus Dicentrarchus; species Dicentrarchus labrax. The sequence goes on along the minus strand of NW_026136701.1, from coordinate 12,222,448 downwards.
ATGTTCAGAAGTTTAGGAGGAGCTTTTATCTGCTGTAGGAGTTTCTTGGCAAATCTTCTCTCATTGTCTGTTTTTGTGTTGGTGTGGTGAGAGTGACCAACTGTAAGCTGATAATACACATAGGGTATGTGACATATCCCAAACTGACTCACATAGACCCACTTTGTCAAAGGCAACCAGTTACAGTGAGGGAAGAAGAGGGTTCTTTTTAAAGAGTGTGAGGAAGACTCTGAGCACTCAGTGTCAGTCAGCTGCTTTCCTACTCCATGCTCCATCACACAGCTCCCTCTCTGCATTATCAGCTTCAACAGAAGTCTATTCACTGACTAGTACAAACTCGGGAGATAATTTCACACATACGCACACACACACACATGCCTACGCGAACACACACACACACACACACACACACACACACACACACACACACACACACACACACACACACACTAATGGATGAGTACAAGACACTTCTCAGTAGATCTTGTCTATTCTGGGACGGTGTGAAAAATCTTTAACTCTGGTCTTGTGACTCAATGCTCAGCATTTTTGTGTGTGGATTCTGTGTTTGTGCTTAACATAGGTGTTTTACTTGCATAAGACTGAGTGGAAAGTCAGAACAACAGATGTGTTAATTAATCAGGAGCTCCTACACTCATAAAATTCTTTGTAGCTTTTGTTACATCTATCATGGAGGTTAGGTCCTGTTTTTTTATCTGTTCATTAGATTGCAACATATCTCAAAAACTTTTCAACAGATTTCAATAAAATTTTGTGGAATGTTTAGACAGAGGCCAAGAAATTAGTAATTACCTTTTAGTGCAGATCCACGTTTTGCAAAGGGTTTCCTAACAGTATAAGACAGATTGTTTTGAATGTTCTTGCTATTTTACTGCATATAATTTAATTGAAAAACAATCTGTGCTATGGAACAGGCTTGTGAACATGTCTGAACAGTGACTCACTGGAAAGTTTTAGTCTTAGAACATTTTGCATGGACATCCCTGAACTTGTGAAATGAAATCTGTATTTTATATATTTTATTTATTCAGCAGAGTAGCTCTATGGATAGCAATGTTGGTCCAATGCTTTGGTCCCTGCTGAAATACCTCAATGACGATAGATCCAATAATTGGATGGATTGCTATGACATTTTGTGCAGATATTTGTGTTCCCCAAAGGATTCTGGGACTGTAGACTTTGGGGACTCCCTTAGTTTTCCTCTAGCACCATTTATTTTTCTCCAATACTTACTTACTATAAATATACTATAAAACTCCCATTCCACATCTGTATATTTTATGTTTTAGTGCTATTAGCAAATGCTAGCATGCTAATGAGCTAAACTAAGATGGTGAACATTATACCTGCTGAACATCAGCATATTGGCATTGTTGTTGAGCATATTTGAGCGTTTTGATGTTAGTGGTTATCCCAAAGTACAGCCTCACAGAGGCGCTAGCATAGCCTAGTGTCTTGTTTATATTTCAAAAGAGATTATAATGTAATATCTGAGACTTTCAGAGCAAACTGTGTAACTGTAGTAGAGCCTTATCAGAGAGAGAGGAACTTAACCAAAAGTCAAAGATCTCTGTGACACAACCATTAAATACAGAAACAGGTAAGTTAATGGACCCACTTAGAGGAAGGGCTGTGTTTGTGATGTGATTTAGACTGTTGCTAGACTGAAGACAAAGCCCATTTGTATTGCTCCTATGTGATGATTTAAGGGCAATTCTCTAAATGACTTTTAGTGGTTGGGTGATTATAAAAGACTTGAGTTTAAGGAAAGCACCTTCTGTGTTAATCTTTAATTGGGAGGGAAGACACAGCTCTTTGTTTGTAATGTAATGTACGAAGTTAAGTTATTTTCTGGCAAATTTAAGTGAGTGAGAAAACTAAACAACTACCACAACTACTCTGTCAGATCGATCCAAGTATTGTCTCTCAGTGTATTTTCATACAGATCCAGATACAGTATATTAAAAATGTTTTTAGAATATGCCAGATTTTGAATATTGTTCAGCTTTTGCAGAGGTATAACATGCACTGTAGGAGTTCTTTCTAGTGTCAGGAGAGGGTTTGTCCCCCATACTCCAAGTAGCAAAACGTTTTGCTTGCTGTTGGCCTAACGCCTCTCCCACTCTCTCCTGTTGTTGTCCAATCATCATCCACCATCAAGTCTCCTAGCAAATGGTACTGGAGATTAGTACCTGTAAGTCCATCCATTCTGAAGAACTCCTCTTCTCCAACCACCACCATCTACCTCCTCTCTGTCTAACCCAAACCTGCAAGGATACACCCATTCACATTTCCCCCCAAAGTATCTTGTCATTGCATGTGGCCCTGAGCCCCATCATGCATTGGTCAGACCACTCCCACCCTCTCCTTTCCCCCAGCCCTTGTCTCCACATTCCTAGGAATCTGATTAACTGATATAGTAGTCATTTTACACTACATCACCCTCAGAGTGATAGAAACTCTACCTGGTAGAGCAAACACAGTCCTGTAGCATGATCATATAAATATCCAGAATGTATCATTTGTAACACTGATAAACATATCAGAAACTAAAGCCACTGCCCCAGTTGACATCCCATTCCCTTGTTTGATATGGCATGTTGTCTGTGTCATGCATTGAAAACAAGGGGCAAGTTGCGCTTTTCTCCTGTTGAATGGGTTTAAGTTGGCTGCTGTCACAGACGTACTGTGTTACCTCTTTGTACAAACCAAAATGAACGATGGACGACATTTTGTTCCCCAGAGCTTGATGCACAAACTGAGAGGCTGTCAGAAAGTCAGAGCCACTGTGATTAAAGCTTCCATTATTTTGCTTGTAAAATGCATATGTGACACCACTCATTGTGTGTTTATGGGCAAACTGGGAGTGACCTGAAGATATATGTAGTAATTTTGTCTCTGTGGTTTTTACGGGCCCAGAGAGGCGTTCAAAAAACCTTGACAGATGTGCTAATGCATATTATTATTAACATTTAAATTACATGCATTGTCTGCTATAGCACAGTGGAAGATTATATAATTCCCCCCCTCAGATGTATGAAGCTGATAACAATTAATTTGCTACATGCATTTTGTTCCCCTTCACCTTCTAGAGAACTAACTACTCCTCACAAGAAATCAAAGGGGAGCAAAGTAGTGCTATGATTGCATCTTTTTTTATCCATTTATATATAAGATGACTATCTAATTCTAGATGTTGTGTCTGATTATTTGCATGATCAGTTTAATCTGCATTATTTAAATTGTGCTTGAAGCCCACCCTATGCTTGAAATTCCTCAAATTAACACCTATTTGTCTGTGAGTGGGTGTGATTGAGTTGTGTGTGCGCACTGGTGCATGCAGATAAAAGTGTGTCTGCGCCAACTCAGAGAGCCAACTGTACACATCCACACCGATGACACATATAGGTGATGTCTTTGTGCTGTTGCCATGGTTTCAGGCTCGCTACAGGAAGGAGCATGCTCAGCAGAGGAGCGCACCATCGCTCCCCCTGGTGGAGAACCTGCTGAAGGACAACACAGACGGCTGTGCCCTGACCACCCTGCTGCACTTCTACTGCTCACAGGCCATCAGACTGGAAGGTGGGACCAACCCTCAATCTGTAACCACACCTACCTGACCTCACTAGCCACACCCCCTTTTAATAAATCTTACAGTAAACAGACTAAAGTCAGTTCAGTGTCATTCAAATAGCATACAATGAGCTAACCACAATGAGGTTCCGTCCCAGCACAAAGGATGCTCTTTTCTGCTCTCACTGCTCTAACTATAACCATACATTTGAAGAGGGAGCTTCAAACAAAGAGTGTACTTATTATATATTAGTGTGGTTTTATGAGGGATTTTTGCCATATTAATATATAAGAATGTAAGTAAATTAAATAAAAATCAAACTGATAGTTTTCTAGGAAATGTTTTATAGTTTTCAGTTGCTTAAACTCTAATCCTAATCTCAAAGAACAACACAGTAAAGTGATAAAGGACCTGTTTTGGCTTGCTGTTGTTTCATTTAATGATATAAATGGAGGATCCTGTTCAGGTTATTGACCCCAATAAGGACACTGCTAGGCAGACAGGATTCAGGACAAACAAGGAAAATGAGTGCAAGAGACAAAGAGAAACAAAGACTTGTTTCCTCTCAGCTCGCCCGCGCCCTCATTTCCAAAAATGCCCTGGGTTGGGTTGTGATTGGTCACGAGGGGTATGTGACGGAGAACCGTTAGAGGAGGATCTGGCTGCTATTTCAAAGATAAACAACTCTTGTGTCATTGCTCTGAGACTCTCGGGATTGAATGTAGTTCACAGGGAGCTCATACACATGTGGGCCAGATGTGGAAGCGAGTTAAACTTAATTTAGTTCTGCTTGCTGGCAGCTTTATTTAGTCTGAAAGTAATAAAAAGGTACAGTAAAGTAAAGAATGACATCATGTTTTGTCCCTGAACTTGTTCGATATTATTTACATGCATGGGCTGGCCTTCCACTAACGTCAGGGGATAAAAATCCTGATGATTCATCCAGAAGGAGTTGAAGGCAGTTTGAAAACTTGTGTCATGAATTGTTTCAAGGAATTGGAGGGATTAAAATCAGCTACTGCTCCTGCATGGCACAAACAGTAGTGGGAAAAGTAGGGTAATTTTCCTCTCATCTGTTCTTTTTTTAAACATAAACTATGCCTTATCTTTTCCTCGCCTTCCTGCTTGGCCTTTGCTATCGCCCCCTCCGTTGTGTGTGTGCCTGACCCCTCCCCTGGCTGTGCAGATATCTGCCTCAAGGAGACCATGTCTTTGGCTGACAGTCTGTACAACCTCCAGCTGGTGCAGGAGTTCTGCAGGAACAACCTCAACCACTGCTGCCACTTCAGCCTGGAGGACATGCTCTATGCACATGCATCCATAAAGGTAGGAATGCAGGCATTAAAGTATATGAATACATGAGAAATGTGTGTGGAGGATGTGGAAAGATGCTATTTTTATAATGAGGATTGAGTTAAGGAAAGAGAGAAAAGAAAAGTGTTTTGGGGAATGAGGAGAGTTAGAGCTGGAAATTACAAATAGGCAAAAATGAGTCATGCAAGGAAAAAGTTTGGTGTGTGTAAGCAGACTTAGTTCTTGCAGGGGTTGTTGTGTGGTGTGTGTGTGTGTGTGTGTGTGTGTGTTTGTGTGTGTGTGTGTGTGTGTGCATGTGGATGTATTAGCAGGGATATAAAGATCATTTTGCTACAGTGAGTATAGCTTGGCTGCCAGATTTAATGAATATGATGTGTGTGTGTGTGTGTGTGTGTGTGTGTGTGTGTTGGTGCTTTTCTAGTACAGACTAGGGGCCAAATACCCCCCCCCCCCACTCAGACAGAGGACAGATTCTGCTCCGAGGAGATTCAGAACCCAGACCCATCTCTGCCTGCCTCTCTTGTTCTCTCCCCTTCCACATCCCTTCTGTTTTTTATCAAATAATAGTATGTGTGAACTTAAGAGACCACCACTGCTGATTCAGTCGGTCCTCAGGCTTAGATCTCCCCGTTTCACACACATTTGTTTCTGATTAATGAAAGCCTTACTGTACAGCTTTAAGAGCATCTCTGTGCTATCCGGACCTTAGATACAGCATAGCCAGTGTGGGTAAATAGTATGCGGAGAGCGTGGGTAGAAACATTCAGATTCAAGTCACGGGCCGAGCTGACCAGGATTTTCCATTCTTCAAAACAACACAGCAGACGGTTTTCACACTTGTAAATTATTTGCTCTGTATTTGTCTCTTCCTCTCCCAGTCACTACATTGTTTATAGTGAGTGTGTTTTTGACTTTATAGTACTACAGTTGTCCAAGCAGGCAAAGGAGGAGAGAAAATGGTCGTGAAGAGCAGTTAAAGACACTGGCGCAATGCCCATTCACCGCGGACTCACTGCCCACTGAATCTTAACTAGTGTGTGTGTGCATGTGGCTATTTATTTAATATATAACACAAGGAGAAATGTTGTTTAGGCTATTAAGAACTTGACTCTGCTGTGTCTAAAACGAAGAACCAGTTTATAGGAAAGAACAGGAAAATCCCAGCTTGTTTTTTGTTCTTGTCTTTCTATTCCTTCTGGAAAGTAAGGTCTGTGTGTGTTAGCCAAAAGGTTTCCTACATATGAAATCATCTGTACAGGCCTCCAGAGACTTTCTGTTTATAACATGATGCATTTATCCTTACTCACTCGCTGCTTTGTGCATCCACTTGTGCATATGTGACATAGTTAAACTGAACTCCAGATGGTGTTTTTGGCAGTTTTCACGAGGCGTATGACATTAAACCACTTAGACAATGAAACATGTACTGATATTCAACTACACAACACCTGAGCCTGTTACCTAGCAACAGCTGGCAGGCCGTGACCTCATTGATCTATGAAAATTCTGTATAATATTGTGATTGTCGCTTACATAACATCTTAACTGAGACATGGGTGGAAGGAGCAAAGAGAGAAATGTTGTGCTAATAACATTAATAAATAACTACTTACACGACAGCAACATTAACCACAAATGTGTGTGTTGTGTGTGTGTGTGTGTGTGTTTGTGTGTGTGTGTGTGTGTTTGTGTGTGTGGTTTTGCAGAGTAATTACCTGGTGTTTATGGCTGAACTTTTCTGGTGGTTTGAAGTGGTTAAACCTTCATTTGTACAGCCCAGAGTCTTCAACCCAAACGGTACAGTACAACTTCACAATAATATCAGCATGCTGTTATTAATTTGACCATGTTGTGCTTTTATTAACTCTAATAACTAACTCAAGGTTGCAGTTGAATGTTGAGTGGTTGTCATATGTCCCTCTGCAGCCTGCGAGCCTGTATCATCCTGTAGAAATATGGCTCCTGTGTCCAGTCCAGTCAAACAGAGCTATGCAGACAGACCTGACAGCCCAGAGCACATCCCTGCAGAGGGTAAATATCCGTTATCAATCGGGGATGTCACAAATCTGTTCAGATAAATATAGATACAGTATGTGTCCACCAAGGCAATGGCTTAGTTATTTTAAAATTGCTCACACACACATTGATTATGCAGGTGGAGATGACAACTGGTGCTTCGGTATCACTTTTATGTTTCTTGTTGGTCTTCTGCTTTTTTAAATTTGCCCATATATACTTTTGTGGTGTTTTAAAAAGAAAAAGATATAATCACTACTATTAGCAGTTTCCTGGGGCATGAATACAGGGAACTGGAATTATGTGTGGATGTGTTTTGTTTTGAAACCAGTGGCCCTCTAGTGGCTGATTTACAGCCAAGCAGCAATTATTCTACTCTCCTATTGCATTTGAGCCCTATACTTAGAAAAAATGCTGTTATTAATTATACAGTATAATTAATCTAGGAAAAATCTAACCAGGAATAAATAGCCAGAAGCTGTGGTGTGGGTTGGATGATTCAGATCTTCAGAATAGCTTAGAAAATCTGGGCCAGGTACTCTGTGTACATGTGTAAGTGCACAGCTCCTGAAACCAAAGCACTCCACTGCAACATTTGTTGTTGACTGATAAATCAAACATCTCTGTATCTGTAACAGGTATAATGAAGAGATCTACCTCCATGTCCTACGTGGATGGCTGCATTGGAACTTGGCCCAAAGAGAAACGGTTAGTATCTTAACTCCACAGTTGCCCTGCTAGAGCCTACAACATTCATTGACTTACAAATGTGAAGTGGTCTGTTGTTTTCCTATTAAACTGACAATACATGTCCTTCCTCCCTCAGCTCCTCCTCTCGTGGAATCTCCTTTGAGATTCCTCTGGACGGAGACCCGCCTTGCGAAGCTCCCTCCCTCCGCGGTATGACCCGCTCTGCCAGCAGTGATGGTCTTGGCTTCAAAGTTCACTTTGCATCTCGAGGGGGCATTAAGCGCCACCTGTCCCTCATGCCCGTCAATGTAAACGGTCAAAGCAGACACATACCAGAGGAGGAGGAGGACTTCACCTCCCACAAACCCCTGGGGAGGAACAACACATTCTCAGTCAAGAACCAAAGCAGGTAAGGCAGAGGGAAATGCTAGTTTGTGATTTTTAAAAACATTAGTATCCTCTATCCTCTAAATTACACTTAAATCATTTTAAATGGATAGTTTTGTTGTTGGGGATTGGTGGATTATTCATACATGAGATAAATTAATATGTGGCTTTTTATAACTCTTTGTGAAGCTATGTTCTATATGTTCTCAGCTATGTGAGATATGTTGGAAAGTAGAATTTTTATTTACCATAAAACTTCCAATAAAAGCAGGGTCCCTAATAGACGCAAGTCTCTTCTAAAAGCCTTGTATGGCTACACGTTTTGACAAATAAACGCAGGTCTCCAATAGAGGGATTTTATAGAAATTATCTTGATGTATAAAACCTCTTAAAACCCACCAGGTGATGATTCTTGCTTGAGCAAGTTTTAAGTCGTTTTGATTTTCACTGATTTAAGCAAATAAACGCCCGGGCTATTATTAGAAGTTTTACGGTATGTAGGTTTTTAAGTTTTTCTTTATCTATGTGTTATTTAAGGTATTTTAGGCCCCTTTGAGACACCTAATATTTTGCACAGTGGTTAAATGCTGAATTCATCTGCTGTAAATGAATCAAGCTAAGCAGAGCTAATCTTACAGTTGAAAATATATCAAAACTGTATAAAGAGACACACAAACAAGATGGGCATCCAGTAGTTTATCTGACTCTGGATAAGTGAAGTAAAAATCCCCCAAAGCTGACTATTACTTAAAATAACCATCACTTAATTTATACAAACCTGTCCCTAGGTACTCAAATGGAGTCCTCACAGACAGCGACCACAGCCCCAGCGATCACCATGGCAACCACAGCGGGCACATCAGCCCATCAACTCCTCCAAGCATTGAGGAGGCCCTGAAGATTATCCACGACACTGAAAGGCCCCATGCAAGCCTAGGCGATGGAGACAATGGATTCTTTCTCCACAGCGGGGAGCCTTCGGACCCTCCAGGGGCCCAAGGTGAAGGAGATGACCCAGGTTCGGCTAAGGCTCGGCTGAATGACCACGACCCCAACTCTGTGTCCACTGATGAAGTTGACACGGGCATCCATGTGAGGACAGAGGACATCCAGAGCTTAGATGAAGACTCCTCCTCTCTGAGAGACTATTCAGACATAGACCCAGACTGCGATGCCATGACCCGGTCGTGCCCCCTGTCTGAACGGCCGGAGAGGGAGAGAAACAGGGAAGGAGGACAGAAAGGGGTCAGTGATGCTAACCCTGAGGGTGAGAGGGTAGATGGAGGTGACAGGAGCAGCCCCTGTCCCAGTTCAGCTCCCACACTCCCCAGATCCCACACAGCCAGCCCCACCTCGTCGTCTGGAGGCTCTGGAGGCGGCATGGTCCGAATGACGAGCTTTGCAGAGCAGAAGTTCAGGAAGCTGGAGGGACGGAGTAGTGGAGGAACCACACCAGAGAGTTCAGATCTCAACGTGCCGTATACACACCCCACAAAAAGCATTTCTTCTCAGGTTTGTGTTGTATGGTGTGTCTCTCATTCCCTCCCTTTTATTTAAAATCTACTTTGGTTGCAGAGGCAGAAATGCGATGAGATGTTGTTGGGAACAGAAATAATGTGAATGATCTTTGCACTTTTTTCTAGATCTCTACACCTCCTTTGCCAATCACATCTCCCTCTCCAGTAACGCCTTCCCCTCGAGACCCATCCCACCTGATTGCCTCAGAGATGATTCAGCTGCGGATGAAGCTTGAAGAGAAACGGAGAGCAATTGAAGCCCAGAAGAAGAAGGTAAACAGATATAGGCAAATACAGAAAGATAGCCAGTAGTGTAGCCTTAAATATAAATTTTTGGGACATGATGTTCTCTTTCCATTTTCTAGGTGGAAGCAGCTTTCACCCGCCATCGTCAGAAGATGGGCAGGACAGCCTTTCTCAATGTAGTGAGAAGGAAAGGAGTCACTGCCCCCCTCAGCTCCAGCTCAGGGGGAGCAGAAACACCTTCTCCAGAGACACTCACACCCTCAAGGGAAACCAGCCAGGGCAGCATGGAGCGGGCGGAGAGATGCAAGCCAGACGGAGCAGCTCCGAAATCCCCCTGTGAGGATGGCGGAGGTGAGTAACCACAGTAGGGACGCAACTAGAGTTCATTTTCACAAACCCCAAAATGAGAAAAATAGACTGATGCATTTCCCTGGGGGGAATTTTCCACAAAGTGTTGAGGCATTGGGAATGATTTTGATCACACTGGTGATTGACTGACTGACTTTTAACTTTGACTTTTGACTGACATTTAATGTGATGATGCAGGTGTGACTCCTGGAGAAATCGATCTCGCAGATTACACTCGCTCCATTGAGAGGCTGAACACGTCGTTGGGCTTCCTGCAGACGGAGATGCAGCGTTTGGCCCAGCAGCAGGAGAAGATTATGGCCATGAGAGAGCAACAGCAACAAGCTTGGGTCATTCCTCCTCCTGCTCCATCTCCACACAGGTAACACTTAATGATAGATTAATAAATTGACTGTTAAAATGATTTTCTTTGAACACTTACACAGGCTTGTGTATTTTATTGTCCCCACAGGCAGCTCCGTGAGTTGCGTAGCAGCAGTGTAACAGGCCGGGGATCAGGCCGAGGCTCGGTCGGGTCTTTGTCACCCATCCTTTCTTCTTCCGGCTCTCCCCACGCTCCCAATAGCTCCCCTGCTGGCATTAAGCGGCGACCAGCCTCCTTCCATGCCAGGACACCTCGGACTCCACGACCAAACGATCTGAAAGTCACACCCTTCAGACGAATGCTCAACACCCCCACCTCCGTGGACAGCCTACCCAGACTGAGACGTTTCACCCCCAGCCAAACCCAGATCAGCTCGTTTGCCTACCTGAGCCACGATGAGGGACCAGGGGGGAGCAAGAACCAAGAGGCCAAGGACAACGAAGAAAACAATAAGGACAAAGAAGAGACAGTGGCAAAGAAGAGTGCTGGCGCTCCTCAGCCTTCTACTAAAGAAGCAGCCAAAGAGAACGAGGATGAGAGGCAGGAGGAAAGAAAACAGGCAGAGCGGGCTCAGTCAAAGGATGAAGTCGATCAAACAGGGTCATCAGAGGTGTTGTGTCAACCGGTGTCTGAGATCCAAGGGCCCACAGGCAACCTGGTCAAGGGAGACCGCCAGGAAAAAAAAGACCTAGTGGAGGTGCCTTTGTCTGGGCTGAAACCTCCAGCAGGAACACCCAGCAGGCAGGAGGTGGCGGGAGAAGGAGATGCGGAGGGTGAGGCAGGAGGAGAAGCTTATGGAGACGATCAAAAGATGTGCTGTGGATTCTTCTTCAAGGTTAGCTGAAGCTACAGGATTATATATAGGATCATTTTATAATCACATAAAACATTTCAAATCTTAATGTCAAGAATAATCCATGTAGTAGTTTCTCTAAATATTATCTGTAACACACCTGTAGGTATGGGCTAAATAGTACACAGGGTTAGCCATAAACTTTAGCCATAAACCTTAGCCATGGACTTAAGAACAAGAAGTTTGGGCTGCATTCTGTTTCCATTGTATTACTTCTATTCTGCTTTAGGGCCTATTTTTGCTGAAGTAAAGACTGAGACCTTTCCGCCAGAAAGCGAAGGAACATATTTTCCAAGATGCTGAACTATTGCTTTACTTCAAATTGCTGCCAAAATGCCAAAGTTTATAGACAAAAGACACAGGAGTCTCTTGCTCCACTGACAGTGAAATAAGCTTCTTCTTATTTTGGATTTGATTGACATGCATCACCAGTACCATCTTTGCATCTTTTGTATTGCAGCAGTTAATGATGTTATTCATTGCTCCTGTGTTTGGCAGGAACCACTGCACTAAAACTGTAATACCAACTAATATACACAGTTAATCAACTTTTCATTAATAATACAGTTCTTACAGCCTTATGCTGCTATATGCAGGTAGCAGCGACAGGAAGAATCTCATACTGTGAGAGCCTGGCACAACATGTGCAGGGCTGTGCCTGTTGAGCCATGAGCTGATCAAAAACAATGCATGAATGAATCTAGGCCAAAAACACAGACACATGGTAGACCAATAGAGCTCTGATTATGGAGCAATGTCAGAGCTTTGTTGACTTTGAAGGCAGTTACACTAATGCCACATTAAATACCAAGTACCACCACAAGTATTAACTTATCTTTCCTTTGATACATTGATTTTTGAGAGGAGATATGACAAAACAAGTGCACACTAAAGTTTGTTTGTCATAATAACGTAAAACACAATGTAGTAATTCATCAACTAATAGTAAATTTCGTTGTATTCCGAGCAATGACAACAAATGAATTCTGTTCTTTTCTACATAATCTGACTTGTGAATTTTGTGTGTTCCCATCAAACACCAGGATGATGTGAAAGGGGAAGAGGATATGGCAGCAAAGAAGGCCGCTCTGCTGGAGAAGAGGCTGAGGAGAGAGAAGGAGGCTCAGGAGAGGAAGCAGCAACAGGAGCTGGACCAGGAGCAGAAGAAGGAAGCTGCACGGTCAGTCTGACCCTCTTACCTTCTGTCTATTTGCTAATTCCAACACTGTTCCCAGGTTTAAAGCATCGATACATACAGCATGTCTTTTGAACTTGAGCGTGCAGTCATACAATAAATCTTCATCTCGGTCTCCCCCTCCAGGTTGAAAGCTGAGGAGGATCAGGAGAAGAAGGATGACGAGAAGGCAAGGAGGGAGTACATCAGGAATGAGTATTTGAGGAAGCAGCAGCTCAAGCTGATGGTGGACATGGATGATGTCATAAAGCCCCGATCTGGAAGTCTCAAGAAGAAGCCACGGCCTAAATCCATCCACAGGGACGTCATGGAGTCGTCCACTCCGCCTGTGCGAGCAACAGGTGAGGGACGTTCAAATCATATGCACAAACACTCAATATCCCTGTATGACAGCCACAGATCCAATGCCCGACTTGTCTGTGTTGTTGTGTTGCAGGGGTGCGTCCTCGAGGCTTCTCAGTATCAAGTGTTTCTTTAGCGTCTCTCAATCTGGCTGACAACGACAGAGATCAGCCAAATAACAAGAAGAACAACAGGTAAGACCCACTGAAGTTTCTCTTACCTTGTCTTTCTCAATAAAACCCAGCTTAGCCAAAGACAAATGACTGTCTTGAGTTTTTCAACACGGTACTTTTGCACTGCTGGTTGATTCTAAGATGATGTGTATACACAGTTGAAGCTGGCAGTTTGTCTAACGTGTACCAGTTTACCAAGTTACAACAAATTTGAAGTCTATGAAAGTTTGTATAAAATGATAAACTAAATGACACCTCAGTTCTCTCATCATCCCAAATCAAAGTTATTTACAAAGTTACAACTTATGGTACTACGAGCTGACTTTACATCTCATTTTCATGCCCCTTTTCTTCAAACTCCTTACAATCCTTTTTTAGTAAGGCTAAAAGTATTTTATCATACTAGTATGTATGTATGTTTATAAAATCTGTTCAACTAGTATATCAATATAAATTTTTTTTGCCTTTTCAAATTCTGCAATTGGTTTGTCCATTTGACCATTCGTTTATTTATTACCACCACTGTGATGTACAATCCCACCCCATATTTCACTTGTGTCACACCCCAGATATCCTTTACTCTGCTGTGATTTCAATTTCATGGGGTGTTCTGATGATGAGGTTATTTTTCTCTCGTTTCCCTCTCTCCTTTTTTTCTATTTTGCCTGCGTCACCTCAGAGGCAATAAACTAGCTTCTGCCCATATCCCGTTCTTTCTAAGCTCTCCCAAAGAAAGAAAGGGAAGGTTAGTAATGCTCCGAAAAGAGGTGCTTCAACAGATGTGGCTCCATGTAGAAACAGCTCCATCTGATTTTGGTCTAGGCTGCATTTCATTAGACGTTCTTTCAGCGCAGACTCATATAATGTGTCAACAGTGAAATTATTCAGCATATTCCATTACTGCAGTTTTTTGCTTCTGCATTAAGGTACATGGGAGCTGCGTGGCTGAGATGTTTCCGCCTCAGTTCTCCTGCTCTTTATCCTTTCTCTGTCTTTCTCTCAGGCCGTTGTTTGCTCTCTCCTTTATGTTGGCTGCCCTGCGCTTCACTACTGTGTTTGCTGTTTCCTCCACAAGTACTTGAGCTCATCTCTCACAGTAGCCATAAAGACAGCACTGTGACTTTGCTTTGCTTGGCTGAACATGCCTTTCTGTCCCTCGCTGCACAGCTTCGTTGGAGTATGTACAGTATGATGTAATGCGAGACAACAGGCAGGGTTTGGAGAATTGTGTCACAGCGTCTGACCTTGTTTTACCACATCTCTCTGTGTGTGTTTTATATATTTGGTTGTGTGTGTGTGTGTGGGCATGTCTGTTTGTGCAATCTGTCTGTGTATGCTATCATCCATCGTACATGCTTATGTGTATCAACCTTTACGTGTGTGGGTTTTTGTTATGTTTGTGTGTATCATTTGTTGGTTTGTATGTGACCATCTCCAGGCCAGACTCTGCAGAAGGTTTCTCCTCTTGTCCTTCGACTGGCAGTCGGAACGGAGAGAAGGATTGGGAAAATGAGTCTACCACCTCATCCACTCCCTCCAACGCTGAGTACACAGGTATAAGATACACCTGTACTGTTTACACAGTTCATCGACATTTAAACATCCATTGTAACTTTGTTTTTGCAATCTCACACATGTGCTTTCTTCTCGCAGGACCCAAACTATACAAGGAGCCAAGTGCCAAGTCCAACAAACACATCATCCAGAATGCCCTGGCTCACTGCTGCCTGGCTGGCAAGGTCAACGAAGGGCAGAAGAACAAGATCCTGGATGTATGTTTTGCAGTTATGTGTCTTCGTCTTTCTGCAATGGATAACGTTCTGCACTAAACAATGACTTTTCTCTGTGATTTTCTGCAGGAAATGGAGAAATCCGAAGCCAATAACTTCCTGGTGTTGTTCCGTGATGCCGGTTGCCAATTCAGGTCTGTGTACACTTACTGCCCCGAGACAGAGGAGATCACCAAACTGGCCGGCATCGGGCCAAGGAGCATCACGACCAAGATGATCGAGAACTTGTACAAGTACAACTCAGACAGGAAACAGTTCAGCCAGATCCCAGCCAAAACTATGTCCGCCAGCGTGGACGCCATCACCATTGCCAGTCATCTGTGGCAAACCAAGAAGCAGGGGACGCCCAAAAAACTGCACCCCAAGTAGTGCCAGACATCTGGGCAAGATTTGGACACGCTTGCTTCAATGGGACAAACACAGAAGAGCTTGTGGATTTTTACTGTTTCATTAAAAGGACACACGGTCCCACTGTAAGAAATCACAACTGGAATGTAGAACACAAAAGGGTCTCACAGAGATTGTCGTTTCAATACAGAGTTGACTGTTACACCCTGGACTACTTCAATGGGGCAGAAGTGTGTACTTGTCAGCATGTGTATCAATGTTCTTGTGTGCCAAAAAAAGAGGAGAAAATAATAGGCGGACCTTTGCCTTACCAAGTTGAACCACTGAAGCAGTGAATGTCACGTCTCTGAAAGAGGCAGTTTGGTTTCTATAAGTTGATCATGTGTGGCCTTATGCTTGTTTTGTGTCATATGGATGCGCTGTGAGTGTTGGTGTCATTTTGTCAGCGCCTGTGGAAAAAGTCTGTTGTGATACAGGAGAGGTTGTGTATACTCACAGGTCTGGGATCAGATTTCGCTCCCGTCAAGCCCAGGTTGTTGGCCTGTCTGATCTGTGATCAGGTAGAGGCAGCATTTTTGATGAGAGTTTTTGCTGCTATACAGGCATGTTTTTTTGTTTTTACATGTGACTGAAAAAAACAGTTCAAATTTGTGTATGTGTGTGTATAGTGAAGTGCCAAGAAGAGTGAGGAATATACCTCAGTAAGGTGATTGCAATTACTTTCCAAAAGTGTGAAATGATGAGATTATTGAGCATACGGTGTACCATCAAGCAATTCTGGAAAGTACCTGCAATAGATTCTTAATTTATTTCATTTTGATAATGCTTTGAAGTTATTTGAAAAGGCATCTTAGATTTTATTCAGAGAAACATAATATACTATACGTATATAAGTTAAATTAATTTGTATATGATGGCAGATCCATTAAAAATGAACAAGTCCGCTTGTAGTAGCTTTTATAATTCATCACGTGTATCAGTATGTTGTCGTTTGGGGCCTTTTATTGTGCTACAAATGCGAAAAGTGTGAACACTCAACAGTATCACTGATAAGACTATCGGTAGTAGAATAGATGGAAATCCCACACTATGTCATCAGTCTGTGCAATTAAAGAATCATTCAAATATTCACTGTTGATCATG
Source organism: Dicentrarchus labrax (assembly GCF_905237075.1). Classification (NCBI taxonomy): domain Eukaryota; kingdom Metazoa; phylum Chordata; class Actinopteri; family Moronidae; genus Dicentrarchus; species Dicentrarchus labrax. The sequence continues at coordinate 12,206,106 of NW_026136701.1, read as the reverse complement.
TTGCAGTTGGAACTAACACATATTCAAAATGACTTTAATGTGGATGTTGTCTTAACTTTTAGATCTCGATTGCCCTCAACGTAGTCCACAACTGTAAATAAATGAATTCACCAATAATAGCAGAATAATAGACCCTGTCCACGGTCGCTGACTCGTTTCCACTTATGAACTGTCTCGCTTGTTACTTTGCTTTCACATTACTGTTACATTTTTTTTATCATGTGTTCCTTTAGTATGTGTTGACACTGTACAGATATATTTTGGCATATAGAAGTATTTTTTTGTAATGACATTTACCTGTTGGTGTGTACTAATGAAGCAGCACAGTTGTTGAAGACAAGAGTGTTGAAAGCAAAGTGTCCCGATGAGGCAAGGTAAATAAAGCTTTAATGAGGCTTTATTGTGGATTTGTAGAAATCCATGAAGTATACTGAGAAAATCATAGTATTTTTTCCAACTTTTCTTTTCGGTTTACTAAATATGCTCAACTGTTCATGGATTTTTGTTGTTTTTTATTGCTTTGAGCTTTATTAAAATGCCAGCTATCAACTGTATTCATGTTGTCTCATTTCACATCCCTGTCCTGATTGAGTCAAGTGTACTGATGATAATGGCCTCTTTTAAACTGATATTAATGCGGTCTGACATGCTGTCTGGCATAATATCATTCTACCACTCGTCCTTATCTTTGCATTTATAAGTAAATAACATAGGTAAGTATCAACCACCTATCCAATACCTGTTTGTATCATTATCATTAATATTGTCCCATGCAGGCTTTGCAAACCAAGACAATCACTAGTCGAAGTCTAGTTATTCTGCAACACCAGACATATGTTTGTTTTCATTATTCAGAAAATCTTCACCATATCATTAATTATTCTTAGAGCTAGATTGATAAATCAACTGGGCCCATAAATGAGCCAATATTAGCTCATTGCAGATGTATCAGTATTGGTATCTATAGTATGCCAGCTGATGATAAACAGGAAATTGCTGTAATGAAATACAGAAATGCCAAAAGGTTTGTTTAAGTGTTTCCAGTATATTGTTTTGAATAGCTTATTCCTGTGTTAGGGTTATTTTTCAACTTTAAAATGTCCACTCACATATCTTGATAAAAGTTTCCTAATAAACAAATTAAATGGATCCTTATTAAAAATGTTAATATTAAAATGGACATTAGCTGATACATTGTTATCAATAAAAAAACTAATTAAATATCAGTATCTGCTTCAACAATGTATCATTGTTCAGGCTCTAACTGTCTAATTGCTATTTTAAAACTGATGATTTCTAAATGAAAAGCTGCCCTTTATTACTGCAATAGACAATTATTCTTAGAAATATCACTATTAATTCCCATATACCATTTATAGATGTTAATATTTAATAGATATAATGTTTAGTTTATAATAATAATGCAGTTTTATTGTGAATTAGACCCCTGTCGTTCACAAACACTAACAGGCACAAGGGAAGGGATCCTGCCTGTCTTTGGCTGTGATAGGTTAGAGGTTTGCCCTGAGGGGCCACAGAGGGGCCACAGAGGGATATTTCTATAAGGATTTGCATCATAGTCCAAGTGAATGCAAGTAAAAAACAAATGAGTTCAAAAACTGAAAAAGACTATTTTGCATATGACATGAAAAGGGCCCCTTTAAACCTCTGTGCACGCCTCTGTTTCTTCCCAGTATCTATATAATGTTTTAATACTCCTAACAGTTTTTTTTTTTTTTTTACTTCTATCAAAATATCTATTTATTTTATTTATCTTTCCATCATGTTGTATTCTCCACTGCTGCTGCTGTGAGGTTTGAGTGTCTGGAGGATGGATAGAGGCGGTGCTCCCGCAGGCAGCAGGCGGGCGGCAGGCTGCAGCAGGAGGCAGGGCTGGGCAGCAGCAGACCGCAGCGGAGCGGCACAGAAAGATCCAGCAAGGAGGGGGACACAGTCAGACAAGGAGGAGGGGACAGAAAAGCCAACACACACACACACACACACACACACAGCCCCGACAACACGGAGCGGCACCGTCGTGACAGCGCCTGACAACCGCAAGGAAACACCAAGGAGGGAGACTGCGTTTTCATGTATTTTTAGACACAGGTGAGCATCGACCGCAGCACACGGGCAGATTTGTGTTGTTGTCGGGAGAGCTGTCAGTGCGCACCCCGCCCGCCCAGCTAACTAGCGGATGATGCCTCTCTCTCCCCTCGGCCTGGCTAGCTAACAGTCCCCCTCCTCCTCCCCTCCTGCCGCCGGGTAAATTAGCCTTTATAGGAGCTCTAACGGTAACTAGCTATTTGTTGGTTTTCATCAGTAATCCGCTCGCTATATTCAGTAGCCATGTACAGCTAACAAGTAGCCTAAGCTTCTTATACTGTTTGACTTGTGGCTCAGAGCCAGTGTTATTAGCTAACCATCTCTCATGCTAGCTTAGCAGGGCTGCAGTGTGATAGGCAAAAAAAAAAAAAAAAAAAGAGAGAAGCTTTCTTGCTAGTTTTGTAGCTGCCGATGTGTAAATAGTTGAAGCTCAACCAGTAATGTGTTAGAGGCTACTTAACTGTCATGACAGTAATATAAGAGGGTTTTCTCTCCTCTGTAAACCCAACATGTGGAGGAGTGTGCATCCTTTCTAGCTAAGTTAAATCCAGCAGTTACTGTCTCGATCTGTTTCCTCTGTAAGATCAAATACGTTTGTGATGATGAAGGACTAACATATTGCAGAGACTGCCCTCACTATGGCAGTCAAATGCTGAAGAGCATTCAAATATCTGGATAACACCACTAATTTGCTTGAGTAACCTTAAAGCTGAGATGAACATGAAAGGAATTGAGTTGCAAATCACAACAGATTGCACTGCTGTGTGGTTATACAGCTTTGATCTTTAAAAGTTAAACTTTACAGAGTAGGAGGAGTAATGGGAGATTCATTACCTTGCAGTCTTTATAGGTAATAGATGTTAAAATGAGTTGCATGCCTGTTAGATGACATTTGATGGGACTGCAGACTGAGGAGAAGATCTGTACATTTGTGTTCATCCTGCAAAATGAGGCACTATTAGTTTCATACACTTCCACTTCAATTACAGATCTGTAAGTTTTTAATAACAGCTTGCTTGGAATGATTACTTTGGGAAACCGATATCTGTAGAATGATAACTAAACTAAGATTATATCATCGCAGTGTGGTTCTGCTGATGATATTAATGATGATTGTCCTACTTGCCACCCACATTTTCTCATTGTGGTCATGGTTATGTTCGCCTGTAGCATGTGTGTGTAGTAGTAGTAGTGTTAATACTTTGCTTCATTGCCCTTGTCATTGGCAGACCGTCGTCACCATGACAGCGGAAGAAACGATAAATGTGAAGGAGGTGGAGATCATCAAGGTGATCCTGGACTTCCTCAACGCCAGGAAGTTGCACATCAGCATGCTGGCTCTGGAGAAGGAGAGTGGCGTCATCAATGGCCTCTACTCAGACGACATGCTCTTCCTCAGGTAGATGAACTCGACAGCAACAGCCACACAGTTTGGATACTGTTGTCTCAGGTTGCAGCTCCAAAAAAAGCTGCGTACTATGAGGCAGACACAACAGGCAACCAATCCAGTCTTAAGTTTATGGTTTCTGATTATGTCCTCTTCTGTGGAGATAGAGTAACACTGCACCGCCGCTGTAGATGTGAGTGCTCCCTTGAAAGTGAGCCAACCGTGCGTATTGTCTGTAATTCCACTCAAGCTGAGTATTAAATACATTTCACCTTCTAGTGTGAAGGGTCCGTTAATAGTCTCATCTTGTTATGTTACACCTTTATTAAGAAAGTTTTTCTGTTATGTGGCCACGTTACAATGAAAAAAAAACATTTGCGTTTACACATTGGTGGGACATTTAAAATTAAAGGACAGGATTCAATGTGTTACCTGTGTATTAAAAACGAACTGTTCTTGTTTCAGGCAACTGGTGCTTGATGGCCAGTGGGATGAGGTCTTGCAGTTCATTCAGCCTTTGGAGTGCATGGATAAGTTTGACAGAAAAAGGTGTGTTGACTGTGTGTCAGTGTGTTGTCTGTAGTATGTTGACTCCCAGAGGTTGATGTTAGCATCGTCAAACAGCACCAACATTTAAATAGCTTCTTTCTGTGTCTGTGATGTCCTCAGGTTTCGTTACATTGTCCTCAAGCAGAAGTTTCTGGAGGCTCTGTGTGTGAATAATGCCATGTCTGCAGAAGATGAGCCACAGCATGTAAGTCACTAAACTTGTGTAAATTTACTAATCATCAGTATTTTTTATTATTATTCTTCAAGCCTCCCAAGTGACAGAGCCTTGAATTCTTATTCTTAATGAATAGACTTTGTAACAGCGCTGCTTTGTCTTCCCACTGACTGTCACTGGTTGTCATGGCAGTAAACAAGAAGGCTCGATCTCAAAGACGAGAAGAGAACCAGTGTTTTTTTAGTTTGAAACTGCAACTCTGCAGGTTACATGAACAAATCTCACAATCGTTCTGTTTTATAAAGAGAGGAGACGGCAGGTTGTGTGTCTGTGCACAACAGTGGCTACATTTGCATGCAAGTAGTGACGTGGCTATTGGCCACTCTGCAGTGAAGGACTTATCTGGATTAAGCTGTTCATGCACGCCTCTGGTACTACGTGATTGACTATCCTGAGTATAAGCCGTTTTACAGAGCGTATCTGTTCACCTGTGATGTTCCACCCACAGATGAAATTTGTCCAAAAAATAAAAAATAAAAAGTGCGGCCATCTGTTGCCCCCTTCCTTTTTGTCTGAATCAAAGATTGCAGATTGTCAAAATGGACACTAACATGCTTTCTCTCTATAATGTAGGGATATTGCCAGATGAGGGTTAATATGGACATAAGTATGTTTTTGTGCCGCAGTAATCCATTTAATTATGGGAATAATAATTGGCTTTTTTGGGTCGTAGCTCAATTGTGACCTATGTCGATCCAAAATCTTGTTAACAAACACAAACACCTACATTTTGCCCTGAAAAGATGAGAATGTGGCACTGGATGGATTAGAAGCTGTAACGGAAGAATTAAATGCACCTGAAAAGTTGCCAACAGCTTTACTACAATACATAATGAAATATTGACTTTGATGCTAGTGGCTATCTTGTCATAAACAACTCTGAATTATATCTAATTCTTTGCTAATCCTAATTAGTAATAAATGATCTAACAAATCAGTAAATCCTGCACACACTGTTTCACACATGCAGAGACACTTACATTCAGAGCTCATGTTTCCTTTCTGTTCATGCTCTTAAATTAGGATCGCTGTGGGCCTGCTGTCACATGGCAGAGCTGTGGATGCAGCTGTACCAGAGATATCATGTCCTATTAACTGGATTAGGTCAGACTTCTTCGGACATCTGTGAACACAGTGTATTGGTGTCCATGATCACTGCCAATAATGTGCCGAGGGGTGTGTATTGGTTGTGATATGGATTCGATTGTTTGTTGCCCGTGTCTTTTCCGGATGGTGCAGGACAACATTTTAGGAATAAGAACAAAGAGCTGTTTGATCTGAAGATGGTGTTTGTCTTTTTTCTTTTTTCTTTTTTTCAGTCTCACTGACATTTAAAAGTCATCTGTGCCTCCGGTGTGCTGCTGGAGATAATGTTCTTTCAAAAAGTACCATGTTTTTTTCTGTCTCTGCTGTTCATAGCAGAACTTCAACTCAGTCATCTGTGACAGTCTGAAATACATTTCATGTTCTTTTTAGTTGGAGTTCACCATGCAAGAAGCAGTCAAGTGTCTCCATGCCCTGGAGGAGTTCTGTCCCTCTAAAGACGACTACAGCAAACTGTGTCTGCTCCTCACGCTGCCTCGCCTCACAAACCATGCAGAGTTCAAGGCAAGAAATTTGAATGTGAATTGAAACAGAAGCATTTCAGTAGTAAAGTATATAGTATGCTGCTATATGTGCTTATTAATTCTCATTTGCAATTTCCTGAAAGTGAAACCATCTCCTATTTGTTCTATTGTGCACTTTTCTGCAAATACCTTTATATGTTTTACCTTTTTATATGTGTGCAGCAGGTATGTAGATTTCTTATTTTGCTGCTGGTGTCCCACAGGATTGGAACCCCAGCACTGCCAGGGTGCAGTGTTTCGAGGAGGCCTGCACCATGGTAGCAGAGTTCATCCCTGCAGACAGGAAGTTGAGTGAGGCTGGATTCAAGGCCAGCAGAGATCGACTCTTCCAGCTGCTCCTCAAGGGAGTCCTCTATGAGTGCTGCGTGGAGTTCTGCCAGGTAAAATCAAACATAAGTACTGTTGTCTAAATTAGTTTGTGCCTGAACTGCTAAACAACCTTCTTACAGGTAGGTTGGTGTAATGATTTGCAGATGATTCAACTTAAATGTTGGATTTTTTTGTGTGCAGAGCAAGGCAACAGGTGAGGAGATCACAGAAAGCGAGGTCCTCCTGGGTGTCGACATGCTGTGTGGTAACGGCTGCGACGACCTGGACCTGTCACTGCTCTCCTGGATGCAGAACCTCTCCCACACCGTTTTCTCCTGCGCCTTTGAACAGAAGCAGCTCAACATCCACGTGGACCGCTTGGTCAAGCCTGCGAAGGCTGGGTACTCTGACCTCCTCACCCCACTCATCAGCAAACTGTCTCCATACCCCTCTTCCCCACTGCGCCGCCCCCAGTCTGCTGATACCTACATGTCGCGCTCCTTGAACCCGGCGTTGGATGGGTTGTCTTACGGGCTGTCCGGCCAAGATAAGAGAGCGAGTGGCGGGGAGGTAGCGCCGGGTAAAGGGGTCTCTCCCATGTCCCACTCGTTCGCCAACTTCCACTACCCTGGAGCAGGAGGGCAGAACCTGAGCAGGAGTCTCATGATGGAGAGCTCTGACTGCCACAGCATCTTTGAGGAATCCCCTGAAACGTAAGGGTTTAGGTTTGGAATGGACTGTCAGTCTCAAATTTTTTGTCTAGTAGTACAACCGAAGCAAGCTGTGTTGTGTTGTTTTGACACTGTGTGTTCTCTGTTAAGGTCAAGGACAGACACGCCTGTGGATAAGATGATGAGTTCAGTTGGAACTCCGAACCTGCGTCCTGCCTCAGCTCCGGGCGAGGACGCGCCATTAGCTGGCTCCACTGACAGGAATGAGGTAAGCATAATTTACCTTTTCCTTTTAACTCGTTGGACCTGTTGGATGTCATGTATTACTGAACAAGCTCTTTATTTTGTTATGTCCCTGCATTGTTTTTTTTTCTTCATGGGTGTTGCCTGCTGTGAAGGTCTATTTATAAGTCAGTTTTGATTAATGGTTTTCTGAGCGTCTGAGTCATCCTCCTCCTGCAAGTCTGAATTACAGCGTAGTCACTGTCAAGGCTGACATGGCTGCTGGGAGTGATGTATTGGCTTGCTCGGTTCATTCAAGCTTTGTTATCCTTTGCCTGGATTGTTTGTGTTAGTATGTTTTCATTGTGTTCCACCACTTCATGTGCACCATAAACCTTAGGATGCATATAGGAAAGGGGCTTTTGTATGTGTATGTACACATAGAATCATAAGTCAGGCAAATCTGAACACACAAGACATGATTTTAGATTCAGTGTGACAGTGTGAGCACGGGTGGATTTGGTCATAGGTCAGCAGCGAGATGTGCCTGAAGAATCCAGGAGCTTACCCACAAAAAATGAGTCATTACTGCCCTCATGTAGCCTGTAAACACAGTGTTAACACAGTATCCGTTTCTGTCTGTCTCATGCGTTCTATTCTGGGCCCCTTGTGCAGCTCGGTGTGAAGTTAGTGCTTTCCTCTGCCTTCCCCGTCACCCTGGAGACGCCTAAAGAGGCCAGAAACAGAAGCAGATTTTGGAGCCTATGTGATCTCGGTGTCACACTCCCACCCTCATCTTTCTTGTTTTCCTCTCTGCCCGCCATCCCCTTTTTCCAGAGCTGGAACAGAGCCAGTGTCTGCCCCCCTCCCCTCCTCCCCTCCTCCCCCCCTCCCCTCCACTAAAACACACAGTAGATCCATTCCCATCAGGATTATCAGGACAGGAAGCAGAGGACAGAGAGGGGAAGTGACCTGTCCTCAGCTCTCAGTCTCACCCTCCTTCCTCCTCTAATACCTGAGCTGACAGAAGAAAAGGGTGGACCAGGGTTCATCCGATCACAATGCTGCCTTTGAATAGTGTTAATAGGAGTTGGCTGTTAAATACTATAAGTATATTATGCGTCTCCATGTATTCTTGTTCATATGTAGGGGAGAGTGGGGTAAGATGAGCCATTTTTCATATTTAGGATCACTACATCAAGGCAATCATAGTTTTGTCGCTAACTAATATATCTGCATATATTTCAGGATGTTGTGCATCCCTTCAAACAAACAGAATGAGTGTAAACATAACTGTTTCGATTATATAGCTTGTCCAAAAAAAGGTCTTGTGGCTCAACTTACCCCGTGTGTGGGTACAATAACTGTTTTTATTATTATTGCATATTACTGCTAAACAGCTGTTTTGTGAAAAAACATTTTAACATGAGAATGCCTTAAAGTGCGCTTGGGAAGAGAACATTAACAGCTGTGTTTTTGGAATATACACAGAATATGTTTTTGGATACACTTACTAAGTGTATTTTGGCTGTAGCCACCAGCTCAACTTACCCCTGGCCAAATGGCTCAACTTACCCCAGAGCTACCATTTTGACTTTATTAGTCCCCACAGCTAAAATGGTGCACTTTTATACTAGGTTTATGACCTCATGTTGTAGCTCATAGATACCACAACTGATGTATAAAACAAATTTAAAACGATCTATTTTGGTCTAAACACAATTCTCATGAAACTTTTGATAGACTAAATTCACTTTCAAGAGTGAAAAATGATTTTTTGGAAATAAATATCTAACCACTTTACCCATGTGGTTCTTACATTCACAGACTCCATGAAATGATGCCTTCCTCCTAAATATTTGGTCACATGATCAATGTTTTTTACCATTTCCTAGCAACAAGGGGTGGCTCAACTTACCCTTTGGCTGTGTTTATATTTTCCATTTAAGCCAACTGTTTTCAATAGATTACATTCATAAATTGAGATAAACAGCCAATAGGACTTACTGAACAACACAAGGAGAAAGTTAAAGGGAATTTCTATCATATAAGATGTTCCATGTATTTCTTAATAATTAGTATTTTGTTCAACCCTCAGCTTCGTGACTCGACAGAGAAGTATGAAGAGTATTACCGGCAGCGTCTGCGTGTGCAGCAGCACCTTGAGCAGAAGCAGCAGCAGAGGCAAATGTACCAGCAGATGTTGCTGGAGGGAGGGGTCCAGCAGGAACCCCCGCCCAGCGACATGCAGCACAGCCTCACTGAGAAGTTCCTCAACAGGTACAGACACAGCAAGACATTTAAAATGTTAGACAGGTAGTGGACATATTGACAGTCTGCCATGTCTGGGTAGTTCTGCTGCAGCTTGTCTTGAGTTAAGCTCGGTAATTACTGTATGGCTTTCAATATCTTCATACAATAGGGGAGCAGCTGTCAGACAGGGAGAAGTAGACATGTTAGGGAGCAGGTGGCTTTTCCTAGCATGTCACACACCTCCCCCAAAACCCGCCTCCAGTCCACATTGCACCATCTGTGACGATCAGCTACATCACATCACATGGGACCATCACCTCATGGGTGTTAGTTATACATAATATTAGACCCAGACTCCACTCAGAAATAGCCACCGTCTTAAAGAAGGCGACTTTAGCATGCCCCCAACACAAAAGTATGTTTAGCTTTGAGTCTATGTCCAAAACGACATAACATTTGTTCATTACTTCTCTGTCAGCAGGACAAAGGCCCTTTGATTTGTCCCCTGGGAGTTCCTCCAGTCCTCCCTTTCCCCTTCCTCTGTATCCTCTGTATCCTCTGCATTATTCACAAGGGTAGCTGTGCATAATGACATCATTACTTCAGTTTTCTTTTGTCCTCTGCCCTTTGTAGTTTTAACTAGATTTAACTAGCCTGCCAACTCAGTCAGCGTACCGACGGCTTGAAGACAAAAGTAAAATGCGCAGTAACTTTCTCTTTTCCCAAATGGAAAGTACAAGATAACCCTGTGATAAGAGAGAGGAGGAAAGTCTACAGAAAGAAAATATACTGAGAAAATGTGTGTGCTCCTCAGGTCCATCCAGAAGCTGGAGGAGCTCAACGTGGGGATGGATAATTTAGGTGAGGAGGTGAAGTCTCTGGCCCAGCAGTGTAATGGCAACGGGAACACCCCCGCCACCGAGGATAATAACAACCCTCCAACTGTGACCCCGGAGCAGACCCAAGGGGGAGGGGTGCTCAGCAGCACCCCACAGAACAAAGTCGGGGGCCGCACGGTCCCTCCTCCAGATGAGTCCCCTGTTGTCACCCAGAGGTACTTTACGATTTATTGATTTATTGAATTTTCAACCAGAGTTTGTTGCGGGGTTGAATTTAATGATTATTGTGTTTTGTGTTTTTTTGTTTTGGCAGTGGGCAGAAAAACCAAGCAGGTGAACAAGATGACTCTCCGGGCTCCTTATCGCGGAGTAAAGAGGTAGCTATGAAGACAGCCATGTTGACACAGCAGAAATAAACCATTACTAATAGTGACATTCAAACAATTCTGCCAGACCTGCTGTAAATAATTTATACTTCAACAGGCATATAATTGTCTCGCTGTGCTGAATAATGAACCTGAAGTGACTCTGTGCCACATTATCTGTTATTACTGTCATGCTTTAGTTCTGTAGAAACAGTTGTCCTCTCACACTCTCTGATCTTATTTTAAAGTTTAGCACACTCCCTCCTGTTTTCGTCATAGTGTAAGGCGATACAGTGTAATGCTAATTTAACTAAGCAGATTATAACAGTTTCAGCATTGATGTCACGCTGGCACCATGACAGTATGGATGTCATAGGGTAGAGAAGATCAAGGTAGATTATACTGCTAATTAGATGTAATCTGTGTGTTCATGTGTTTTTAATATGTGGGTGTGTTTTTTGTGGTTTTTTTAGGGTGACAAGACAAAAAGCTTGTTTGTGCCGGTGCATACTCTGGAAGATACTCAGGCTGTTCGAGCTGTTGCCTTTCACCCGTCTGGAGCGCTCTACGCCGTGGGATCTAACTCCAAAACTCTTCGTGTCTGTGCTTATCCAGAAACATTAGACCCAAGGTACCGTAGACAACTCAAGAACTTAGTTTTAACAACACTTGTCCAACCGTTATTCTTCTATTACAGAATTATTGATATGATTAATAGTACGACACTGGCTGTTTCCTAGTTTTGTGATCCAGGGCATACTAGATTCAAAGCATAGTAGAACATAGTTGACACTGACTTATAAAGGGCTTTTTAACCTGATAGTAACTTTTAAACTTTTGACTATATCACATGATTTTTCAGCAGATGGAGTTGCCAAGTTGTCATGGAATTGTAGAACTTCAGATGTAAACATTTTTAAATGTTGAGATTTAAAGATCTCCTCCAGACATGTATTAATATACAAATAGTCTGCTTGAAACAATAATGTGTGTCTGACAAAAAGTTCTACAAATCCTAAAAAGATCATTAAAAAGACATCTTCTGCTTCTACTAATTCCAGAATATTAAAATTAAAAAAATTTATTTAAGTTTTCCTGCTGGACACAAGATGTCTTCTTCTTCACTGTCCATTCTCAGTGTTTGTGCACTGGCGGCTTCAAGTTTCTACATCACACAGGTTTTTCAGTGAGCACAGAGAAACTTCATTTTCAGCAGGAGAATGTGAAAACATCCCTCTAGTGTCAAACTCTGCACATTCATCATTCTGCACAGTACAGCTCAGACATCCAACTGTAGGAACAAGAAGAAAAACATATTTTTGAGTGGAGGGGGAGTTTATTCTATAAACTGGTTAGGACTTTTTCATTTTTTTTCTCATTTATAATGGACCACATTGTTGTAATGTCTACCAGTTTACTCATCTTCTCTCCTAATATTTGTCTTCCCTCTCCTCAGTGGTTCAAGTCCAATCAAGCAGCCGGTCGTCCGCTTCAAGAGGAACAAACACCACAAAGGGTCTATCTACTGTGTGGCCTGGAGCCACTGTGGGCAGCTGCTGGCTACAGGCTCTAATGACAAATATGTCAAAGTCCTACCTTTTAGTGCAGAGACATGCAACGCCACAGGTGAGCCTACTCTTCACATGAATGCATGATGGCAGTCTTGTTTGTTGGTGTCAGCACATACAGACAGTGGGAGCATTTATTATCAGCATCTCACACGCATTTCTGTTTGTGTCTTTCCGTCCCCTAGGCCCAGACCTGGAGTTCAGCATGCATGACGGCACCATCAGAGACCTGGCCTTCATGGAGGGTCCAGAAAGTGGAGGAGCCATCTTGATCAGCGCCGGAGCCGGAGATTGTAACATTTACACCACCGACTGTCAGAGAGGACAGGGTCTACACGCCCTCAGTGGACACACAGGTGCACTGACTGTCCGTCTGTCCTACTGAACTCAAAAAACATGAAGTGGAGACTCAAAGAGATAATGCTGACAAAGTGAATAATACATCATTATTTTGTGTTGCTGTTCAGGTCACATTCTGTCTCTGTATACGTGGGGAGGTTGGATGATAGCCTCTGGCTCTCAAGACAAGACGGTGCGTTTCTGGGACCTCAGGGTGCCCAGCTGTGTCCGAGTAGTGGGAACTGCTTTCCATGGCTCAGGTATGGCTCGTGTCGTGTGTGTCACGAGTTTCACCTCCATCTTGGTCAAACGATAAACATTTTTAGCAACGTATGATACCAGAGGTTGCACTGCATCCACAATGGGTGCTGATGAGAATAATGATCTTCTCAGTCAGTCCAGGATGATTTTACTCGTAATCATGTGCAGTTTTTTAACAGCTACACCCCTTTTTCTTTTTACTCCACAGGCAGTCCTGTTGCCTCGGTAGCAGTGGATCCTAGTGGCCGTCTCTTAGCAACAGGACAGGAAGACAGTGCATGCATGCTCTATGACATAAGAGGAGGACGAATTGTCCAGGTGTACCGGCCGCACTCTAGTGATGTGCGATCCGTCAGGTTCTCCCCCGGAGCACACTACCTGCTCACTGGCTCCTATGACACAAAGGTCATGGTCACCAACCTCCAAGGTACAGTATCTGCTAAAATATTTATGACACAACAGTGCAGGTTTTCATTTCTGGACAATCAGAGATCTCTTATTAGAACATGTACACAGTTGACTGCTTTTACCCAGCATTTATTTCTTTATGTGGGATACCCTGTTTGGCTTTGACCTCAAATATATATTGTGTTTAAATGGCTCGTAAGTGCCGTGCATGTTTGCTTACAGTCGTGTACTTTATGAAACTTGTTATTCATATGATCCATGTAATGCAAGGGTGCCTCTCTGTGGCTGTTGAGTTCAATTTAAAGGAGTTGTTTTAATAGTTCTTTGTTTTTCTTCATTGGAAACTGAATATAATTTGGATTTGAACTAAACAAGACATTTTAATACATGAGCTTGAGCTTTGGGAAACCGTCACAGGCATTTTTGACTATTTGTAGTCAAACTATAGGTGTTTTATGTACAGATTAAACTAATGAGATAAAATGTGTTAATTAGTGAGCTTTAGATGTGCTGGTATGAGGACAGAGCTAGGCTAGCTGTTTCCCCTTGTTTCCAGTCTTTATGTTAAGCTAAGCTGCTAGCAGTCGCTACATATTTACAGTACAGACATGAGACTCATGTAATTGTTTCCAGGGGTGCAAATGAGTGTATCTCCCAAAATGTTGAACGTTTACCTGAATAAGCAGGCAGCTACAGTAAAAGATTTCATCACATTAAGGTAACTCTACAGTGTATATTCAGTGGCAGTTTGTGGAAATACAGAGATTCCCATAGTTTCATCACGTCTTCTGAATTTTGTGACACTTTTCAATCTAATGTGAGACATTTTGCATAATTGTGTGTAATGATTTGAAATATTCCTGTCTGAGCTCTGCTTCCTGTGTGTGTGTGTTTCTAGGTGACCTGACCAAGCAGTTGCCTCTGACCGTGGTGGGAGAGCACGGCGACAAGGTGATCCAGTGTCGATGGCACACACAGGACCTGTCTTTCCTCTCGTCCTCTGCTGACCGCACTGTCACACTCTGGACACACAACCCCTGACACACACACGTGCACAGACAACCAGTCGCTATAATCTAAAAAGACACACATTCCCCCAAAACAACACTGCTCCTCTTCCTGCACTATCAACACTTGTCACACCCTTTCGACACACTTACAATCTGAAAACACAAACACACCCACACACATTGACACACTCACAGGTGAATGAGCCTTTCACTCCTGTCTGTAGGAAAACCAAATGGATACAACCCTGTGACACATCAAAAGCACACCTGTTGCATGTTCTCCCTTTTTTTTCTTTTCATCTCTCACATTGCATTCGGCGGACCGGTTGTTGACATCTTGAGGGGTTTAAACTGTAGGATCGTTCATCACCCTCACTATCACTATCACCCCTTCATGTGGTCTCATTCTACATCTTCACTCCTTACACACCGCACACCAGTCAGTTGCTGCATGTCCTTTTCACTGAGGAGTCGTTGAGGTTAGAGGGGACAGAGTGCTTTGTTCATGATGGTGCCTTCCTTAAGTTGTCAGTTTCCATAACAAAAATGTAAAGATAATATGGTCATTTTTCAAGATCAAATTTTGTTAAATCATTTGAGAAAATCCTACATTCCTTTTTCTTTTGCATATCATTTTCTTACAGCTGGTGTTATGCTGCTATTGTTTGGGAAAACAACTAAACTTTATGGCGTAAAATGTAATTTTCCAGTGTGTCAGTAGTGAGCTTTTCCCATCAGGAGGCTGAATCTGTGGAAGTCATACTCTCTGTCGATCAGCTGCCGCTTCCCCGTGGGATGTACTGATGTGTAATGTTACTGTACTCACTGCATTACTACAACTCAAAATGTGTAAATTAGCTTGTGTATTTGTTTTAAATTTGAAATCAGTTTTTTTTTGCGCTGAAGCTGTTACCAGTGTCTTGCGATGGCTTGCTTGCAATGGAAGATTGTTATTATGTCAGCATCAAAGGGAAATACCAAGTGTAATTTGTGGTTGAGCGTTCCGTTTGGGAGTTTTCAGTGTTCAAAAGCTTTGGTTTGTCTACTGCTGTAATTATATAACAACAGTAGGTGGCAGTCTTTGCCCATAACATTAAGGGTCTAACCATATGCACAATGAAATCTGAATGGACAACGGGTGTTTTGATATTTATTTAGAACCAGTATTTGGGGCATATGCATTGTAATCTTTTGTTGTATTTTACATGCGCACTTTCTTTTAACATTGTCTTCTACTATTGATTTACTTACAAAGATTCATATTTAAGTTTTATGTTAATGTATAGTATATTTTATTTTAACAAATAAGGCCAAACTAATACGTACATAGATGTATTTATTTCAGTTGTGTTCATGTATGTACAGTTAATGTTTTTGAAATGCTAGTGGCTCTTGTATAAGCCTTTCTAATTCTTGTTTTTAAAAGTGACTTAAATTAATTCAAGCTAACTCAAGTCTGACTGCTGGTACGTTCATTAAAGTGTCTTTTACACAAGCTGCAGCTTTTGTGCTTTGTTGATGTACACAATTTAAATTGAACATTTTAAAAAGTCAAAACAAGATGGCTACATGAATGAGGTTTATTCCTCTGACCTCGCTGAAACATTTAGTACAAAAGAGTAGAAAGGCTGTACAGAGATTTAATTCATTCTTATATCATTTTAAAATACCATTTCCTTTGACTGACAGTGGAAACTCTTAAACCAAAAAGACCCTCACATATATACAAAATACATGGAAAGAGTGCTGTAGCTTCAACTCAATCACCACTGTGAGTGTAACCACTTTAGTGTGTTGGGACGGTAGTTAACAGAATCATAAGTCATAAAAAGCACAATAAATACAAACAAAACTGCTGTTGTGTATTGAAAAATACACATAAGGTGAAATGAAATTAGTAGGAGTAAAAAATCATGACAAACAAGAATAAAAAAAAACAACACTTTTGTCCCTGATACTACTGAGAGTTTCTTAGTGTTGTGCAAGTTGTGTGAAACAAGTCCTTGTTAATTTGAGATTTTTTTCCCTACTGTATACTACATTATATGCTGACAGTGCTTGGTTGTGTCCAAAAGGACAAATGTAAAGAGACACAAGGCTTTCGTCTGGGTGACCATCCTGGTCAGTCCCAACACTGTCCACACCTTCATGAGATTAAAAAAAATATGTCCCTTCAGTGCTTAGTTTAGTTGGAGCTGGGCCTGGCTGCAGCGTTTGCTGCAGAAGGCAGGGTGACGCGTTGCTCGTCCATTCGTTTGGCCTGAGAGCGCATGATGAGGCTGAAGAAGTCCTCATCTGGTACAGTAGGCCCTCGGACCGGAGGAGGGGGAGGGGCACAGCGCTGGTCATCCAAACGGGACCCCTGACGGAATTAGAGGAAGGAAGAGGGACATCAGTTTGAGATCTGGTTATGGACATTACAATTTCTTGTTAATAAATGCATTGTATGCTTATCATTTTGCAGGAAACTGTTTCATTTCTTCAAGCGCTGTGTATTTGGTCATATCAAGTACCTGGCACTTGACAAGCATATCGAAGAAGTCATCGTCAGGCTCAGCACTGTCGGCGTTGGCCATCAGGTGGCTGAGCACGGCCTGGTTGCTGTTTTGATTCAGCCTCAGACCAGGCAGGCTTCCTCCTGCTGCTGACGACTCCTCTAACCGCCGACCTTGGCCACCCGAGACGTTGACAGACTCTGACACAGCTAGAGAGTTTGAAAGAATCAATGAGAGAAGTTTGGTTTCAGTGTGAAAAGGAAGCTAAACTGTGGAAATTGTGGGACTTTGGAGTGTGAATGCATAAACTTACATTTCCTGATCGCTCTGGGGGGCGACTCTGGACCACTGCTTAATGATAACCTGCTGCCCTTATCCTGTATTGAACAGCGTTGGTCATCCATACGGTTGCTCTGGAAACGGCTCAGCAGGTCGAAGAAGCCCTCGTCACCGAGCATGTCAGGACTGAGTCGCTAATAAAGCACAAAAACACAAAAATGAAAAAAAACTGCAGAACAGGCCTTGTTTGAGGATAGCTATAGGAAATTAAAGGGCATTCAGGCATGTGTGATATCAGCTGGAAGCATCCGGTACCTTCTGTGGTCCCTGCAAGGGTGTCTGGCTGGTGTCCAGGGTGTTGCTGGTGTCCTGGAGGACTTTACTGGAACCACCAGCCTTGTACTTTTTCCCACGCAGACGGCTGACGAAGAAGAGCTTGGAGGAGCTCTTAGCCAGGGAGGGTTTGGATTGTTTGGTCAGGATGTCACTGTTCCACTTCTGACCCTTCAATACACAGGAATGGATTAGTTGCTGTGGTCCAAACTTGAAAAAATAAATCTGGTTTTAGTAGCAAAGTGTAAGGAGCTTTGATAGAACATTATGGACTTGACAGGAGAGAAGTTCTTACATTCATCTTGTCTGGAGTGAGTTTCATCAACTCCAGGTTCTCCATGCTGTGTCTTCTGCTCATCCTGGGCCTCGCTCCTAAAACACATAAACAATGTAAACACTTGCTATACCAACCACACCGTTAAAAACAATACATGTGACTTGTAACTTGACCAGCGTACCATGCAGGTTGTAGTCTATCTCTTTATTCTCGGAAAGGGTGGAGTTATTTGTGCTATAACTCAGACCCAGAACCGTCTGGAGATCGGAAACGTTCATACGAGCCGTCAGCTCCCCGCTCCTGTCTCCAGTCTAGAAAAAAAACCAAAAACAAACACAAAGGGTGGTTCAATTTACTATTGAAGGATTTCTTTGCCTGTTTTCAAAGTAAAACATATAAGAATATGGTTTCCACTGCTTTATGTGTCATTTACATTACATACCTCTTTGCAGATCTCCAGGTGTTTCTCAGCAAAGTGCATGGCTTGGTCATGGTTCCCTAGTGCAGTGTAGGCATTTCCAAGACTCCAACATGCACGTCCCTCGCCAATCCTGGATCAAAAACAAATTTCAATACATGTATATGCGCATGCTTAAAATAAAGGAAATATCAGCATGAATTCTTATTCCTGTAGTGAATGTATACGTGTGTACCTGTCATTGAGGTCCTGGGCTATGATGAGGTGTTTGAGGTGGTAGTCTATGGCTCTCTCATAATCCTGGAGGAGTGTGTACGTGTTGCCCAGACTGTAGCAGGCCTGGGCCTCCACAGCTCGATCCTTCAACTGCCTCGCCAGCTGCAGCGTTCTCCTGACAAACACGAACACAAGCTGGTTCAAAACACTGAAGAGTTGCCTCTGGCTTGCTTCCTACGTGCCACATGCTTTACTTTTTCAGAAGAAGCACAGTCTAGGAAGGGCGTATAATGTCAGACAATGTAAACAATGAGATTATTTTTTATAAGTAGCCAGAGAGCTGTTTGTAACATGCTTGTTTAAAGCTTATTTATGCTTGGTGGCGCAACACTCTTAAAAGTGGTCTTTCAACAGAGACATGTCACACCACACCCAAAATTTATATCTTGGCGGCAGTATGTAGAAAGAGAGAAGTGATTTGCCCAGTTAACCCCTTTCTACCCTGCTGGTTGTAGCAAGACTTCTGTAGTGTTAATCAAGAAGGAGCATAGAAATACATTTAACAATAAAAAAGGGACAGCATTGTTTTTATGTATTCTGCCACCACTGTTTAAAGAAAATTTACTTTATCATAGCAATGTCTAAATAGTACTGTGTAACAGTTCTTTGATAATGCCAGTGCCATACAATTTTACCTGTATGCATGACCCGTCATACTTTTTTATACAAAAGATTATTAAACTTACTTGTAATGCTCAGCTGCCACCTCAAACTCCCCCAAAAAGATGTATGCATTCCCCAGGTTGCAGTATGCCCGTCTCTCTGCCGAGCGGTCGCCAAATTCCCTAGCTATGAGTAAGCGCTGCACAAAGAAAGAGACACAGAAACATATTTTATTGTTTCTATTAGAATAACTAATTACAAAAGTAACTGAGTCACATTTATAATGCAATATACTTTGCAAATATACTTTAATAATAAAAGGGTTTTAGCATTCCACCACACCTGTTGGTGAGAAGCTACAGCTTTGTGAAAGTTCCCCAACAAGTAGTATGTGTTGCCGAGGTTTCCGTAGGTTCGACCCTGAGCAGCGCGGTCCCCAAGCTCCATCACTATTGCCAAGTTTGCCCTGAAAATTAATATATTCAAATGCATTATGATTGGATAGGAGCAGACAGTCATTGTATCATTAAAATTGCCCACACATATTAAACAGCTCATAGTTACTCACTCGTAGTACTCAGCTGCCTTCCTCAGTGCCATCATGACCTCCTCTGGGAAATCTCCAGGTTCAGCTCCACTCCAACAGATACTTTTGCCTTTGGCATGGTACACATTGCCAAAGTTATACAGAGCTCGCGCCTGACCCACCTAACACAAATCCAAGAAAAACATGTCAGTGATGAAGGTTGATGTCTTCTGAATCCGCCCATACACAACACATAATATTTCACTGCATACATTATCAATAAAGTACTTGAATACCTTGCAGCCTCACCTTGTCATTAATGTCTCTTGCGATGTCTAAGTGCCTCTGACAGCACACCACAGCCTCGTCAAACCGCCCCAATACCTTTAATGTGTTGCCAAGGTTTCCACTGGCTTTAGCCTCTCCAAGCAGGTCACAAATTGTCCTACGCAACACATATTATGTTAGTAACAGTAAACATAGTAATGATCGGTCAGCAGGGTTGTGTGGTTCTTGTGCAGGTCCAACCTGGTCAAGGTGAGGTCATGCCGGTGGAACTCCAGGGCCTTAGCGTAGTCATGCAGGTGGAAGTAGGCATTGCCCAGCTGGCTGTAGATGGCACTGAGCACCTGCAGGTCCTCTGTGCCCACCTGGATGGCAGCTTCAAAGAAGGATACGCCTGCTCTGTAGTCACCCACCTTACAGAGCCGCTCACCCTCCAACGCCAGCTCTAGGCAGGACACCTCCATCCTACAGCCGAAAGAATCAGAGTCAGTATGTCGGTCAAGAATCTGGTCTGCTGTTTGACCTGGCTGAGTTTCAAGAAAGAAAATTATTACTGAGCAGCACCAAGGTATCTAGAATCCAAAGACAGAAATTAAAGCTCAATAAAAAAAAAAACAAGTTGTGGAAAAATAGATGTTCTCTGGCTGAAACCTACAGCCAACTGAGCAGACTCCTCTCACACCCAAGGAACAAAACCTCTTTCTAAGTAAAGGCAAACAGGGAATGTTGTTTATCTACTTCCTTCCACCTACAGAGAACAATGGCTCAAACTGGGTTTGTTATGGTTGATTTCACATCCTTTATACATGCCCTAAGAAAGTTAAGTGGGTTCCTTTTACAGTCAAATGAAGCAAAGAGCAAAAGTAGAAAAGTATATCAATGTTCATCACCCACCTGTTGATTAGCTTCATTTCTGAATTAGAAATGGTTTAAAATAGGGTTAAATAGAGTTGGTTACTTTTAACGAAACAATCAAATTCACATTATCCTGAATTTTATATAATGAATATAGCTTGTGAAAGCAATATGTAAATGACTGATTGTTGATTCTTTTCCAGGCATACTGACAGCAAAGGATGCAAAAAATAGTTTCTTGTAATATAGGCAATCATTATAAAAATGCAGGATATAATTTTTAACATGCAATTTGAAGTGGGTCCTCTTAGGGCAACTGAATAACCAAGCCTTGTGAAGGTACAAATGAGGTTAGGCTCGGGCGATTCAAGGCCAGATGAAAAGAGTGTCAGACAATGGCTGGTGGCTTATCTGCACATGGATTATCTTTAGAGTAAGCAGCATATTTGCACAAAGCAAAAATTGTTAGTCTGCCAACTTTTGTTTTTCAGGAAGCTGAATTGTTGGGAAAAGACCGGATTCACACCAAATCTTTTCAGTTTGTTTGTCTGAAGCTTTCTTCTCATGGTTTTGTCTGAAAGCTATCAAAAACTGACCCAGAAACACTAATATAGACGCAGTCTAGTCTGGATTTCTTGTGTGAATTAACAGTTTACATAATCTATAGTGTGCTATTAAATTGACACAAAAACAGCAAACAAAGAAGCTTGTTTCATCATTCGGCTAAGCTGTAATTTGTGAACAAAAGCAAACATGGTTTTATGAATAGTCGACAATGTAATCGCAGTCTTCGGCCTTAAATTAGAAAAACGTACTCTTTGTTTACTACCAAGTTAACAACATACTTTTCTAACACCGTAAATGTGGCAAATACTAGCCTACCTGCTTGCTTTTCGTGTTTTACGACAACAACAGCACATGGAACATCTGAGAGGCATCTACCAAGGTTTCCACTAGAAAAACTTCAAGGCTACTTCTCTTTGTCTGAAGCATGGAGAGAGCAACTCAACCCAAATGAGTTGATTGTACTAAAATAAGGTGATCAAGGTCTTGTTTGTTGTTGATTTAAGTTTTAAAAAAGGTTAAAAAAATAGCATTCCTTTCCAGTGAGATAAAAAAAAATCCTCTGACGTCAGAGATATTTCTGCATCACGCATTGGAAAAACTTTCAAGGAGACCGGTGTGATGTTGTCAGAGTATTAACTTCCAATGCATGGCAGCACAGAAACTGCTCATTCAGCATTTTCTAAGATAATCTGCTTTTCTTTCTACCAAGCTCTCTCTTCTGACCTGGTCACCTGAGATTACGGCTGTAGCGTATGCACCCAGCAGATTACAGAGCTGGTGAATGCTAAGTAGCTTTATTAGACTTCTCAGACACAAGCAGGCTCTGTAGCGTTGTCTAATGGAATCAACCATCCCAACAATAAATTGGAAAAACAGACATCCTAAAGAAGATGCCTACTCTATCCAAATAAGTTGGACACACGTGTGGAGAAAGACAAAAGCGAGCAGTGATGAATTTTTCAGGGCTTGTTAAATATTGAAGTTAACTGGAGCAGGTCTTTCTGTGTTTGGCAGGTGACACCTGCTGCCAGAGCTCTCTAGCAGCGTATGTAGGGACAGCTGGCTGATGCCTTTTTAGGGAAACTCTCCTGCCTTTTGTGGGAAACTCTCCTGCCTTTTGTCAACAAACTCACAGAAAGCACTATGGAAAGTGCCCCCCACTCAACACTTTAACTTTGGCCTCAATTTTCAATTCTATATTACACATAATACATCAACGTAACACCAAATAAATAAATACCTCATCTGTTACCTGACACATCTCTTTTGTCATAAGCATTCAAATTATTACAAATAAAAAGAGATTTTTATTCTCCTGACCAACAGTCAATAATTTCATTTACAGCCCCCTCCAAAACTAATGACGGTAAGCAAAATGTAAAAAAAAAAAAAAGAAGAAGGAAAAAACAGAGCCAGGCAATCTACTCTACAACCATACCTTAGTTGAGAGAGTATAGATTCCTACCTGTAGCGGACATGAAAGGACTGCTCCTCAGTCCGCGTGCTAACCAGTGAGCCACTGGTATCCATCGATGTGCATAATATGAGGGAAAATCCCAGTCTCGTTCCCAAAAAAATGGTTGCGGTCAAAAACAAGACCCAATGAGAAAGAAAAAAACAAATCGTTGGTCAGAGGGAGTTGGGTGAGAGAAGGGTAAACCAAGCAAAAAGTCAGCCAACGTGGTCAGCTCGTGTGTTCTTCTGCTGAATGTTGACAAGGGAAGGTAACCCCATGAGTGTTAGACAGAGCTGCAGAGTCCTGAGTGTCAGTCCACACAGCTGCTTTCATACACTGTGTGTTTTGCGTCACCGCACCTCAATCTCGTCAGCTGCCCTCTGTGAAGAGAACACAAGATGCTGTATGTGAAGCCTCATTCTGGCCACACGGTGCCATGGCAACACCAACCAAACAGCAGCGTGCACAAGTGGGGCAGGCAGGGAGCGAGAGAGCAGGATGGGAATGAATGGACGGGGTCAACACGGGAGAGCTGTCAATCAAAGACGGTGACTCAGTTCATCCAGGCTTGGTGATGTGCGTGTGTGCGCTAAAGTTGCTACAAGGTGAGTAAGCAATGAACCCCACAGAGCACAAGCACAGACAGCAGGAAAAATATCATTTCCAGAGTGTGTGAATGCAAGTCAGGGGTAGCCACTGAAAGGAAAGAGCGACCAGCAACCTGTTGCATGATTTTGTTGCATAAAAAAGGTCACTAAATTAAAACTGAAGCTCTGGAAAACGTAGCAAAACAGATGAACCTGCTGTGTGTGTGTGCAACTTCCACCAAAGGAAAGGACAGAGATAAGCAACCTACATGGATATGATAGACTGCACCAAGTAAAGACCGGGGGCCAACCACTACCTCATTTCTCCATGAGGTCATAACTAGCCACACCCATTTGTCCCCCAAGTTACCAGCCCCTCCTCCCACACACACACACACACACACACACAGACACAAAAATGGGAAATGGGGCAGACCCGTTATTTGCAAACTGTGTTCATTCTTTATGCTAAATAACAGCCAGCCAGAGACAACAAAGACAAGGCAAACAAGCAGTGTGTTTATCTGAAAAGTTTTCAGAGACAGTTAAAACAGATGGCACTGGCACATAAACTGTCTCACATCTATTGATTAGGCATTTTAAATGATCACCCGTGTTCTTTTTCCAGTAATCTAAATATGTTCAGCCCTACTTTACACAAAGGTCACTCAATGATATGCTACATTGCCTTCTTCTTTTGCACAACACATCCCTATTAACTAACTAACTAAGATTAACTAAATCTCTCAGTGAACACTGCAGTATGAGGTGCAGTAGAAACTTAATAATAAACTTAGAACTGGGGCAACATTTTATAGTTTAGGGCCTCCTGAAAAATACACAGATTGGAGCTTGTTGAATATACAGGTAACCTTGCGGCTGGTTTGCTATAGCAATTTCTAAAGAAGAGGTTTGTATCTTTGCATAATCCATTAGTTAAAACAGCCCCTTGCCATTTATAGTCCATATACTTTGAGTATTTGTGTTTTAACCAACCTGTCTGAAAAGAAAAGTTTAGAGAGAATTAAATAATCTCTTTGCCCAGTTTATTGTGCCTGCTGCTACGTGGAATGTTGGTTATAACGCAAACTAAAGCCCAGGGCTTTGGTAATCTGTGCAGTACGTGTTCCTGCGCATATTATAATCACAGATTAATGTGTGCCAGTGTTCGTGCAGCCTTTTCCACCATTGTATGCCAGCTGGGTGTGTTTGAGAGAAACATTCTCGGCTCACAAAGCTACAGTGAGCATGAACAAATGTGTAAGAGGAAGAAGTGATTGATGACTAAACACACATCAAAGGAAACAAGAGGTTGTTTTTTAATGACAGTTTCACGGGAGGTAATCACTGACTCGTTTGAGTCACAAATAGGACATGATTTCACCTTAAACACACAGCAGATATTTTCTTTGTGCTTACAGCCCATTGATGCACTAAAATGGTACTGCCACTGAGAGCAAAATCTAAATATGGAAACACCACTCAGCATTACACCATGAGCCAGCAAAAACCGCACCAAAACAAAAGAAAGAAACAAGTACACAGTGGGATACTGACCGGTAATTCTTCCTCACAGGAACAGGATATCTGGAAAGCCTGCAAGGAAAAGTGTACATTACATCTAAATGAACTGTTGTACAACTTGGTTACTTGAGTTTGTGTATTTAATAATAGACATTAGGATACAGATTTGATAGAACAATAAACTTACAATAAAGACTTGGTGGTTCTGTACTCCATTTGATATATACACTCAGTTGCCATGTTATTGCGTACAACTACCTAAAACTAGGTGTACAAATAAACCAGGTACACCTAATAAATAAAAAACACTAAATAATAGAAACACTTTCCAGTATAATGCAATACATTTAAACAATACACTCAAACTACAGCTTCCTAAATTACCATATATTTTAATCCCTTTTGAAACACCTTTCAACAAACATTTTTAGTATTTCTTGCAAGGCTGCATTCATTTTACGTAAACCAAATAAACAATGAGTGTAAATATGCCATATACTACTACTGCTACTAATACTGTCAGTTTATAGATATAAGAGTGTGTGTATGCCTGTATAATTGTGTATTACTAAACTGCCATGTAAATGAACAATCTTAATGCAGGTATATGAAATATATTAAAGTGACCATAATCATGTAAGGCAAATACAGTTAAACAATTACTCTAATTATGTGTACTACTTTAAAATATATTCATTTCGTAAGCTTAAAATGCCCCAACATGCTGCTGTTTGTGATTCTTAAAGTTATATCACAACCAACACCAATGATTATACTAATTCCAAATGATCAGTAATTAATCTTAATTCATTAATTAATCTCTACTGAACACATCCATCAGAATGAACACCGTTCAGACAGATTTTAGTGCTACTTGAGGGAGCTTTAAAGAGGGGATTGTAAACGCCACACTATGTTTACTACCGTAAGAAGTTTAACACCAGCTCGAAGCCACAACCTGGGGCAGTGAAATTTACCCCTTTCTGCTTCATACCAGCCTCTGGTTACTCAGTACCACACTATCTTAACACTGGCCAGTTAGCATGTTAGCTTAAAAACTTACGTTAGTCGGTCCAGCTCGAACAATGGTGACTTCTCTTCTTCTTTTTACTTTCTTACAAAAATATAAAGTTAGGTCCGATTTAAAACATAAAACGGACGTCCGTAATTTAGGGACAGACTGTACTATACCCAGACTTACATTACATTACTCTTTAACTTTTTATAAAAACTTGGATTTAACTCCGCTGAGAAAGGAGAAGAACCTTGCGGCTGTACAACAAGCCTATGTGTTTTCGCCAAGTAGCCAATCAGAGGACGACATTCAAAGATAGCCACGCCCCGACTAACAGTCATTGGACCAATAGATTTGAATAGGAAAAAGATGACGTATGCCATCATTAGCTGTCAGTACCTGACAAACAGACTTTATCGCGGATGAACTTTTGACACCCTTTATCTTGCAAAGTCAGCACAAAAGACCCCTTACTTAAAGATCTCAATAAACACATCATTTTAACTTTTAATACGTAATGTACGGAGGTTATCCAAAACTATATTTTCTTTATATCGCCTACTGACTTCTTCGGTGGTCTTTTGGCGTACGTTTCACCACCGTTACCTAGCAACCAGACTCCTGCCTGTACAGCTGTCCGTCCGGCTCCAGACGCTCAGCGCTGCCGTGGTAGGCTACATTATTAATGATGGCAGCGAAACTAAACCTGTCCGAGAAACCATATGTCAAGAAAGAAAGAGACAGAAATACTGTAGCTAGTTGCAGGATGATGTCAGGAGCGAGAGCATGGCCGTGGACCGGATCAACTTAAAACTAACGCTAATGTCGCAGTGCTGCTGAAGGACCAGTTCAGACCCCCAGTAAGTTACCACCACAACACCACGATAACTCACTGAGTGTAGCAGTAACTTTACAGACACATTTTAAATAGCTTTAATTTTTTCTTTTCTTTTTTTTTACAGTTCACTCTGTGGTGTATTTACTTTATTGCAATGCCTCAGATCTTTCTCAATACACACGTCCTTACTCACATGGTAGAAATTTTACTCAAGCACTGTATTTAATAATGTTTTTAATACCTTCTACTTCACTTGAGTATTGCCATTTTCTACAGTTTACCTTGTTTAGAGGCTGTTCAGTTCTTCAACAATTTATTATACAAATTAACCAAAAAAATGACAGTACCTCGAATCCTTGTTTTCATTACATTTATTAGACAGTTATAGTTACTATACCTACAGATTATTACTATCGCATTGTGATTTTACATGCAAAATATATTATCTTATAAAATAAGCGACAGAATATTAATCACTTGTTATAATGTAGAGTCAACTACCCAGCACAATATCAATAATTCCATATTACCAATCTAATGCTAATATGTTAATGAATGCACAATAATAGATTTTTATAGCAATATAACACTGACAGAATAAGAGATTTTACTTTTGAAACAGCCTGACAACAAGTTTTACTTAACTAAGAAAAGTTAATTAATTAAAATTTTGTCCAATGGTTTAACATTAAGAGATTCCTTAAGTATAAGATCCAG
Organism: Dicentrarchus labrax; assembly: GCF_905237075.1. Classification (NCBI taxonomy): domain Eukaryota; kingdom Metazoa; phylum Chordata; class Actinopteri; family Moronidae; genus Dicentrarchus; species Dicentrarchus labrax. The sequence goes on along the minus strand of NW_026136701.1, from coordinate 12,178,905 downwards.
ATAAGGAGAAAACCCTAAATACTTAAGTGAACATCTTAAGGAGAAGACTTAAGGAGAGTGTTTTGTGTAACTGATCATTATTTTAAGGAAACCTTATCTTGGACTTTAAGGAGTATCTTAACTTTAGGTGTTGTGTGTAACCGGCCCGAGTTTTACTCTTATTTAAGTTAACTCCCACCACTGTTTCTCTCTCTCACACACACACACACACACACACACACACACACACACACACACACACACACACAAAAATTCTTTCACTCATAAACTTCATTCACTCAATTGCTTACATCCTTATGTCACGCAAACCTCTGCCCACATAATGCATCGATTGTTAAATAATTGACAGGTTTGCACATTTTGATCCAATGTTGTCAGCTCACAAGTTGCGTTGCTAAGTGATGAACAGGTGTTCCAGCCTCCTTTCTTACCCCACACAGGTGAAGAGAGGTTGACATTTTCTGTTACAGACAAAGTGTCCATGGAGGGAGAACTGGAGGAATCAGATGATGATGTTCAGGGAGAGGACAAGCCCACTGTGCTCTGGGAGAAGTGCATTCAGCAGAGCATCTTTGTTGACCTAAGTGAGGATGAAAGTCTCCACTTGAGTGATTTGGAGAGTTCTTTAGCTTTACATCTGTCTCAGGCAGAGTCTGCTGCCTCAGAGGTCAGCATCCATCTCAGTGGTAAGTCCTGGAGTTTATTTCTGTCTGTTGAGTTTTTTGTTGGATGTTAAACTGGCTTGTTGTGTCAAACACTTTAAGCTGTCTGAATAATTCTTTGCAGTGTTATAACAAAAGTTTGCATTGAAGCACAAGCTACAGTCTTCTTCACAGATTCACTACAGTGGTGGTTGTAGGATTGGACATGAATTTAAATTCAAAATACGGAAAGCACTTTGTGGCACACTGGTAAATCTATTGTATTTTTCTGGAGGTTTAATTCTTTTCTTGGCGACATGTAATGTGACAAAACCAAAAATGGTACAGTTAAAAAAAACATGTAATGACATATGTTGGCAGAGTCACAGAGCAAAACGGAGCTGTCGTTTTTATTAGGTGGCAGTCTTAAAAAAGATAAATGCAAAGACTGAGGATTAAATCTATGCAAGTGTCTTATTTGGTATTTGTGTCGTTGGTGTTCTGTGTCAGCAGGTAGTGCAGAGTTGTCAGCCTTGGATGTTACCTCCTCAGAGTCCAGTGTTGTCAGCACTCAGAGTGAGAGGGGAGGAGAGAGAAAAAGCAGCATATTGCACGTGTCTGCCCAAAGACCAAACACCATGCAAGATCAGCCTCCCTTAAACCAGGGTTGTGAGGACCCGGGGCAAAATACTAGTGACGAAGATCAGGATGACCTACCTTATGATGGTGACCTTGGAAGACGCTACTTCAACCAGACAGCTACCTCTGAGAGCAACATGAGCTCCGATGGAGGAGAAACTGTTCATGCAAGTCCTGATGTTCCTGGTTTGCTTGAATGTAATATAAGAGATAGAGATGATGTTATCGATCGCTTGGATTCTGCTGAGCACAATTCTGAGGAACCAACAAAAGTGGCTCCAGAGGATGCCAACACCAAAAAGGACAACTTTTTTGATGCCTCCAAGCCGAGTGAGGTTTCCCCACCATGCCACTGTCCTGTAGACATTAACCAGTTGTTGCTACGACACTTCTCCCAGGATGAGTTGCTGCGGTCAGGTAGGCTGATTGAGGCAGAGACCTTACCGGAGGTGTCCCTGCTGGAGAGCATGGATGACACTGTTTTTAGCTGGGCTCAAACACACAACAGCACAGCAATCAATGGTAGCCACTCAGAGAGCGCTGCATGTAATTCTGAGATTCATTCTGAGAGTTTCTGCTCTGGCAGGGCTGAAGAAAACAGTAGAAGTGCATCGAAAAATTCAAGTTTAGAGGAAGAAGCAGAAAGGAAAATTGATAATGTAACCTCTGCTGCTAAAGACAGTATTACGTCCAGCTCTGCAAGCACTGACTCAAAACAGGACAGTGGGGATACAAGTGCCGTAGATGAAGCACAGCAGGAAAAGACAGAAGAGGGTGATGAGGTTCCGAGAGTCCCCCTTGTGCGCACCAGATCCTTCAGTGAGATGAAGTATGGCCAGGGCCAAGTCCATTACCCGCTCCCTGATTTCTCCAAGGTTGCTCCCAAAGTAAAAATCCCCAAAGCTCCAAGTGGACCAGCCAGACCTGTTCCTCAGAGCCCCAGCACCATCCACAGAGCCCAGTCCTCTCCAGGGATGTTAGAGGTGATCAGCAGAGTCCTGGAGGATTCGGTCCAGCCATCAGAGAAGCCCTATGTCTTCAAAGACGAGGACAAAGAGACTCCTCCAGCACTGGTGCATCACCTGCAGGTAGACAACATTCAGAAGACAGTAACAAATATGAATGCTGTGCATGGGGCGTAGGACTAACGTTTGTCTCACTCCATATTTCTCTAGGCTGAATATGATAAATTACTTACCAAATATGCTGAGGCAGAGAACCTTATAGATCAAATGAGACTAGGAACCAATGTAAGTAAATGTTTTTTTTAGACTGACCTGAGTTGTGTTAGCATTCAAGAAAAACTATTTTAGAGTCACATTTTCATTGTAAATGTATGGATCTCTTTTCACAGACTCAGCTCTCTTCAGAACCAATGCTTTATTTCGAGTGTGATGATGATAATCAGGGAAACTTAGCTGGAGTTGAGGGAAGCCATCTTGGATCCTTGGCTCCTCACTTTCCCCCATCAGGTACGTCTCTGTGTCTGACATCTGATATTATGACAGGTCAGCACTTTGCTTCGCTACCTGCAAATTACGCAGTGAAGTGCAACTGGTTTCCATAGAGATAAATGGGGTCAGGTGACACTATTCTAGTTAAACAAACACATATTCTTTGCTTTTGGAGCACTTTAATTAAATAGAAAACAATGACTGTGAACTTGAGAAACCTAGCCACACTAAAATATTTCACTTTCGTTTTTTTGTATTGTATTTTTTAATCATGAGATCATCAGTAACTGAATATATCATGTTCAAATTAACTATTTTTTGCATATATATACTGAAAATACAAAATATTAGATAAGTTCTTCATCAAGTACACTGGTGAAGTAAAGACAGGTAAGAATAAAATGACCATTTGATTCCCCTTATCTGTACCAGGTTGACAGATGACATATAAATGTGGAAGTTCATCAAAGACTCAATATCAAGGACATTTGCCAGCCTTAGTTCAGTCTGTGTCACTCCAGTGTCTTGTTTTCTTCTTCAGAAAACTTTGGTGTAAAAGAAGAAACACCTCCCCAGAGCAACATTAAAGAGGTGAACACAGCTTCCCCCAGCCAGCCTGAGGAGGGTCCCAGTGATGGGGAAAGAATGACTGCTGAGCTGACAGACATCATTCACCAGTTCATGCAGAAAGTAAGTTTAAAGATGTACAAGGAAAGCTACCATGAAAAGACCAGACGTGTAAAACCATTTATGAACCCTTTTCACTTCAGGTGGAAGAATTCAAATTGAGCGTAAGCAACATGTCAGTGAGCACAGCAGAACAGCAGATGGTAAGTACTGTTTACATCCTATATGTAGCTCTTTGTGTGATTGTTGTATGTCTCTGAGATGCAATATCATTTAAAATATGTCCATTCTCAGATACTGAGGAGCATTATGGAGGCTCAGGACCAGCTGGAAAGAAAATACATCAGTAAGAAGGAAGAGCACAGAGCTCTGGAGATGCAGAACTACATGGGCCTGTCCAGGAACACTGGCACCTTTGACCCAAACAGGTTAAAGAGACCCCGCTATTGCACCTGTGTGAATGTGTCAGAATCATGTTAATGCATCCACTGATGCGTGTACATATGTATGTGTTTGTGCATTAATACGTGTGCAGGCAGGTGGAGGGAGACATATTCAGGATAGGGATGCACCTTGAGGACATAAAGGAGATGATAGACAAAAACGTGTGTGAGCAGATTTCTCCTCCCCACTCAACCTCCACTCCTACGCCCATGAAAGAGATGCTGCATGTGAGGCCCAGTCCTTTCTGCTTGCCCACACCCTCACCTCCACCATCCCTGCATGAGGTAACTATCTAATACCTCTACCTGTTTACTCTGGTTCTGGATCTGTGCTCCTCTGACTCTGAGCTGTCACTGTTCTCATCCAGGTTCATGTCACTCTCCTCATCACTGCTCACTAGCTCTTCCTCACTCTTCTCTGGAGGAAGAGCAGACTCGGCTCCCGTTCTCTTTCCCTCTCCCATAAAATAACCTGGTTTACATGTTCTACGGATGAAAGTAGCATATGGCAGAATACTGCCTACAATTCATATTATCGTACTATCTGGACTATATATCACAGTGTATTTGTAACCTGTAAAACAACAATATATTATCTAATAGGAAGAAAATATTGTAGACAAAAGTGGACCAACATATTATTTGGGTGGGATATCGTAATTCCTTCTGCACAATGATTTCCAGTGGTGTAATTAGTAATCCAGATAATACATTATAGTTACAAAATGTCTGAAATCACAAAATATAAATAGAAATTATGTAAGTTTAGTTTAGTTTCACTATATAAGTTTGTTTCCCATTTAAATGCAATCAAAAGTTGTAAATATAGTCTCAGAGTAACCTAGTGCTTGAAGCACGACAATCACTTCCATATTCACATTTAGTTTCCATGTGGCAACAAATGCATTTTACCATTTTCCAAAAAATCTATCACATCTAAACTGGTTTTAATGATTAAAAAATGTAAAGTTACCTCACTCGAGAAAATATTTAATTGTTTTTCTTGACTGAATTTTGCCTAAATGTTGAATAATTTGTCTTGAACTTTTGGAGGCTTCAGTTCATGATTTTCTCAGCATCACTACATTTGTTGAAATTGTTAGCAGCACATATTGACAATCACAGTTAACTAACTAATCACTTTTTTCTGGATACATATTGTTTTTTGTTCTGATTGTTTATAGTGTTTAATTACCTACACTATACTGTGTATATTACTTTCCTATTTCCTGTTTTTTTTTTTTTAACCTTATTTTAGTATTTTAGGGATTTTAAGCTATTTTGTACAAACATTTATGAATCGCACGACTTTGATGATAACCTGACTTTGATTATCCCGCCACCAACAGGTTTCCTCTGACTTTTCCTCTAGTACCACCATCAGGTTTAAACTTTACATTTTGGTTTATGACCAAATATCAGCCAAATGAATGACATTCCCATCAGCCTCACGTGTATGTGAAATATGTCACATGTTAGCATGTTAATGCACTGAACTAAGTGCACTGTTTTGTAGCATCCACACCCTGCACCTGAACTTGTGATTAATTATCTCATGGAGTAAATGCTGTGTGTGTTTGTGTAAAATTACACTAACCGCAAATTATCTGACTGGGTCTCATGTTTCAGGGACCAAGTGCAGGTTTTTCCACTGTGGGTTATAAGATAGAGGCACAGAAAGAGGAAGAAAAAGAAGAGGAGGAGGTCAGTGAGGCCCATGCAGATGACGGTTTACAGTATTTAAGGTACTGTTAACATTTTTAATGTTAAAATGTCTCCAATAATATTGCCCTTTTTATTGCGTACAGAAAAATCTATTCAAACAAGTACCATTGTTAATTCTATGTAGATAAATGAAAGTAGTTATCTAGGATACATAAATATAATGCACCACTGTTGTGCAAGTTTCACTGTCATTGTTGTGTCTAGCTATTGATGTTTTGAGGGGTGCTTGTGTGTGTGTTTGTGCTCAAACAATAGGCACGCTCTCTGGCTTCTCATGGAGCAGATAGTGTTTCAGGTGCGGTGTGGGTTTAGGTTCCACTGAGTGTTTGAGTCTCATGTGTGCAGGTTTTTTTTCCTCTGTCATGTTTCAGGAGCTCACAGGGCTCTCTGGGCGGACTGGACACCCAGACAGCTGAGACTGAAGAGGAGAGGAGCTCTCTCTTGTCAGAGGCGATAGATCACAGTAACATCTTAGCATACTTGAGTGGAACGAGCTCATCCTCAAGACAGAGAGAGTGGACGCCCGACAGGTCAGTGATGTGATATTAAAGTCTACCTGATCTTACAAGAGAACTAACTGTGACTCATTTACTCTGTTGTGGCTTCTCTGTACTAGTTTGCTCTTAAATAATGCAAGGCTCATACAAGTAATCGCTCTTGTAATCCTGTTACAGTGTAAGTGAGCTACTTTTGCAGACTGTATGTATTGTCATCACAGAAATAGGAAGCATGCGCTATACCAAGAGGAGTTAACTGTGTTATTAAATGCTTTCATGCCTTGCTATTTGTTAAAATACTACTTTAACTCCCCTCATCATAAGCCTCTAAACATCTCAATTGTTGTTGCTGCAGTTGTAGCTCCCTGTACAGTGTCCTGAACCCAGTGGGTGAATGTGATCTGGGTGATTGTGTGAGTCTGGCTGTGGAGGTCTCTTCTTCCTCTGATGCACCCAGAGTCTCAAGCACCCACAGCCTCTCAGAGCCGCCTCTCAACACCTCCTCTGTATCACAGGTCAGTCACAGATAATAGTTGGTTTGTTTGATGTTTAAGGTACAGTAGTGTGTAGGATGCACAGGCTACTTTATTTTGAACTGATGTGTGTTTTTTCTGGGTGGCAGAGGATTGTGAGCCCAGAGACAGACAGTGGATTTGGAAGCTCTTACTTGAATCAATCAGCTTCTGGATCATTTCAACCAAATCTGCTCTCAGAAAGGTACAAATCTGCATAAACAGCAACAATGTCACTGTCTACATATGATATAGGTCTAATGTGAGGATAACTTAAGTTTCATCCTCCCTGCTACAGTGTGCAGTCCCAGAATGATGCTTTAAGTAGCTCAGACAGTGAGGGCTCCTGCTCCAACCTGCAGACTGCCATCCATTCAGCCAGCCTCACCAGCCAGCGGTGGGCCAGTCCACACCCATCAGTCCAAACACAGTCCTGTGGGGCGGCAGTGGCAGTGGAGCGGTGGGTGGAGAGCACCACTAAGGAGCCCTCAGTCAGGCTCCAGGGTGAGCAAATCCTTCTTCATAAAGAATTTCTCTTTTGATTTCTAATATGGTCAATACTGAAATCATGAATGCTTCTCCACCACTGACCGCACAGGATCTGAAGGCAGACCACCTGCTCAGCTCCATCAGCACGTATCTGAGCCTGTACTCAGCACCACCATGGATACAGAAGAGACAGACAGCCCACTGTACTCCTGCTCTTGTAATAGGTCTGTATATGCTAAGGAGCAGCCAGTACTGGTGGTTGACTGCTGAAAACTAGAACTTTAAGCAGTTGTTTCACCAACGCAGATAAACATTTAATCATCTTCTTCAATGTCATTACCTATTTACATTGCGATCCTCTAAATGTCCATGTGTGTTTAGTGAGGCTATCGTGGCCTTGCAGTCAGAGGTGTCAAGACTGAAGAAGGACCTTGAGGAGGGCTTGGTCCAGCTGCCTCACCTAGCAGAGAAGATGGACTATCTCACCTGCAAATACAAACAGGATCGTCAGGAGCGCAAGTCTAAAACCAGACCTCGGACCCACCACAGGCCAGCCTGCAACAGGTAGGAAACTGATCCTGCAAGGGTGGTAGTAGTGGAGCAACAAAAGGATAAGGGGTATTGTTGGAGTGTACTCATGTGACATTTGGTTAATATTTACCTAATCATTATATCATAACATGTCTATGTAAAAAGCTGGCATGAAAAATACAGATACTATTTAAAAGTCTAGGATTAGCATTCAAAGTCCTATCATGTTCTTACCATTTATTCATTACACATTATTATGACCCTTTTCCTTCAAACCATCAGTGTGTGGAAGCCATCGAGTAGCAGACAGAATGTGAGCAATCTCAGCTCCAGCCAGGTGCGGCTAGAGGACTGGATCTCTTCAGACATGGACCCCAGCAAGAGCAAAGGTACTTCACCATCATGACACACTAAATTGCAACAAAAAACTCACACACACGTCTCAAAGCATGTCTCTACATCTGTATCTATGTTTGTGTGCGTATATATTTCCTCCATCACTGATTAGGGTTTTGAACGTTTGCTCTTCAGGTACAGACAGTGATGACGTGGCTGGCTCTGAGATTATGTTGCAATATAAACTTCATGGGCAACTGCAGTCCAACAGAGGTCAGAGCCACATCTATATTTCACCGTACAGTGCCATAAAGACCCTAATTCTATGTAACAATTTATTTTCTATGTCTATCATTTACATGGGAATATTGTATCCAAAATGGGATGTGTGTGTTACTCTCTATCAGGGTCAGAGGGGAATGGCTCAGGGAAAACCTCTGGTCTGACCAGCTCCATTTTAAAAGGGAGGAATGAGGAGGCTTCTAACAGCCATGCCAAGCAGAGAGCACAAAGTAAGTGATTTTACTATCTAATGTTTAAAACATAAACATTTGCATATGGCAAAAAAACAACTATATTTAGACAAATTGGTTTCAGAGCATATACTAGAAAAGCGCAAGAGTAACAACCTCGGCACAAACAGCAGGCAGTCAGCAATCAGTGCTGTATCACCACCATAATCAGCATAAATAAAAAGTCCTCAGTCAGTAACTTAAATCTAAAAACCAGGACTGTAAATATGTGCAGTTTTTTGTTTAATTAGTGTACATACTGTAGTGCTGTCATGTTTCCACGGTCAGCAGCCGTCATGGAGCGTTTTTACTCCAAGGAGAGATGGTCTCTTTTCTCCTCTCCATCTCCTCAGAAGCCCCTTCTCCAGGTCAGCTACGCGTCCTCCAGCAGCCTGCCTGCAAGGTAACTCACACGTAACACAAACACATCGCTCACTGAAAGCAGACAGAAATTCATCAGCAGTTTCCCAAAAGTTATTAACTGATCTAGTTCTGTTAAAGTGGAATCGTTCTTTCTTGCTATCTGTCCTCAAATTCAGCTATAAAGTTAGGGAGCCAATGCTGCAGTCCACGTCCCATCACAGAAAGCGCTCCACCCAGTCAGACTCGGCACTCCTGCCCAGCAATGTGTACTTCCAGCGGACACTGTCCCCAGTATCAGTGCCCTCAAAGACTGGCAGCAGGACAGGCAGACGCAGGGGGAGCAAGGTAAGATGTCTCCTCTGTAGCTCATAAAAGGGCCAACTATTTGTTGTTTCTGTGACATTTCTTCATGGTCAGCGCATTGGAAATTTTGCTACTGTTTTCTAGGAGGAAGAAATGAACAGGACCCTAGACCAGGCTATTGAGGTGGCCCGCAGCATGAAGAGGACCACAGACCGAATGGCCAAGAGACTGTCAGCTGACCTGGCCAAGGCTCAACTGCACAGGAAAATGCACAGCCTGCAGCCACTAGGGGGCAGGAAACACCACACACCAGATTACTGTAATCATCAATCTGCCAGTCCATATGATACCTGATGTAGAATGTCCTTGTTGCACGATAAGAGAGTTATTTAAGGACATTTTTGTGTTAAGTTATTGATTTTGTACATGGTTGTATATTTATAATACATAGAGAAGTCTGAAATCACACTGTAAAAATAACATTTTGGATATTGTAATCTTACCTGTGGTTTGTAAGTTTGGGTTGTTGTTTTTTTTTTTAAAGTAAACTGATACTTTTGTTGATGGACAGAATTTTGTTTGTATTGAGTGTTTTTACATTTTGATGATGTCTTTTGGCAGCTTCATTCTTTAAACATTCATACTTTATATCCACTATAGTGGGCAAAATTACTTTCTGACATCAGATTTCTGACATAAGGACAATATTAGATCAATACTCATTTATTTTATCAGAAATGAATTGGTGAAAACTTTTTTTGTAAGAATAGTATGATCCTGTTATGACATTTGGTTTGGGGGCAGTGTCAGTACAGTGTCACTCAGCAATAAACATAAACTTTATCTTTTCACAATGGTCCATTTCGATAGACTTGTGTCACCTAATGCTTTTGTTTTCTTTTTTATTTTACCTGCCTTCCAACTATTTTTTACCCAAGCAGCCACAGGGTAAGGAGATAAAGTTAAATTAAATTAAAACTAGGTCGGATTGGTAATACAAGATTTCAGGAAAATCCCTCTCTCTCTTTAGTGCGAATAAGTATCAACTTTTATCCTTTTAGCTAATGTGCTCATTTGACTCCTCTAATGCCCATCCTGCTGGCCTGTGGCTGCTGGTGACTCAGTGTCTTCTTACTGAGTTTCTGTTGCATGCTTTGTCGCCGCCATAGCCTGCTGGTGCCGGACTGTGTTCAGTTTTTGTTGTGGGGTATCGACTTTCACTGTTGTTCAAACGGGGGTATCAGGAAAGAAGACATTTCCAAACAACATTCCTGAACTCTCCCCACTGATTGTTCAAAGAACAGATGAGGTTCTCGGTGTTACAGTAACTAACCTGTAGGCAAACTGGTCACAGTCGATGTCTCACATTTAAACACAAATACACAATCACCCCCACAGACCAGGCAGCTCCTGAGACAGTCTGGAGCAAAGCGTTTCAGTGATGTTGAATGTGTAATAAGCCTTTTTTAGTTAACACAGTTGTAGAATAATGTCTTAACTGGAGGACTTTATCTTAAATGCCCACTGTAATTGAAACGCTACAATACTGTGCAGTAAATACGTAATACAAATTGTCAGCAGTATTATGAAAAATAATTTTTAGCCTTTGTGTGACTTTACTGTGAACCAAAGAAACTTGCTGCTGGTAGTTGAACCTCATAGTTTGTAAATGACAACACAGGTGTACAGAGGCCAAAATGACACCTCAGGGGTATTCATCGTATGCATACAATGTTATTTAGGAAGCGTACAAAATTCTGGTCTTGTGGTCTTCTGGTCAAGAATAGATTAGAAAAGTTAGAGGTCATTAATGTGGTAGCTAACAGGTGCAGAAAGCAAGACAGGTGGAAAACTGTCTCACCACTGTGTGATGATCTGATGACTAATGCTTTCTCAATCAGGGATATCTTCGTAATATTCATGTCCTTATTTGAAGAAAGGGTCTAACTTGACTTGGATTACAGAATTCTCTACATAGAAAAGAAAACGTAACTTTTTTTTAATAAGCAGCTTGTGATTGGCTCTGCGACCTGTGAGACCTGCAGGGAGGTTCTCATTGTTGTGGTCTGTCGCAAGATTTCTCCAGTTCCTGGCAGTTGTATTGGCAAATTTTCATTGTCCACTTTAGGGGGATGTCATCATTTTTTTTCTTGAGGCAGACGATCCAGCTGAAACAACGTTTTTACTCGTATCAGCTTGAGGCTCTGTGGAACACAATTACATAAAGTCATGATATACTGTAACAGAAAGTTAACAAAAGAGACATGACTAACTAAGTTTATGCACACATCAACAATCTTTTTACCTGACCAAAGACTGAGCAACCAAATTTGTGTTCATATATTTAGATATATAGATAATAGAGTATATGCTAATGGAGTTAGTGCAGGTGTACTGTGAAACCAGCATGTTTTAAGATGTTTTATGTTGATTTAGTTTTTTTGATGTGTGTCTGTTGTTGAGGTATGTTTGTTTCTGTGAAGCAACCAATTGTAACATTGTGCCCAAGACATATTTCCCCTAAGGGACAATAACGTTTATTCTATTCTATTCTAATGTAATTTGAAAAAGTAAGAACAGTGCAAGAATAATGATTATTGTGGAAATGAGCCTATAAAATACAAAATGATGATGGACATTTAAACAAATACAAATGCAAATTGTTCATAAGGCTAACATAGCCAGTAACTGACTGACAGTCCAGCAGCCTAATGACAGAAGACATTATGTTTACAAGTTTCTTTCTCACAGATGAGAGCCTTATCTTTATTTAATTTAGGATCCTACTCACATTCACAAAGTTATGCAACTCTGAGCAGCACACAGTCTGAGCTGATGGAGTCAGAGGGAAATGTACCAGTCTCTGTGTGCCAGTTACTGCTTTTAAAGTGCCCAGGTGGAAGACTTATGACAAACCAGTTATTTGAAAACTCATCACACTATCAAAAGAAAATCATTCATGTTGTTTAAGTGAAGTAAAACAAGTGCTGGCATTTCACAGTTTTTCAACGTCTTAAAACACTCACATGTCCATTTGTTACATTACATTCATACATAATTCCCTGAATTGGGTTTTGCTTGCATGCTGCTCTCATTCCTACTTTCCATACTGGCAATTAAAGTATCTTTTCCTCAAGAGCTTTCAATGTAAGGAATGGGGCAAAACCCACAGTCCTGATTCTGTGTTTCTTCCACATTTACAGACTTTTAGTGCGAAATTCCCTCTTGGTGTTTCTAACCTCTCACCACACCACAGAAACAAAGTCCAGGGAAACACAAAAGGAGCATTTTGAAAGATATCTCCCATTACTTCTATTGGAACCATGTTAAAGGCTATTAAGACAGACTTTAAGGACACGGATCATCTAACTTGTACACAATTGTAACTTAGCACTTTAGTATTATCTGTATACAAAACAATTAGACCACGGATTTGGGAAATCTGACACAGTTAATGTGTTATCTTTTGGACATGGAAAAGACAGTAGCCCAAATATAGAAGTTACCTTTATACTTTAACCTGGTTATAGGTTTTTGTTTGCAGTAGAAGTATGACAGGTGCACAATAAACTGCCTGGAGTATAACAATTGAGCAGTCGGAAGCTAAAGGATCATATTGTTGTTAATGCATAAAATATAGGGGTACTCAATAGAGAAAAAACACCCACACTAAGAAATCAAGGCACAGGAATGGACCTAAAAGGGTATGTATGCTTTGTCACTAGCAGGGTTCAAACACTGTACCTTTGAACATGGTACATTTTTGCACCTTCTTTTCTGTATCTCTACAAGAACATTTCTGTACCCCTTGTGACAAAAATGCTCCTTTATATCCTGGTACAAATAGATTATTATTTTCAACCATTATTTTTTTTTCCGGGAAGGTTCACTGAGAGGAAGGAACATCCTGATCACATTTGCACTGTTACACATTCATACCTGGAAGCTGCCCAGTGCAACGACAGCGGTTGGGGTTATGAGTCTTGCTCATAAAAGATTTGTCCATAACAAGTGAATGCTGTAACAGCATAAATCAAGTTTTACTTTCTGTAAGCTTCAACAGTACAAGTGCACTTGTTTCGGGCACATGCCACAGTTTACTGCTGGGAGAAAACGGGTTGCACTACCCAACTCCTCAGGGGCTCCATTAGAAAGGCCACAGCATAAAATAAAGTTAAATAAATACAGAAGAACGAGTCTCCATGGATGTATGCAAAGAATAAGAAAACAGACATAAAACAGTGATAATACTTCATACTTCTAATCACTCAAATAGATCCATTGTGAACTTGCCAAAACACGCTGAAAAAGGGCGTCTTGCCCAAAAGCGTCTGTGTGGCAAGTGACGTCCTAGTTCTTTGCCCATGAAAGTATTCCCAGGCAGCACAGACCAAGAATTGAATGGAAATTTACCAGAAGCCTATTTTATTTCAGTAAACCCAAATCTCTATTTAAATCAAGATTTTGTGATCACTGATTTGCTGTAACATGTTTCCTGAACCTTAAGCTGGTTAAAAGTACAATTATTACCCCTTTCTGTCAGCCATGATTTTGTACCTTTAAATGAACCTTAAGTACTCTTTTTCATACCTTACATGGCACTTTTCTGACAAATGTACCTTTGAGTACAGAAATGATACCCCTATTTCTCTGTGTATATTCGAGATGTATATTTATTTATATTCAACATCATTTAAGCAGATATGAAGATACTGAGGTTGAGCTTGTTAGTTTGATGTGGGAAGTAAATATGTGTTGCTGGGTGTTTTGTTCTGTCTTGTTTTGCTTTGTCATTGCCATTGTGGGTCTTTGTTTTTTTGCTGTTGATGTTACCACATCAACAAAATGTTTTCACATCAACAACACTTTTATTTGTTAATAAAATTTTACTAAAAAGGTAAATCCGACACAGTTACTTTGTGTTCTTTAAAAGCGGAGATTATCTCATGCGTGTGAAGTTGAATCTGATCAGTGCTCTCCTTTTGGACTTTATGCACAAAAGAGTTAGTCCAGAGCTGGTCCTCAGGGATCCTCCCAGCCCATCTTCATAATACACACCTGACGCAGATACCTGGCCACTGGGGAAAAGAAAGGTTATTATTCTAACCTTACCTAGCATTTGTCACAGAAACTGGAACTATTTGCACATACAGTAAAGCTCTCTAGCACAAGGCATGATGTTACCCTTATCCAAATGTATGTTGTATGTGGTTACATAAGCCAGCTTGTTTCTGACGGTTCGTTTTTCAGTGTTATTACCAAAGTGATAACTTAGCTGACTGAGAAGCAGATGAATTTACTATATCTATATCAGAGAAAATAAATATGTGTATTGTAGACATCCTAGGGCTTCTAACTGCCTTACAGATGCTATATTGACACCGAACCAACACCTATATGTACAACTCTTAAAGTGCTGTTGATAGATTTGTGTTTGTTCATTGACACATTGAGGACAAAATGAATAATTGCTTAAAAAAGAGGTTTCAAATATCATAAGATATCGGGGACGTGGAAACCAGGGGAAATCAACTGTTGTCAACCAGGTCATAAAACCTCCTTCCAGACACAACTGTAACAGAAAGAGGTCATCACTTGTTTAAGTTTATCTTTTTATATAAGGTGTGAGGCTGCATATTTCTCAACTGGGATGTGTTAAGTGTATGTTCTTAAGACAGAAAAAAAAATTCAGACAAGACAGGAATCGATACATTTTAGTGTATTGCAAGTGCAAGTACTTGCAACACGATTGTTTTTACCTACGTCCTCATATAACAAAGGTGAGCGTCCTCCTCTGGCACTGATAGGCCACCCGAACTCCCCTGAGGGGAGGAGTTACAGCCTTTGGGCTCTTTGGTATTTCGCTGAAACAATAACGGACCTGTCGTTTCATCTGAGAGGGAGAGAGAGAAAGGCAGGGAGAGAGAGAGAGAGAGAGAGAGAGAGAGAGAGAGAGAGAGAGAGAGAGAGAGAAAAAAAGGTCAAATTTAAGCCAGAGCTGCTACCCTGAAGTCATTTTGAGAAACAGCATCACACATCTCGCCTCCAGGCAGTGGCTCAGCAGGGAAAAAACACTGAAGGCATGGGGACAACACAATTAAAGAGGCTAAAACTTTTGCTCTTATTGGCCTTCACAGAGGTAAGCAATAATACTTTTACAATTATACACTACTTTTCAAATATTTCAACAAAAATATACTACAAAGAACAAGCTTGACATCATCAGTGTCCAGTAGTTGACATGTTTTCCTATCTTTGCTATAATGCATATTTTATATGTGTATACATGGAGGACTTTTGAAATACAGGAACACAGGCTCTTTTGAGTGTCACTGCTTTCAACAAGTGCGTGTGGCATGCCCAACCTTAGCTCAATAGACAAATTCATTCCAACCTGAAAGAAATACCTGCACTGACCAGTCCTGAAATCTGTGTTGAGTGAAGGTAATGTGCAGCCTGCTGCCTCTCATGCTCCGAGAATATGATACAGGGCATAATTTGCCTCGGGATATAATGTGAAATGCCAATAACTTTCTACCCTTGGGATGATATCCTTGTCTTGAAAACGTTGTATTTCCTGTTGTTTATCATCAAGTTATTTATTTGTTTCACTCATTAACATTTTTTTTGTCATTTACAGATTTGTGCCGCTCAAAATGGTAAATTATCTTCTTTTACATTTGCCCAAAGATACTTTATAATGATCCAAAAATCAAATAATATACAATCACCAGTAAATTATTATGCAAATTGTCTTGAAAAGTTCCATATTCCATAAATTAAGATGTTGTTCTGAAACAACACAAATATGCTTATTGCATTGGCATTAGGAATTAGTTTACCCTGAAATATCAAAATGTTGCATGCACCCCATCATAGCTTTCTTCTCTATCCCCTCCAGACATCACTTTGTCAGTGTTTACGGTCACATCTAAGAGTATGACAGTGCACTGGAGCGGCCACACTGGTGCCAGCTCCTACAAGATCACAGCAACACCCAAGAACTCTCCAGAACGACCCGTCTTTGCTCAGTTCGGTGGCAACATGGTGATGGGCTCAGTCAACTCCCTGTCGCCAAACACAGTGTACACCATGCAGCTAGAAGCCATGGACAATGCATTCAATGTCCTCAGCAGTGCAGAGACAGAGGAGACAACAGGTCGGTAACAACAGCAAGGAGAGGTAAAGGAGGAAACTCACTCCTGAATCTGATTCAGAAACACATTTTTATATTCAAATTCTATGCTGTTTTTATTTATTTTTTTTAATTCTATATTTATTTCTATTTCAATATTATCAGCTAAATGTTCTTAAAGTAGCAAAAGTAAAAGTATGGAGGCAGAAAGGCCTCTCCCAATGTCATTATTTATGACACTGGTTATTATAGTTGATATTATTATTTGTAATAATATAAGTGCATGTATCAACATGCGCAAAGAATTTTAGTGTTATTATTTTATGTAAAGCATTGCATTATATCTGTAGAAATTGGCTCCAGTTTCTCCACTGTGAGGATTTCCTGTTTTTTATCTTTTTTACATGATTATAAACTAAATTTATTTGTTGGAAATTCTTTATTAGGTATAACCCCTTGAGATGTACCATATCAGTTTCAATGGGGTCCTCCAACAGAAAAAGTACCATATACACAATCACACAAATAAAATTGACAAAGGTTTTGATTGTTGGTCTGACAAAACAAGACATTTGATCAACCGAACAATTAATGGATAATACAAAAAGTAAGTGGCAACTTATAATCTCTTCAAATATTTTGCATATAAATCTTTATCTATAAAGAAAGTAAAGAAACTAGTTGCCCTAGTCTTTAAATACTGTAAATGAAATAAAAAGCACAATATTTCTTCATTAAATTTAGTAGTAGCATGTACATAAACTACTTAAGAAAAGTAGAACTACTTCCAAATTGTACTTAAGTAATATAGTAAACATACTGCATTTATAATATATTATATATAACAACAATAGAGAAGCAGTCCTAAAAGTATTGTGATTGTGAATTAACTTATTTAAAAACATTTCATTTTGTTATCTACCTAAGTGATTTGACTTCTATCATGTGGTCTCCAGCTCCTGAAGTCCCCAGCATTGAACAGGCCTACTCCAAACACAGCAACAGCATCACTGTGGAGTTCACTGAGGTTTCCGGGGCAACCAGCTACATCCTGAGGGCAGAGTCAGAAAACAGTGATTTCTTCTCTGAGACCATGGTGAGCAATTCCCCAGGCACCGTGGTGCAGCTCCAGCCCTATACAGACTACAAGCTGAGTGTAATGTCCGTCAACTCTGGGGGGAGGAGCCAGCCCTCATACTCCGTCTTGGGCAGTACAGGTATGAATTCATACTAGAGTCCTAAATACACTTCATACAGTGGTTTGAGCCGTTCAGATAATGACACTTATAAACACTCATTTAACACATATTTATGGTTTTCACCATAAAGGCTAAAAATATTATTAATAATTATCTATAAAATGTAATAATAATTAACTTTTCCATCCACTTTTACTTATACACATTATAAGCAGTTTACTCAAGATGATAATCAGCGTATGAAAAGTGAAACGCACTCTTGCTGTTGTTCCTGTAGGACAATAGCTTGTTATCTCTCTCCGCCGGCCACAACAGCGTGTCATTTCACTGCCCATTGTCACTCTTTGCAGTCAACACAAGAGGGTGGAAACCATATCCACACCTCTTCACTACACTATTCTCATAATATGAAAAGCAAAACCATGAGAACTGGGTTGTCTTTCTTCCCAAAGGAGAACTAAATGTAACATAATCACTGGGAAATGTTTTAATTTCACACCTAGAAGAGAGTAGAAGTAAGAAATCTATTTGTCCATTTAAAAATGTTCTCATTATTACTCTCTGCCTGTCTGTAGTGGTAATGGCGCCCAAGTTGAACACAAGCTCTCCGAACAACGACACCATCCTTGTGACTTGGACCCCAGTGGAGCATGCCATCCTCTATACACTCTGCATCATCAAACAGGGCTCCAGCACCCGCCACAAACTGAACACCACTAACACCATGGTGACCTTTGATGACCTTGAAGCAGGGACTACCTACTGTATCAAGGGCACAGCCTGGGACTCTGAAGGTCGACCTGGAGA
Source organism: Dicentrarchus labrax (assembly GCF_905237075.1). Taxonomy (NCBI): domain Eukaryota; kingdom Metazoa; phylum Chordata; class Actinopteri; family Moronidae; genus Dicentrarchus; species Dicentrarchus labrax. The sequence goes on along the minus strand of NW_026136701.1, from coordinate 12,160,692 downwards.
TGACCTCACTGTCTGTCAAATCACACGTAAGCATTATAAGAATTAAATTGACAAACGTGTGGAAGAAAATCAATCATCACTTACAACAAACACCCCCAACAGGTAAGTTGGTGGTAACATGAATGTAGCAGATTCTGTTACTCATTTCCTTCTGGTTTCATTTCCAGGTCCCCCAAGCCCAGATGTGACCCATGTCCAGATGACTCCGGGTCGGTCTCTTGGGATCGCTGTGTACTGGGCAAAAGCGCAAGGAGCTGATAACTACGAGGCCTGGACCACCAATGGTCAAAACTGTACTTTAACAGCTCACACTTACTGTTATATCACACCTGCAGAGTGTGGCCAGAATCAATCTGTCTCTGTCATAGCCTATAACAACGCTGGTCCCAGCAGCCCCTCGCAACCAGTAGACTACATTACCTGTGGGTATATCACTCAGAAATCTTACTTGTTTAAAACAACAGTTCAACATTTGTGGAAATGCACTTGGTATTTGCTCCTTGCTGAGAGTTAGATGAGAACCACCAGCCGGTTAGCTTAGCTTAGTTTAGCACAAAGACTGGAAACATTTTCTGTACCTGACCAAGAAATATTCTGGCACATAACCCCCCATACATTTACATATTTTATCTTTTTTTATTAAACAACAAGACATAATTATAATTAAACATTTAAAACACAATACATAATTTGGTGAGGTTTGGGGTTTAGAAGTGCTGGTAGACGGATTTAGTTACTTTTACTACAAAGCCAGACTGTGTCCCTGAGGTTTCAAATCTTTATTGCAAAGCTAAGGTAACCGTTGCCAAGCTATTGCGATATATCAGTACTGAAGACAAGACCACCTTTGTCGAGGTGGTCAAGGTCAAGACCATGGCTAGTCAAGACCGATTCCAAAGAGGTTCGAGTCCAAGTCAAGTCAAGACCAAATGAGAAAGACAGAGTCTAGACCAAGACAGAAAAGAGAAAGCTTTTGCCATTGCCAATGACATAAGCCAGGCATACAGTTGGTAACCATGGTTACCAGTGCCAATGTCAAAGCCCAATGAATTTAAATTAAACCAATACCTGTTTTATGATCAAGCGCTTCATCAGTGGTTTTGTTTGGACTCACTCGAGACCAACTAGAATATTTGGTAAGACCAATGGCCATGTCCAAGACCAGTTTGAGTGCAAATACCAACAAGTCCAAGACGAGTCCGAGAAAATAGAAAAAACGCTTTGAGTCTGAGACCGGACATGAGTACTACAGCACTGATATATATTTACCATGCATTAATAAGGGTGCTATCAATCTTCTCATCTAACTCTCAGCAAGAACATGAGCCCAAAAGTTGACCTGTCCCCTTAAAAAGTGATGTCCATTTTTATTTCCCTCTTTCTCTGACAGATCCATGTCTCCCAGACAACATCTGGGTAGAGGAGCCCAAAGCAGGCAACTGCTCTGTGGTGTGGGATGAGGTGGAACTGGTGGAGTACTACATGGCATTCATAAAGAGGGATGATGGGACAGAGAACTCGTGCAACACCACTGACACCACCTGCCCATTTTTCTGCATGTGTGGCTACACCTACCACACCACCGTCTTCCCCTACAACCAGGCCGGCTCCAGCCCTTATGCCAACGTCCGCAACTACACAACCAGTAGGACCAGAAGCACCACATAGAGTACCACCACCAATACATGTTTTTGTTATCAAGTCAAAGGACCATACTACTGGTTTGGTATCTTTTTGGCCATTAACTTCTTATTGTGTGAACATTAAGTCTGGCTTATTGTATTGACAAAGATATCATATTGATACGTGCATTGTCAGTCAGTGACTGTTTTAACAATTCTTCCCTGTAACATCTAGATTTTAACTCAACAGCACCTTTTTAATTTAAGCATATGCTCAAATATAACTTAGCCTTTTTATACCAAACTTGTTTTGGTTTGTCTTCTGGATTAGATTTTCTGACATCATAGCTCATGACGGCATGACCTTTGGGTATCTGAGTCTAAGATCTCAGATTACGCAGCTTCCTTGAATTCTCCACCATGGGCATTGTTGTAAAAATATGCCACAGCGGATATTTTGACAAGCCCGTGTAATTAATACCATTAAAATGGTTGTATGCCAGTTAGATGTGCCACTTCTCTGACAATACCACTTCCCTGGTATTAATCACACTGGCAGGTCCATGCCATGATAAATCCAAAAGTTTGCTATAAAAAAATGTAGCTGCTCACAACATTTGGGGTTTGGGAGGCAGTGCCATGGAGTAACTATGTCTCAAGTATTTGCAAGCTGACATGAGGTGAAAACAATGGCTGCCTGGAAGGTAGAATGTATCTTTAAAACATGTCAAACCACCATTATGGTCCTCTGCGAAGTATAGATTATCATACTAACCTATTTTTCATTCCTCCTCCCCAGTTCCTTGTTGCCCAGAGGGCGTTACCATCAACCTAGTGTCTACAGAGACCCTGGAGATCATGTGGTCACCGGTCAAAGGGGCCGAGATGTACGAGACAACAGCAGCACAGACTAATGATGTCATCCACTGTAATGACACGGCGCCAGTGTGTGCGCTGTCAGATCTGAAGTGCAACACCGCTTATTCAGTGACCGTCACACCTTGTAGCGACTTGCGAGGATGCAACCGCACCTGCATGCCACACACACATGAGACAGGTACTGGTACAGAAACACAAGAGATTTGATGAAGAGTGACATCTAACATCATAAACACACACTAATCCACATACAAGCAATGGAAGGCAGATATATTCCCCAAAATTTCTCAGAGTGATACATTGATGTGTTTTTGGTATGAAAACTAAATTTCTTGTGTGCCCTGCTGCAGCTCCGTGTGTTCCAGACATCCTGAATATGACAAAGATCAACAACTCCACATACAGAGTCCTTTTCACAACCCCCAACTCCCCCAACACAAATTATACCATCACTGCCACTGGACGTCAAAGCACACACACTTGCCGGTCAAGAAACAACTCTTGTGAACTCACACAGCTGCCCTGCGGTTCAACATATGAGGTCATGGCAGTGGCCACCACAACTGTGGGGAGAAGTCTGCCTGGATTCAGTCAACCTTTGGAAACAGGTTTGATTGGTTGAATGCCAAATTAGTTTTATTTATACAGCCCAAAACCAGGCTAGTACAGGGGACCTGCGTCTAGCTGGAACCCTGCTTTTGTTCAAGTTTTATGGTAAAGAGACTTCAGTATAATTGATATTTTTTCTGTATTTCACTCCTTGAGGTCCTTGCTGCCCCATGTATGTGAATGTGACCCAGGTCACCCAGGCTATGACCAACGTGACATGGTCACCTGGCACCGGAGCTCGTTCTTACATCACCACGCTGACGTCCCCACGCGGACACGCTAAGTGCCACACTCTGGACATCCACTGCCTGATGGGATGCATCACCTGTGGCACCAACTACAGCGTCGTCCTGGAAGCCATCAGCAGCACGGGACACAAGTCCGACTGCAAATATCATGGATTCTCATCCAGTGAGGACAAATACATACATACACACACAAATATACACAAACATTTGAAAATGTCTCTCTAGCCTTAAAGAAGGTAGTAGTTTGGAATATTTGAGCCCATCGCTGCAAATCACACGAATTGTTTTAACAATCAGCGTATTGTTTAAGTCATGTATTAAGTCTAAATTATTCCTGTTTCTAGCAAATATGAGGATTAGCTGCCTTTCTGCGTTATATATCATTAATTTAATATATTTGGGGACTGCTCGTCTCATAAAACAAGACATTTGAAGAAACAATACCACTTTGGGCTTTTGGAACTTAGAATTTCTTCCTGTTTTTCCCTATTTCTTGACCTTTTTGTAAACTAAATTAATCTGCTAATGTTGCATGTTTTCCTATTTAATGCATATTTATGTTACAATTCCACATTGTATTGCTTTAAATGTTGAGTACCGGGTAATTCAGTATTGCATGTCTTTAAAACTGACATATATATATAATTTTACTAATATTAATATGATCTTTTAATTAGTGCTCTGCATGCTGATTAACTATTTCAAAAACGTTTTTAATTTTAATTGGACATTTTTTCTGAATTTTGTCCAGGAACTCTGGATAAAGCCTTTTGGATAATTGGTGTATTTACACATTAAATTTAAATGATCCAGTACTTGAAACGAAATCTATATATTAATCTATAATGAACTTTTTTTGTAGCACTTCTGAAATGTAAGGAAACCAATTACTGCCTGCAAAGTAGGAAATTAACACACACAATAATACTAGAGCGTGTTACTAGTTTTGGAAATGGTCAGTTGTAATGTAGCTGGTAGTTAACAGGCTCAAACATCCAAAAACACCAATATGGTCGTTGACATAAACATCACCAATTCAAGTAGAAACTCATTCTTATAGGTCCCTGTTGTCCAACAAGCGTCAAGCTCTATCGCAGGGCCAACAACTCCCTCAGAGTGTACTGGCTCTCTATGGGACCTCAGATCCATAACCACACAGTAGAGCTGTACGGGACAGGAGCCAACTACACCTGCATCGCAGCTGCTGGCAGCAGATACTGTGACATCCAGGAGGAAACATGTGGGGATGTCTACACAGTCGTGGCAGCACCGGTGGGGCAGAATGGGATCAAAGTCAGTTTCTGTCAACCAAGGACGTACTCAGGTGTGTATAGTCTGAATTTATTAATGTCACACATTTTCATTTGTTCTTATAATTTGTGTATAAATTAATGTGTTCATATGTGGGGTTTTCTTTGTCAGTTCTCTGCTCAGGAAGTAATGCTGGTATGGGTAAGTATCCTCTAAACTGTAGCCTTCACATTTTGTTTTGTAGTGGGTAAATGAATAGTTTTTGAATTATATACACTTATTTGCATCTTGCTAAGAGTTGCATGAGAATATCATTCTAGCTGTTTCCCCTTTCCCAATCTTCATGCTAAACTAACCGGCTGCTGGCTGCGGCCTGTAGTCTCACATTTACTGTAAAGACATGAGAGTGGTATCAATATTCTCACCTAACTCTCTGCAAGAAAGCAAACAAGCATTTCATATTGTTCAAAAACTCCAATTAAGTTATGAGTTATGTCTGAAAACTGCTGCAGCACTGAAGTCTCATCTCTCTCCTTCTTCAGTGATCTCTCGTGGAAGACGAAGTCTGAATTAATTGTGGTAAGTTCATTGTTGTTCAGCTCCTCCAGATAAGAACTGTGTTCAGACCACATAGAAACTGTGTTATGTAACAAGCTGAGACAAATGACATGCTTTCCTGTACATTCCAGTGTTTTGTGATTGTGAATTGATGAAAGCTGCTTTCACCAGACACATCCATTGTGCTACTTCATAGCTTGAAGGGATCTTGTGACGGCATCACAAGCATGCATAAATTGACTGTGAATGTAGTACAGTGGTAAAACAATAGACGTGGACATTTGAGTAGAACAGCGGAGAGAGAATATAGACAAGCACAGGTGAGGCTGATCTCTATCTGTCTTTACCTCTGGTACTTCTCGTGTCTGTCTATAAAACATGGAAAGAAGAATGAGGGGAACGTGACTCAGGTAGATGGAGAGCTGCTGCAGGAATGTGACACAGACCTCTTATTGTGTCTGTGATGAGCGGCTGTAAGATGATAGATGTTTAATAGCTTCTGACTCAGAATGACAAAGCTGTATTCTGCTTCTTGCATATAGTTTCACAAAGAATATGTTTCTTTTTTGCTCAAAACAACCAATTGTTGGGTATGCTTAATCAGTACTGAAGCTATGATGAAATATTGGCAGTAACCAGTTTTTTCTCTCTATCTCCTCTTTCTTGTCCTACAGTGAAGGACAAGACCCCCCATCAGCACCAACCACCCAACATGGACAGAGGACTGTGTTTACACCAGCGGCAACTGTGAAAATCCAATATACCCAGATGAAATATCACTCTTGTTTAGGAATACCTCTGTTTTGTTGTTACTGCTGTTTGCAAATGGTTTCCGATTAATAAATATGAAAAGCTAAATTAAAACAGTAAAAATTATGAAAGAGGGCTTTTAAATAAATATCTGTGGGCATTTATCCAATGTATTTCAAAGATATTCTCCATATTGCTATGTTTTTATAGTAGGCTGCATGTTATTTTACTTTCTGCTCGGCAATTCCTCACATAATCAATACAGTTGCCGTTTCAACATGAGATTTGTGATTTGATGTAGCCTCAACATGTAATTACATCTAGTAAAAAATGAAAAGAGAAGCAGAAATTGAAACTTTACAGTGAAACCCCCACATAAATGTATCATGGCAATAGTCATTAAAAGGCTAAAAACATTAAAATGATTATCTTAGGACTTCTCCAAGTAGAGGACCTCCATATGGCAGCCGTATGACGTCTTTGGGTTGTAAGCTGGTTGGTGACCCAGAAGAGGGTCACAGTTAAAAGTAATGCAGCAGGTATACATCTCGTTAGCCTGGAGTCAAATATGGAAAATCCTGTGGATGATATGTCTGATCAGATTGCTGGAGATAGATTCAATGTTACCTCAGCTTTCATTGGATTTTGTTTTCTCTGAGTAGACAGACAACAACAATAAAGCACATCGATTTGGCATTACGACACTGTGTGCTGTCAATCATCTTGTGTGACTTTTCTTTATGAGGTAGAGACGTTTTGTTCAGGTGTGAGGGATTTGGATATATGAGCCATTTTCACTCCTTTAGAAACAAATCCATCAGAGAAACTTCCTAAAATAAGCCTGTTATTGAATATCTCACAGGCTGACTTTCACTGACCTTTAAATGTGTATAACTGAGTCTCTGCTGGAGCTTACTGAACACCCATTACACATTTCAGGGGTGGTCTAATGAATTCTGTAAAATACCAGAATGAATTATTTTATCAAATCATTTTATTTTATTTATATTATGTTATATTTCCAACCCTTTTTTAAAAACTGATGTGTGAATGAGGCTTACTCTCAGAGGAATGAGGAGGGGCGAAAGCTTTTCATCAGGGATATAACACATGACATTGCAGTACCCTTTCAGTTTGTACCCCTGACATTTGTACCTTTAGAAGTATAGTTAAAGTATGTTCCCAATGTGACCAAATGTAAATTGGTGAGTGACGAAAGTCAGTCTAACTTACTGTTGCTGCCAACAAATTGAAGGCTTTCTTTCGCCTTGTCATAACCTAATATAAATGTATATATGTATTGTTTAATAATTAATAACCAAAGAATAATGAAGACTATTTTTTAATACCTTTAGCAGCAATTTATCTTTTGCAATAAAAAAGTAATGACTGAGACCTGAAGCCTGAGACTGAAACCTTTAATTACTTCAGGATCAGGTTCAAATGCTGAAACTATCAGAAAGATTAATGGATATCAAGACTAAAAGTCTGCAGCAATGGTAGCTGCTCTGTAGAGCTGTACTTAGACACAGCGGCCCATTGAGGTAACAGTGTTAACAAGATCATGTTTAGCACGTTTGTTTAAAATATTCACCATCTTATTTAGTATGTCAGCATGCTAATATTCACTAATTACCAGTCAACACAAAGTATAGTTGAAGCTAATGGAAACGGCATTAATTTTGCAAGTATTTGGTGATAAACCAGGATAAACTGAAATTTTGACTGGATGATTTCACAAGATCAAAAGTTATTGGATCTCAGGTTATTCATCCTGAGGGGGATGAATTACATGGCTGAATCTCCAAAACGTGCGTGAACATTTCGTGCCTGCATGTGGCTGACACAAGTTACTTAATACTCAGGCGAATACATTTCACCACGATGATCTGCATGCTGACAAACACACGCAGGCAGGTACAGCTCAGAGAGGAGATAGAGGCGTGAACCTATTGTCAACAGCTCTCTTTGTCACCCACTGCAACACGCAACAAGCTATCATATTCATTTATGTAACAATTGCAGCAGAATAGATTGAACTGAGAATTGAACAGGAACTCCCCATAGCAATACATTTTAGCTCATAGTAATAATATGAGTCCATTATGGTTCATAGTTTCAATATCCTGGGTCACAGAAATGTTTTTTCTAAAGTATTTTGATTCATTCCTCATATAGAGCAACCAAACTTAATTTATTAATAAAACAGACTTACATACATATACATCCATATATTGGATGAATCATTCATGATTACTTTAGTGGAGGCGAGGGGACCAGCAGAATACACCTTAAGAGAGATTTAGAAGGAAACAGCAAATCAAAGACAAAATAGAACAGCATACATTTCAGTACGTGGTTTGTATTTCATCTTTTTAAAATTAATACTCTTTTTTAAATGATTCACTGAAATAAAGGAAAAAAGGAATATCTAAAGTGAAGCTTTGCAGCATTGAGGACAATATGCTCCTAACCCTATTTTATAACAATAGGACTGTGAAATTTAAAAATATCTAGAAAGACACATGATAGGCCTACTTACTGTTATGTAACACTGGCTATGGCAATGAGGTGTCTCAACACTAAAACATTAAGCACTATAAAGACAATTCTAAAAATATTTAGCATAAACTTAAACAATGCTATTACACATATACAAAGTGTGTTTTTTACAGGAATTTTCACCAGTAATGGATGAAACTGGAACTGCATTTGTTGATCTACCCAAAGCTTTTAATAGTTTACAGCATCACTTCCACCTTCCTTGCAGTACTGGTAGGCCACAGGGATCTATCATAGGACCATTATTATTGGGACTCTATTGATTCCATTGAAAGGTTAAGTTATGTATGTATGAAATATTCGAGCAAACAAATGCCTTTGACTTTCTTGACCATAAAGAGGCTTGTCTCAGCTACATTTATAGCTGTGATTGACCGTCAGGATTTATGCATCTTATCTATATTTGTGATACAGTAATACAGTATACATTGGAGTATTAAGATTAGACTGTTCTGTGTATCATCTTCCTTTCATGACATATCTATTTTATAAATCCATTTACTAACACCTAATTTAGGTGGGTATATACATTTACCACAAAAGTGTGAAAAGTCATCCCCAATGAGTCACATCAAACCAGGAAGCAGGGGGACTCAATTCACTTTCCATTCACTGAGGGAGATCATATTACCTTGCAGCAGGCCAGTCCTGTTTCAACTTTATTAAAGAAATATAGATATTTTAAGAAAAATCAGTGTTGCAACTAACAGTTAAGCTGAACCTGTAGTGCATAGACTACAGTGTTAAAACAAGACTCAAATATTCCGGGAACATAGACGAGGTGCAGTTTGAGTATAACAGTTTGGGGGATTGAAAGTTCCCCTACCTCCCCCTCTACTTTGTTTCCTTCTCATGATGACAGGGAGCCCACAGGCATCTACCTGTCCTAATTTAAGGCGTCCTGATTGGTTCCCATGAAGTTGATCTACAGGGCTCAGTCTGTAAAGATTTCAGATGAGCTGCTGAGTTCAGACCCACGTATGGACATAACTAACTGAAACTCTGACTTTAACAATGGATAAGATGTGGATGTTTTATTCATCAGTCATCCTATTGTCTGTCATACAGGTAACTATACTTCTTTTTTTTTATTCAATTTGTTTTTGTTTTAATTTCATAATGTAATTATTTTGTAATAGTTTCTAATTAACTTATTTTGTGTGTTTTTTTAGATACAACATGTTTTGGCTACAGGTGAGTGTGATAGACAGTGTTACTCATATGAATGTTTCTATTTAATTTTTTTTCATCCACATGTTAGCAGAGTGAATTTTCATATCTTTTCTACATTAGATAATGTATAACATATTAATGTCTTAACTGTGGCCATGGACATGGACCCCACATATTAATCTTATTTTGGCTTTTTAATGAAGTATTAAAATAATATTGGATAATATTGTCAGTGGCAGTTAATAGTATGTTCACATTGAACTGATCATAATGCAGGGCACTGTTGTATTGTATTTCATCTGTTTTATTACTTTCATGGTCCAAGAGGGTTTAATATAGTTATTTTGCTTTTATACTTACATTATCATGATAGTGTTGTAATTAATATATAATTATTTTCTTTAGTGGTAAGAAACCAACCAAATGCCTTGTTTTGCCTTTTCTTTTTCAGGATGTGATATTGTGTCAGTGACATCTTCTTCAGCATCAACCCTGAAAATAGTATGGAGCAGCTTCAGTGGAGCTACAGTTTATTCACTGAAATTGAGAGTTGTGAACTCTACCAGTATCGCCCCAGTGGTTGTGAAACAGACAATACCAAGCACACAGAGGCTAGTTCAGGGGTTAAGACCGGGACTTTCCTATGAAGTCAAACTGACAGTCTTACATTTTACCACTGTCCTGTGCACAGATGTTGAAATAACCATGACAGGTAAAGATACAATTATAAAAAATAACCTGTTAAATAGAACAGATGAATCCCTGTGTTGAATAATGTTGAATTCTTCATCTTGCATTCCCACAGTGCCTGCCACATCTCAGATCACCTTTGCCAAAGCTATTTCGAGTACATCTATAAGGTTTGAGTGGTCCAGCGTGATAGGGGCGGACAACTACATCTTGTTTGTGGAGGAGTTGTTTAGTTCCCCCCTAGTACAATACAACCAGACCTTCACAACCCTTGGTGGACAAGTGGACGGCCTGACCCCCTCTAGGACTTACAACTGTTACATTTACTCCTCCAACAGCGCTGGGAGGGGCGCCAAAAGTAATACAAAGACAATCACGATGTGTAAGTGCGCATAAGATGCTGGTTTTGTTGATTTTTATTCAGAGGGCTACAGTTACACAATGCAGAATTAGAAAATGTGTATGTGAAAGTTATTTGGAAGCTAGTCCCTTCACCTAAGGATACATACAGAAATACAAATACACAAAATGTGTTTGAATAACGCCTCTATTTTCTCTTGGAAGTGGTGCAGCCACCAACTGGTGTGACTCTTGTACAGACGGGAAAGAGCACAGCCCGAGTGACGTGGAACCCAGTCAATAAAGTCCTGCTTTATCAAGTGGCTGTGTTTGACAGCGACCCCAGCAACCCCCCGGTCATCAGAAACACTTCAACCACATCCATGGATATCAGTAATCTGGAGCCTTGTTCCATGTACACGGTGGGAGTATCATCAGTCAATGTCTTCTTAGTACCTGGGGAGGCCGCAAATGTTTTTCACAATACGTCCAGTGAGTATTCGGTGAAATGTTTCAGATTAAACACACACTCACTTGTGTTTACTTGAAATATTGGATTTATTTCGTCATTGTTTTGGGTCCCACAGACCGTCATAAAGATAAATGTAAAATTAACCAGTATGTAGAAAAGTACTGGAGTGGTCATTCTTCCCTTTACCACAGTCTGAGTTTGCACATTCTGACATGACTATAAAAGACACCAAATATTTGATGTGTTACATGAAGCAGTGTAAAATTATTTTGTTTGCATAAAAAAAATAAACTGACAAAGAAATGTACGGTATGTTATCTTAAATAGTGAGGTTACTTATGTTTGGGTTCAAAATCCCTTTTAGAAGGCCCAGGATCTCCAGGGCCAAACAGAATGTGGGGGTTTAGCCTAAGAAATATTCTGCATTGTCTTTTCTCACTTTTTCCTTTAGCCATAAACCCGGTGAAGACCATCTCTGTGGACTACAGCTGCTCCAGCGGGTTGGTGACAGTAACTTGGGATTTGGTGTTTGGGGCCAACTTGTACAGGGCCACCGCTGTTGATGGCACCGGCGCGTCCCTTAACTGTACATCAGCCTCCACCAGCTGCCAGATTCCCATGCTCAAATGTGGTGAGAAGTATGTGGTCCATGTCACAGCCTTCTCTGACGACTGTGAGAGCATTTCCAACACCTCCAGCTTGTTCGAGACAGGTGAGCCGAGCACATGCTCATGTGGAAATGACAAATGTGGCTTGTGTTTGTCTGTCATTCCCTTTTTAATGCTTGTATGGTCTCCACCTTTTCCCCTGCTTCATCACCTGTCTGTATATCTGTATATGTTTCCCACATGCATGCACACACCCTCTCATTTTACCCCTCACTGTCACATACACTACCACTTCTGGACATACTAAGCTTTTTAACACAAACCTTCCTCCTAAGTCTGTCCTGTGGGAAGCTGTTGAGGTTCCTCCCATGGTGTCCTATACTGTTTTCTCATGTTGAGCGGTGCAACACACCCTCTCATTAGCCACCAAAACCTGCCACCCAACACCAGTCAATCAAAAGCTCTTTACAATGTATTGAAGACAAGGAGTTATCTCAAAGGTCAGCTGTGGTATCAGTCGGGAAAGTGAAGAGTTAAAGGACACACATAGACAACTGAGCCTTGTCAGGGGGCTCCAAACAGTTTCAGGGGAGGCTCAGTGAATGGAAGTGTAAATATATTACATATATATTATATCACGTATAACATATATATAAATACAATTGTGTGTGATTTGATTAAAGAGATAGTTCAGAAACACAGTAGTTTTTGGTAGTTTTATTTTGTTTCACACGTTTCCAGAGTCAGTAACAAGTCAAATGCCTTAGGTCAAACCTTTTTTTATTTATTTGGTGTCTGAAGTTATGTCAAACCATAATATGAGGCAACCTTGGCTCAATTGCTTATTGTCTGGAATCAAATAAAATAATCATGATCCCATAGACATCCCAAGAATTTAGCTAAACTAAGCAAGGGAATGTTTTTCAAAGCTATGTCTAAGGGGAAGCCCAGTCTCAGACCCCTGATCTAATGCATAGGCACACACCCAGCACACACGCCTGTTTACTCCAATGACAAATTGGATTACAGAGTCAAATCTGTACAGTAGAAGGTTTATTACTAGCTTGTGAATCTGCTCTAACTACTTTCGTTTAAATCGTTGTGCATCACAAAACTCACCAGTCAGTATAAACTCCCCTCATCTCTCAGTGCATGGCTGTCCTCCTTTTCTCCCCACTCATCCAGATTTTGGACACATTCAATGTAACCCTTTGCTTTAATTCCTTCTTTAATTGTGTGTTAATGTCTTGTTCTCTGTCTCATTCCCCCAGTACCCTGTGCTCCAGCTAATCCTAGCACTATTCATGACTGCTCCAGCAATGTGATTGTCTTTGGCTGGCAGGCCACCAATAACACCCTGTACTATATCGCAACGGCTGTGGACAACACTGGCAAAGCAACTGAGTGCCGGACGCAAGACAACATGTGTTTCTTTACTAATACGGGCTGTGGTCAGTTCTATAAGTACACTGTGTACGCCGTCAGCTCTGAATGTAACAGCGAAGTGACCCATCCGGAGTTCGTCCGGACTTGTGAGTTTGATCTGTCTGGTTTACATTTAGTACATTTTTTTATTGTAATAACAGATTTTTTCTTACTGTCAACAAATCCCATGAAAAGAGCACACAGTCGCAGTGATTGACATGGTCTTTTATTATGATAAACATAGGAGATGCATTTTATTTTAGTAAATCCCACATACACGTCCTGCACATTAAATTTAATAGACCAATAAGTGTGTATTAATCCGCTGCTCAAAGTAGTCCCCAACAAATGAAAATTTCATCCTGTTTGAGTAATGTTCTCCAGAAACTACAGTGCCCAATTATTTTAGAAAATGATTTAGCCTTTCAATAAACTGAAACCATATATTTGTGACCGTCTTGTCCCTGATTGACATAGCCATCCAATCAGAAAATGTCAACTGCATAATCACTGAGATATATTAAATGTAACCAATCATGATAATGAGGCCAATAATTAGACTACAGTACTCACCTCATTGGTATAATTATTAACTCAAAGCAGTTGAACTAACTTCAAGAAAAGTTTTAGTTTTTTAACACATTATGCATCTTGAAATGAAATGAATGCATCTACCTGTGGGAAGACAGTAGAAGAGATATTAAGTAAGCCTTAATTTTCCTCCAGCTCCTTGTCTACCAACAAACATCAAGACAGCAGCTGAATGTCACTCTGAAACGCTGATCACAACCTGGGACTCTGCTGCTGGAGCTCTTTCCTACACTGTAGAAGCACAGGGGAACACTGCAGACACATACAATTGCACCTCCTCCACCAACAGCTGTGCAGTGGCCGGAGTGCCGTGTGGTGAACACCTCAGTGTGTGGATCATCGCCTCCAATGACAACTGCTCTACTGAGAAGGTGCTGGGAGAAGCTGCTCAGACTGGTACGTACTGGGACTTCTGTAACATACTTTATGATGTAACTCATCACTTACACTGATGCTCTGTTATTCTTAATTGTTTAATGAAAGATTGGTCTTTTCCCCCTCTCCTCAGTTCCCTGTACCCCCACCAATCTCTCAGTGTCAGTCGACTGCAGCCAAGATTCTGCAAGATTTAACTGGACGACAAGCATCGGTGCTATATTCTACATAGCGGTGGCTGAGGATGCAAATGGAAATATACACAGCTGCAATTCAATGGGGACTAACTGCTTGATTGAAGGCCTGAGATGTGGACACAATTATACTGGCAGCATTATTGGCACCAATCTAAAGTGCAACAGCACCGCCAGTGAGGAGGTCACATTTATGACAGGTAGGTCAGATAGTTGGATTATATTAGATTGTACGAACTGGAAACTTTGGCTATCTCCTAATTTTTTACAAACCTCCTTTAAAAATGTCAGTCTGCCAAAATCTGATGCATTTTACACATCTAACTGACTATTCCTCTGCCATCAGCTCCTTGTCCCCCAACAGACATTGAGGCATATAGAGACTGCAACGCCAACCATGCTCTGATAGTCTGGCAGAACCATAAGCCCACAGGCCTCTACACAGCAGTCATTGAGGATCAGAGCGGGGCTCAGCTCAACTGCACCAGCAGCACAGTCAACAACTGTAAAATCCCCTCTCTGCCCTGTGGAAAGAGATACAACGTCACTGTCAGCTACCATGATGGAAACTGTCCGTCCACTTCAGCACCTATCAGCATGGACTCAGGTAGTATATTAAGAGGGGTGAACTGTCTCTGTCTGGAAGAACAATGAACACTACAAATGATTTATGATGCCTCTTCTTTTAGTGCCATGTGGTCCTGAGGATGTGATGGCCAGTGTGGCCTGCGTTACCGGTGAGCTGAAAGTCACCTGGAACATCTCAGTTCCCGCAGAGAACTACACCACCATTATCTCCAGAGGAATAGGTCAGCCGCTGCACTGTAACTCTACAGAGACACTGTGCACCACGGGAGGGCTGTTGTGTGGAAGCTCCTACATAGTGACGGTCTTGTCCGTCACCGGGACGTGCTTCAGTCTGCCGAGCACAGAGGTCACAGTGCAAACATGTGAGGAAGATTTACCATCATTCAGGATGTAGACAGAGCTCTGGGACTTTCTTTGAATGCAGTCTCAAACTTCTCCTTCATCTCTATTTCCCTTCAGTGCCATGTCCTCCCACAAACGTCACAGTCACACACACATGTGCGCCAGGTTCTGTTCCTGTGTCATGGGTGGCCAGTGACAGTGCCATATACTACACTGCTGTCGCTGTGAGTGGCGGGGGTCACAGGTCAGAGTGCACGACCAACACAACTACCTGCAGCCTCCCTGGACTCCAGTGTGGGGAGGTGTACACCATTGGTGTTTCAGGAGGTGATGACAACTGTACAGGTCAACTGAGTGACACGGTCTCTTTGAACAGAGGTAAAACAAGACTGAACACCACCATCAGTGTCAATAATAGTTGGCTTAATAACCTTAAAAGGACTTAAATGGAAGTGTTATATAGAGGCTTCATTAAAACATTGGTTGATGTTTTGTTTGTTTCCCTCTCCAGAGCCATGTTCTCCTACTAATGTGTCCAGCCAGCTGGTCTGTAGCGCTGGCATTGCTCACGTGTCCTGGGCTCCCAGTGCAAATGCAGTGAAATACGCTATGAAAGCCACCAGCAATGAACAGATCCTCAGCTGCACCAGCTCCACCCCCAACTGCACGCTGACTGACCTGGTCTGTGGCCAGCTGTATGACATTGTTGTGACTTCAACTGATGGCACCTGTGTCAGCGGCTACAGTGCCGCCTTCAGACAAGACGAAGGTACTGAGAGGGAGGTCGTACCACATTTGATCACACATCTTCTAACCATGACCATGGCAAAAAAAACAGTAGATAATTAAGATGAATCTTGCCAGCTGTTAAAGCTATAATAAATCCATATCATGACATAAAGTGACAAATCTCGTGGTTATGCAAGGAGCTTTTGTCAGTTCTCATTCTGCCTTAAATGTAGCCAATACATGCATGTAAAAACACACACTAAGTACTGCAACACATTGCATCAAAGGAATAGTTCAACATTTTAAGGGGAAATGCTTATTTATTTTTCTGCTGTGGGTTAGATGAAAAGATTGATACCGCTTATGATAAATACTTTAGTTGGTTAGCCAGGAGACTGGTACCTTAGCTTAACATAAAGACTGTTAGCAGAAGGAAAGAGCTAGCCTCATTATACATTATAGCCTATTATTAAAAAATTACAATTTTGACTGAGAAAATCCTCTGTGACTAATTTCCATCATGTTGTGTCTCTGTCAGTACCATGCGCTCCAGAGAATGTCACTACGAACCTGTTATGTGGCACCAGTGACATGACAGTCAGCTGGATCCCCAATGCTCTGCCCTTCAACTACAGTGTCATTGCTGTGCCACTGGCTGGAAATATTAGTTCAGTCACCTGCAAAACTAGCCATGCCAACTGCAGTCTAAGTGGTCTCCAGTGTGGACAGACTTATAATGTCTCCGTCAAAGCTTCCTCTGGCAGCTGCAGTGGACCATATAGCCACCCACAGATTGTTCAGACAGGTAATTAGGATGATGATGTTGACAGGATAATAATTTCCATGAATTATATTGTTATACTTTGATTCATTTCATGCACTGTGATTCCTTCCTCCAGCATCCTGCTCCCCTCAGAGCTTAACAGCAGTGACAGACTGTGGCACAAACTCTCTCCTGGCCTCCTGGAACGCAGCTCCTGGTGCTACCTCCTACACAGCAACAGTGACGGGCCCCAATGGCTTCTCTGAAACCTGCTTCTCATCAAACCTCACATGCTCTTTCTCCAGCCTGCAGTGTGCCAGTCAGTACAACATTACAGTGACATCCCAGGACAGCAACTGTACCAGCTCTCCCAGTCAAACTGTTCTGACGACAGGTTGTGTTTACATATTTTTGTATGAGCGTGAGCATGAATGCATTTTCTTGACTTGAAACAAATCATGTGACACATACAGTGTGTTCTCTCTACCTCTCCCAACAGGACCATGTGACCCTGTCAATGTGACCAGTATCTACCAGTGTGGTTCAGACAAGGCGACAGTCTCCTGGGAAGCTGCTGCCGGGGCCGTGGCCTACACTGTGCACGCTCAAGAGGGCAGCTCTCAGCATTATTCTTCCTGTAGGAGCAATACAACATCCTGTCAGCTGAACCAGCTGCAGTGTGGGAAAGTTTACAACCTGACTGTGATGGCTGAGGATGCCACCTGCAACAGCACTGGAGACATCAGTACAACCCTAATGACAGGTAGAACAGAGGAACACTGGACAGACTCAAGCTTAACTTAAAAGTACAGGAAGAAAACTGAACACTGAACATCCCTTTCATTTCTCCTTCTCAGCTCCTTGCTCTCCCTCTGTCCAGAACAGCACTCTGATCTGTGGCACCAATTCTTCCTCTCTGTCATGGATGGCAATGGCGGACGCCACAGGTTACATAGTTAATGCAACGGCAACAAATGGGCACACAGTTTCATGCAGCTCAGCTGCTGCTACGTGCATCCTAACAGATCTCCTGTGTAGTGAAACCTACATGACCACAGTCACTGCACAGGGAAGCCAGTGTGACAGTGCACCAAGCTCCAGCACCAACATTACCACATGTGAGTGTGTGCATGGCTGTGAGAGAAAATTAAGTATATCTGTGAAAAATAATTTCTTGCTTATTCCATCTGGTAAACCTACATTTCTGTTTCTTCTGCTTTCTGTTCAGCCCCCTGTGCTCCAGCTAACATATCTAAGCAATATGTGTGTGGCACCAGCACAGCAGTGTTCAGTTGGACTGACCCTTTGGGACGCCTCAGCTTCTTGGCTCAGGTTGCAGGAGAAGGGTATCAGGATAGCTGCCAGACTACAAATACCAGCTGTGCGTTCCAAAGTCTCCCTTGTGGTTTGGGTTTAAATGTAACAGTCGAGGCTCAGGGGGCACAGTGCAACAGCATCCCAAGTGTCAGCGAATCTCTTGAAACAGGTAATACTTCCACCAGTGTACTGCACATAAACAAAAAATCCCAAGTTGATCAAACTGATTGGTACAGAGGTGCAGAGATGGTTTCAAAGCAGTAGTTCAGCATTTTGGGATATTTGTTTATTTCTTTTTCTATTTTCTATTTCTTGATATTGACCATGTTTGTCAAGTAAATATATTGCTGGAGCACAGTTAGCTTAGCACAAAACTGGAAACCACCTACAAGCACCTCTTGAACATCACGTTTTAGGGTCCAGCACGTAACCTAATAAAATGCACTTTGGTTTTTGTGCGTATTAAACACACTAGAGATAAACTGCAATAGTTAGTGAGCTTTAGAGGGTTCTTTTATTTACCTTTGGACAGGGCAAATAAACATATTTCCAAATATGTTAAACAATTTATTTAACTAAACCTCACAAAATGTCAGTTGATGTACTCTATGTAAATTTCTTCTTTGTCATTTTTTTCCTTTTTCACTCCCCAGTCCCGTGTGCCCCGACTAATGTCAGCGCCATCCTGGTTTGTCTCAATCACTCAGCCCTGGTCTCATGGGTGGGAAGCCCCAGTGCTATAGGATTCAATGTGACACTGACAGGCCAGGATGGACACACACACCACTGCCAAACCAACACCACCAGCTGTCAGCTACCTGACATCCACTGTGGTGAAACCTATGACATCGTGGTGACACCGTACTCTGAGACATGTGCAGGACATCCAAGTGCACTTTACGTCTTTAGAGCAGGTACATGTTCTACCTGTGGAATAAAATATACTTACATTTCACCTCAGAGAGACAATTATAAACCCTTTTTTTCTCTCCTTCTCTCCAGGTCTTTGTGCTCCCAGTAATGTCACTGTGTCTCCAGAGTGTGAGGACAGCATTGTCTCTTGGTCTAATGTAACAGGGGCTGAGATGTTCATAGCAACAGCAACTGCAGGAGATGGCCACACTCACACTTGCAGCTCGAACTATTCCAACTCGTGCAATTTCACTGACCTCCACTGTGGGGAAACCTACGCTGTTACTGTTGTTACTGTGGACAGGGGCTGCTGGAGTGAACCAAGCTCAGCCATGGAGCTGAGAACAGGTGAGAGGAAACTGTAATGAGCAGATTTTGGGTCTTTAGAAATATCTAAACATAGATGTAGTAATTGTGCAGAGTCACCTCACATGTTTCTCTTTATTATCCTAGCTTTGTGTCCACCTACTAACTTGACTGGTCAAGTCAGTTGTGATACCAACGTTTTGACCCTGACGTGGGACCTGAGTCCAGTGTCGGGGGCCACCTACTCTTTACAAACTGAGTGGATAGGAGGTGCACTCACTCCTTCATTGAACAATACCTCTAATACCTCGCACACACTTACCAATATGCTGTGTGGACAGAGATATGCTTTCCGCATTGCAGCACAGGATGGAAACTGCCTCAGCAGCTACAGTCTGCCCATAGAAATAAGCACAGGTAGGGTGCGTTTCTATGGCAACAGGTTTAGGGGTTTTACCTGCTGCAGTTGAATTAAAAATTATCATAAACTAAAATCACTTTTCCTCCTCCTTCAGTCCCATGTCTGCCAACCAACTTCACTGCTCATGTGGACTGTGGAACAAACAAAGGGAATTTCTCCTGGGCCGGGACGAGCGGAGCTGATTTTTACACTGTTGAGGTCACAGGAGGGCATGGCCACATAGCGTCCTGTTCCTCCAGTGACACCTCCTGCGCTACAAAACTTCACTGTGGCCGGACATACTCCGCTACACTGGTGGCTTCCACAGAAAGCTGCAACAGCAGCAAACATGCTGACATTAGTTTTGATTCTGGTAAGATAAGGACAGGCTCTGCACACAGAGATGCAGTCCAATGAACACAGACAATCACAATTTTTTTGGTTAAATGTCTTTATTGGTTTTAAGTAGATAACCACTGAATAAGAAACATATAAAAACATGTCTGAAAGAGAACCCTACACTCAGATAATTATAATAATACATTAATAATAATACATCCAAATATCCTAATAAAAACAAGGAAAACTAAAACATAGAAGAAAGAATAAAAACATATTGCAACAGTGGCGTGCACAGACTTTTTGAAGGGCAGGAGCGGAAAGAAAAAAAGGGCACATATAGCGCGTCCTCACCACCAGAGGGCACTTTAGCATGCGTTTTGGGTCCCAAGAGGGCACTTTAGCGTTTTTCAACAATAGGCCCCCTGAAGTCAATTAAGTGTACAATTGTTAAAAATAGAATAAAAAATACATAACACAAACATAAAAATATATGGAAAACTCATCTCTGATGCAATATTCACAGGGAATAATCTGCTCAAAATTCATCCAAATCACTCATTTGACAAACACTGTAGTTGATTATACTCTTACCTGTAATGAAACTCTCTCCCTTAGCTCCCTGTCTCCCAGAAGACGTCTTAGCCGAGTTGCAGTGTAACACCAACGTGATGAATGTGAGTTGGACACAGACCCCCGGCTCAGATGATTACACTGCCTGGGCCATCAGTACAGATGGACACAGGGCCTCCTGCAACTCAACCTCCAACTCCTGCTGCATTCATGATCTGCAGTGTGGCAAAGTCTACGAGGTGGCCGTCACCTCCTCCTCCCTTCACTGTGACATTATTGCTGGCTCCGACTACAAGGTCCAGTCTGGTCAGTGCAGCTCTTTCATGTGCATAACTTGAATGTAAAATCACTGTAAAAGAAAATGACGTTCGCTGAAGAATACGCTCTTCTTTCAACTGCCTCTAGCTCCCTGTAAACCCGAGAACACCTCAGTCGACCAGAACTGTAGCAGCAATGTCCTGACAGTGAAGTGGAAGCAGAGCAGCACAGAACAGAACTACACTGTTCAAGCCACGTCTGATTCAGGGGTTAACACCACCTGTGACTCCACTGAGAGCAGCTGCTCCTTCCTGGACCTGAGCTGTGGTCAACTCTACACTTTCACTGTGATGGGACACTCTAATGTGTGCATGAGCGAGATGAGCAGCCCTATAGAGAAGCTCACTGGTATACTGCATACGTTTTTAATTTGACAAACATTTCCCAAAAGAATAATATTTTTGGAAATACGCTTATTCGCTTTCTTGCAGAGAGTTAGCTCAGAAGATTGATGCCACTTCCCCTTTCATGTCTGTATGCTAAATATGAAGCCAACACTATAAGCTGGTTAGCTTAGCATGCAGCTAGAGTAGCAACCAGCAGAGACATTAGAAAGCCAGCCTTGCTGTCTCTCCCTGTTTCCAGTGTCTGTGTTAAACTAAACATATTTAGCATAAAAACATCAACAGCAGTGTCAATCTTCTCATTTAACTCTCAAAGAAATGAGCATATTTCCCAAAATGTTGAATTTTACCTTTAATTATGTCTTTTATTTCTATCTTAGTGTTTCTCATTTTCACCGGTCTCTTCTTCTCTACTTTTATAGCCCCATGTCCTCCCAACAATGTGTCAGCTGAACTGAACTGTACTACTGGTGAAGCTCTGGCCAGCTGGAGTACTGCTGCTGCAGCCGTAGGCTACAGTGTCCAGGCCACCTCCAACAGTGGACACAACTCCTCCTGCAGTGAGATGGGCACATCCTGTTACCTCAGTAACCTGGTCTGTGGACAGGAATACTCTGTCGTTGTGGAGGCAATTGATACCGGCTGTCCTGGCCCGGCCAGTACCCCTGCGATGTTCATTACAGGTGAGTGTAACCACGCAGTATTGATCTTTGAGGGAGTCACATTAACTCAGTCAACACACAGTGATAGTAATCATCTACCTGGCAAAAATCTGTGGCAAGGAAAATGTATCTGTACGGACCAAGTTACTGATTTTGTAACCATGAAACAAGAGTAAAATAAATTGCGTATGTTGTTGTGTCGATGAAGAACACCACAACCATCAAGGCATTTCACTTGAACATAACTAAAACTACAGTATGTATTTCTCCTTCCAGAGCCCTGTGCCCCCATGAATCTCTCTGTCCACTACAATGTCGGCTCTGCCCAGGTGATGTGGGGGGCTGCAAGAGGTGCCAGCTCATACTCTGTCGAGGGTGTGACTGACCAGGGCTCGGCGGTCACATGTAACACCACCAACACCAACTGCTCCCTGAATGGCCTGCAGTGTAGTCAGACCTACAACATCACTGTGATGGCACACAACATGGACTGTGACAGTGTGATCTCTGAAACCTATCACCTCATGACAGGTTAGTGACCAAAATGGGAAAAGATTTGTGTGAAACATTCACAGGTATGGCACTAAATTGGTTTGACTTTTTTAAAATTTTTTAATGTTTTTCCCCCTCACTCAGAACCCTGCCCACCCACCAACGTTCAAGCCAATATTGCGTGTGAGCAACTTACCGCAACTGTTTCTTGGCAGCAGAGCGACCTGGCTGTGGGTTATGTCGCCTACTTTGAGAACGAGATTGGACACAACACTTCTTGCGTTGGCACGGATGCAGATACCTCCTGTGATGTCTCAGGACTGATGTGTGGTACAGTGTACAGCGTCTGGGTCAAGGCCTTGGGACAGCAGTATAACAGCTCTGACAGCATAGGGGTCTCTATTACACCAGGTAAACTCGACATATGTAGATTTACAATTACATACACCAACAGAAACACTTGTTAGTTTAATTTGTGCATTGATGTTCAACGTGACCTTTGGTGTTTGGGAGCAATATATATTGAGGAGGATTAAGCTCAAAGGTCCACTTACTAGTGATTTGGAAGATCGAGCTGAATGTGTCATATTCTTCCTAATGCCACAGGACCTTGCCAGACGAGTGGCATCGAGGCCGTTTTGGACTGTGAGATCAACTCTGCTACCGTTTCTTGGCAGCCCAGTGTCGGAGCCATGTCCTATGTTACTGAGCTTACAGCTTCGTCAGGCCACACCGCCAGCTGCACCACCAATTACACCAACTGTGAGCTGATCTCTCTGCGGTGCGGAGAGGAATACAACATCACTGTGAAGGCTCTGGGATATACTTGCAACACTACTGCTCAAATGGCAGGATACCTCACCACAGGTACAGTATGTTCATGTGTATGTGTTTTACTGTAGTACGTCAGCTATTTTGTTTGTGGAAGGCCAACCATTTTACAACCAGCATACGGCCATACCATTGTTCATATTTAATGTAACTGCTTCCCCCAGAGCCCTGTGCCCCCATGAATCTCTCTGTCCACTACAATGTGAGCACTGCCGAGGTGATGTGGGGGGCGGCAAGAGGTGTGAGCTCATACTTTGTCCAGGCTGTGACTGACGAGGGCTTGACAGTCACCTGTAACACCACCAACGCCAGCTGTTCCCTGAATGGCCTGCAGTGTAGTCAGATCTACAATGTCACTCTGATGGCACAAAACTTGGTCTGCAACAACACTGTGACTTCTGAACCCTACAGCCTTATGACAGGTTCGTCATCTGATCAAAAAGAAATGTGTAAAATATTTCACTAGACACAGGTATGCCTCTGTACGTGTCCGGTGTTGTCTTTCCTCTAATGTGTGCGTTTTCCCTCTCATTCAGAACCTTGCCCACCCACCAACATTCAAGCCAGTATGGCGTGTGAACAACTTACTGCGACAGTTTCCTGGCAGCAGAGCAACCTGGCTGTGGGTTATGTCGCCTACTTTGAGAACGAGATTGGACACAACACTTCTTGCGTTGGCACGGATGCAGATACCTCCTGTGATGTCTCAGGACTGATGTGTGGTACAGTGTACAGCGTCTGGGTCAAGGCCTTGGGACAGCTGTATAACAGCTCTGACAGCACAGTGATCTCTCTTACATCAGGTATAGACATACTCAGTATATAAAGTGTGAGTTTCTTTTACATTCTTGGATTTGTTTTATGTTTATTCATAAACTTACTCATGGTCTTTTCTCAGCTCCATGTCTGCCGAGAGAGTTAGAGGTAGATGTTGACTGTAACTCTGATGGTGCCGCCATTGTGTCCTGGAATGCTACTTATGGCACAGCAAACTTTTTGCTGTCAGCCATTGTCAGCGGAAGTCTTCAGACTTTGTGTGCAACTCAGCAGAACAGCTGTAATGTGACAGATTTAAGTTGTGGAGAAACCTACAACCTTAGCCTCACCGCCAGCAACCAGCAGTGCAACCTCACAGCGCCGATTCATGCCAACCTCACCACACGTGAGTTGACTGTTTACAGTAAATCCTCATAACTGACAACTTTTTGTCTGAGTTGAACAAGATTTAACCCTCTTCCTTAAACACTTCTTCTTCTTAGGTCCTTGTCCTCCTCAGCATGTAGCTGTTGACCTGCAGTGTGGCTCCCGCACTGCAGTCCTGTCCTGGGAGAAGAGGTCTGATGTTGAAGTGTACAAAGCAAGTGCTATCAAGACTTCCGGAGGGGAGGTGCAGAGGTGTAACTCTACAAACTCTACCTGTCAGTTTTCCGGGCTGGACTGTGGAGAGACCTACAACTTTACTGTAACAACACACAGTCAAGGCTGCACTAGCCAGGCCAGCAGCACCGTGTGCATCCAAACAGGTACTGCAGAAACTTCACAGGTTTATTGGCCTTATTCAGTGGTGAAAAGTAACCAGTAATGTACTTAAATGTAATGAGTTTGTAATGGTTTTGAAAGAGTCTCAATTTAATACTAATGCCTTTATATGACCTATATAAACAAACAAGACCAGCAGCAAGAAGATCGGCTATTTCTATATAATTATTCTAAATGGCTGCCACTGGGTCGGATTTCTATGAAATTAATTAAACGAGAAAGGATTTAAGGGTTTATTTTACAAAAAACGTAATATTCTTAATATTTACATTGAAATATTTAGAGCTTAGAACTTATGATTATAGTTTTTATTAATGATTCATCTGATTATTTTCTTAATTAAAGTATACAATTAATCATTTTGGTCAGAAAAAAGTCAAAAACGCCAATTTATGTCTCCAAACAACGGTCTGAGTACTTCTACCACTACTTGCCCTATTTGAGTTACAATCAGTACAATTGTTTTTCTGTCTTTTTTTCTTTTGCCCCTCACAGAGCCTTGCCAGCCTGTGATTGTGTCTGCTCAGGCGCTCTGCAACAGTTCTGGTGTCCAGATCTCCTGGCACCAAGCAAGTGGTGTTGTGAATTACTTAGTAACAGCCAGAGGGAGCCTTGGATATGTGGAGATACACAATACAACCCAGACCCTTCTGTCTGCTGCTTTACCATGTGGACAGGACTACAATGTCACTATACAAGGACAAGGCAGCGAGTGTGACAGCATCCCCAGCAGCCCTGCCTTCTTTAAAACCAGTATGATCTTACACAACGATACAATGTGCGTTTCTTTTCACTCGATGCGTATATTTGTCTGCATGTTCACCTCCATCCTCTCTCCCCAGCTCCGTGTATACCCCGCGATGTCACAACCTATGTGCAGTGTGAGTTTAACATGGGCTCCGTCAGCTGGGGACCCACTGATGGCGCCGATACTTATGTTGCCGTGGCAACTGGGCTTGATGGCCACACCCACCTTTGTCTCACCAACACCACCTCCTGCACCTGGAACGACCTGCACTGTGGAGAGGAGTACAATGTTGTAGTGAGAGCAAAGGATGACAACTGCACCAGCCTGCCCAGCAACAGCTCTTTCATCCATATGAGTATGTTAATGACAGTTTGTCGAGCTGGTCACACTTTCTTTTAAAGGTTACTTGTCTGAAGTTTACTAGAAAAATAATGTCGAATTTGGTTCTATTATAAGGCAAATATAGACTATATTTAATGTATATACTTGTAATACTGTATTAATTAGTTTCTAGTGTGACCTAGGCATCCAGTCCATACACAGAAGATGAACAGCAAGCACAGAATGCTTACAAATAATAAATATTTGCTTAAGTTTAAATGTAGCTCTTCCTTCAGTCAGACAGTCATACAGTAATTTCCCTTTAGTACCAAATGACATAGTTCTTTCCAGGAAACTTCCCAGGAAATTGCAGACCCGTGAAATCAGTGAAATCGGCTGGTGTAATAAAACCTAGATGAAGCAAAAATGTAGTTGAAGACCTCTGTTATAAAATATCCATCATCTTTGTTTCTTTCCAGATCCCTGCGTGCCCCAGCATTTGTCTGCCTCTGTGAATTGCAATATGAAAGTTGTGTCTCTGAGCTGGAATGCCAGTAATGGGACAAAGCTGTACATGGTATCAGCTGAGGCAGGAAACAAAACAACTGCGCTCACCACTAATGTCACCACAGCCCACTTCTCTGACTTCACCTGTGGACAGAACTACAACCTTACAGTGACATCTCACAGCCAGCACTGTCCTGGCAATCCCAGCACACCAGCCTCCATACAGACATGTAGGTTATACACAGATATATAGTAGCTGTAGTAGCTGTATTTTACTTTTAAAGTCAAATCAAACAGATAAAGAAATCACTAAAATATAATAGTAGAAGTGAGCTCAAACAGGTCTAAAATTAACTTGTAAGTATTTTCTCTCAGGGCCATGTCCACCCGCAGGAATCTCTACCATGCAGGACTGTCTCTCTGGCATCGTCATGGTAACCTGGCAGGCCAGTAATGGGTCAGACTACTACACAGCCACCATGCAAACTGACTCTGGCATCTCAAACTTGTGCATGTCTGACTCTAATGAATGCAGCGTCCCCGGCCTGACCTGTGGGAACAACTTCACTGTGTCGGTCACAGCCTCCAACCAGCAGTGTAACATCACCTCCACTCAAACCACCAGTCTGCAGTCAGGTGAGGTTTTGAAAGGCTGCTGGTGGACCAACATGCTGACACTTCCTTAATAGCACAATTAATAGTATACTATAACTTCTAGTAAGTGTAGTAAGTGCAAATTGGTATCACTTTTTATATTCTGCTTTTATTCCCTTTAATATTATGCATTTGGAATTTTTTGCCACAAAAGGCATTAAAATATCCATCAAAGTCTAATTTTTCAAGCCATTCTCTGCAGCACTATCAAGGGGTTTTGTATCAATGGATTTTTGCTGTTTACTCGGAGGAATTCGATAGTCAATCGCTGTATGTGAAAGGGAAGGTTATTTGGGATGCCTTTATTATGACCTATCAAGATACTGAGAGGTCATTTATTTGAAATTGATGTTTTAAATACATATATTGTTGAGTATATCAATTCTTGGCACATTTCATATCCATTTTTATTATATGATAATTTAGATTTCTGATGTTGTTGTGAACAATTCCTTTACTACCCTTGAAGATGTTCTAATTTATAATATAATCAGATGAATTATTGCTGTGGTTTAATTCTTCATCATGATGAAGTTTTTACCCATCATGCTTCCTTGATTGTAACCCTTCTTGTTGTCTGCCTCCTCCCTACAGTGCCTTGTGTTCCCACTAATGTCTTAGTGGGGATGGACTGTACCAACAACACCGCTCTTGTGTCGTGGTCTGCCAGTCTGGGCGCTGTACAATACTTAGTGACGGCCCACAGTAGCCATAGCAACGTCAGCTGCCAGACTTCTGACCTCAACTGCAGCCTTGACAACCTTGCATGTGGTAACCTCTACACTGTTCAGGTAGTGGCTATGGATGACAACTGCTCTAGTGTCCCCAGCGAGGGTTTGATATTAAACTCAGGTAAGAGAGGAAAGACCAAATCAATCTAAAACACAGATATAGTTTTATACTTTTGTGCTATTTATACTAAACATTTTGAACTTGCTGTAGTAAACAAATTGTTTCCTTACTCACAGCCCCATGCCTGCCTCAGAACGTGAGTGCCGACGTGAGTTGCTCATCAAACTACATGGAGATCTCTTGGGATGCCATCAGAGAAGCAGACCACTTTTTGGTTTCAGTGACTGCGGACAATGGAGGAATGATCGACTCATGCAACACCACAAACACCACATGTTCCATCAGCAATGTAACCTGTGGAGACACATTAAGGGTTCAAGTCACCTCCGTCAGAGGCACCTGTCGCAACCAGCACAGTCTGACCCACAGCACCATGTCAGGTATGAAAACTTCAAAAGCTGTCCATCCTTGTATAGATTCATCCATCCAGTCACCAATTTAACTTCATGTTGACTTTCTAGCTCCCTGCCAGCCCCAGGGAGTCAGAGGCAACATTGACTGTGTGACCAACTCTGCCTGGATATCATGGGATGCTGCTGCGGGGGCGGACAGCTACACTGTGATAGCTGTAGGCGGAAAGGACTATACAGCCAACTGCACCACCTCCTCCAACACTACCTGTGAGGTGGAAGACCTGGCATGTGGCGTACTATATAACTTCAGCGTTATTGCTAAAAACAGCAAGTGTGAGAGTCAGCCTAGTGCCATCATTGACTTGGGGACAGGTAACATATATTTTGATTTTGTAAAACAAATATGCTGATGATACTCCATTTTATGTCAGTCGATAATCATTTTCAACCCAGAGGTAAATGTCAGTTAATGATATCTGTCTCTTCCCCCAGCCCCCTGCTCGCTCCCTGCTATCACAGCGGATGCTCAGTGCCACAATTCCTCTATACTCGTCATGTGGGATCTGATGGAGGGCAGCGACGGCAACACTGTGTACACAGCCACAGCAGAAGCCGCAGACCATACCTACCTATCCTGCAACAACACTGGCACTAGTTGCTACCTCCATGAAGCTCGATGTGATCTCCATTACACTATCATTGTAGCTGGTTCATCAGACCAGTGCAGCAGTATGAGAAGCCCACCATACAAAATAAGCATGGGTATATAGATTATTTTGTTTTGTTCTTTCATACATGCAACATCTTGTTAAATACTCGCTTAGAAGGACAGTGTTGTTTACATGAGCGTGCAATAGTTGAACATATTAGAAACGTATTTGAATCTGTTTAACACTAAAAATCATCAGAGGTGTGTGGGTGTGGTTTTATCAGATTTATTTAACAATTACCAAATCATCAACGTCACCTTTGATTTGAAATCTGTCTTCCTGTCTTCACAGAGCCTTGTCCACCCACAAACGTGTCGGTTGACATCTCCTGCGAGAACCGTAGTGCGCTGGTGTCCTGGAGCCCCTCTCCTGTCGCTGAAAGCTACCATGTTGTTGCTACAGCTGCAGACGGACACACACATACCTGCAACACCACCTCTAATAACTGCAACGTAACAGAACTCCACTGTGACGAGCAGTATACAGTCTTTGTGACGGCCAGCCACGAGAACTGCACCAGCAAGGCCAGTCAAAATGTCACAGTCAACACAGGTATATGTCCAAATATACAAAAGAGAATACCAGTGCATGTACATACATTGACCCAAAAGGACTAAATAATATTCTTTTAAGTAGTTTGATCATTTTCTTTCTGCCCAGGTCCCTGCCAACCTGAGGATCTCTCAGTTACATACCACTGTGACAATCAGTCCGCACTGCTGTCATGGACGGCCAGCGATAACGCCGGACACTACTATGGCTGTGCCCAGGCTGGAAATGGAGACATGCTGTACTGTCAGAGCACAAATCCCACCTGTAGTATCCAGGGTCTTGATTGTGGAACAGCTTACACTTTCTCTGTCCAAGCATCAGATGGGACATGCAACAGCTCCTTCAGTGACACAGTTCAGAGTGTAGCAGGTAAAGGAGTCTCATGTTTAAAGACTCAATATCTTTGTACTGTTGGCACTTAATTGAATAATACATTGAATCCTCCTCTTTCTCTCAGCTCCCTGTCCTCCAGACGCTGTTGAAGTGCAGCTAATGCCGGTGCAGGCAGATGTCCAGACGATGCGCTTCAACTGGACAGAGGTCATCTGTAATGACACAGAGTACTTGCTGACGTTAACAGGAAGCCTGCTGGGAGACAGCCAGGCCCAGTTTGAGGTCTCTTCTTATTGGACGAGCGTGACATACTTTGAGATTCCTCTCCCCTGCGGTTCAGACTATATTGCTACAGTTCAGAGCAGGACTGCTGCCAGTACCAGCGAGCCATCTGTGCCTCTCAATGGAACAACAGGTAGACTGCACTTCATACACAAGCTTCTTTGCTTATAGTAAATTAAGCAAAGCAGAAATCACTTAATAAAGGCTTAATTCTATCCATCATTAACATCATTAATTACACCTGTGCTCTCTGTGCAATGAGATATCATAAACTTAAAATTACTGTTAATCAGATGAAACAGAGGTGTTGTAGGTAAGGAACCTCAGTGTATGAGTTATATGTTTTATAGTGAGTGTGATTATGAACTCAAACCATCAAATTAAATGTTATTTCCCACTTCCCCTCAAGATTGATCTATTATGGCAGGCATTTTGACATCTCAGTGCAGGACAATAAAAGGTGTGATTAATAACCCTAATAAAGGCTGCTTCAACATTTAGTCCTGAGCTGCTATACAGCATGGTGTAAATTAAAAGTCGCTCAGTTTGGGTTATGAATGAGCGCACGTTATCTGTCAAATAGATGGAGTGGAGTAGAAGTATGAAATAGCAGAAAATGGCAATACTCCAGCAAAGTACAAGTGCCTCAAGTACTCAAGAACTTGAGTACTTTATTACATTCCTGCATTGCAGAGCACATTGTTCCAGTCTCAGGGTCCTGGTATTGTGCATGCTGGCTCAGTCATAGTCATGAATCACATACTGGGACACAGAACCATTGTTAATGTTATTAGTAACACCTGCTTTTGCTACAATGACAAGTCACAATGTCTGCTGTGAAAAAGGCCAGCTATTGCTCATTTAGTATTTAATATGACAGGGAAACATTTCAAACCATATTTTCATTTGGTTTTAACTAACCACTTTCTCCTCTCTCAGCTCCTTGCCCACCATCAGGAGTGGTGTACAGTGGTAACAGCTCCTTTGCCACAGTTTCGTGGAACTCCTCTGCGTATGCCACCACATACACAGTGTACGACAACAGTGTTATGCCAAAAATTGAGCTATGCAACACTGCAGGGCTGTCTTGCTCTCTGTCCAACATCAGTTCTACTGACCTGGTGATCACAGCCAGCAACACGGCTGGAGAGAGTGAAACAGCAAATGTCGCAATTGGTAGGAACTATGTGTGTGTGTGTGTGTGTGTGTGTGTGTGTGTGGGAGAGAGGATGCTGTAGAAAGAAAACTGACACATTTTACTGTATTTTTAAATGAATTGATTTAAGCCTTTTCTCTTTAGTGGAAACACAAAATCGGAGGAGGAGAGATCTCAGTGAACAAATGCCAGATGATGGTGAGTTTGTAAGAACAGATGTTAAGAAAAAGACAATACCATAGTATTAAAGCATTTATAATTTTCATTATTATTTTTAACCTGATCTTTTAAATATTAATACATGAAAATCTGTTTAAAGTGTGAGAAGTATGAAGGTTTTTTTTTCAGGCATACTTGATTAAGAATAAGTCTTTAATGCTGCCTTTGATTGAGGGTGTTTTTCACATAAAGCTAAATAAGAAGGGCACTTAGAAATATATATTAGCATAAGCATAAGTCAGCCAGAATCTAATTCACAACTGTGACTTGTCCCCCACCCACAGGAATCCTCTCAGCTCCCATGGTGGATATCACAGAAGCGACGTCAACGGTTATTTTGGCTGAGTGGTCTCAAGTACGTGCCGCTTCCCATTACAGCCTGTTCATCAGGAAGCAAGGGGGCTCCAGTGAGGCAATGGAATATACAGTGTATGGCGAGAGCATCATTCTCACCGATCTGAGCCCCAACTCGATCTACTGTATCTCTGTGGAAGCCTGGAACTCAGCCACCAGTGGGCCAGAGTCAGAGCCTGTGTGTGTGCAAACAGGACAGGGGCTTCCCCAATAGGAAAACACTTCTGTAGACAGAGATAGAGCTATATCTTTTGTCTGCTGTTGGTTGAGGTTATATATTTTATATCTGGGGCTATGGTCCTCCTTCTTAAATTTTATTCACTTATGTAAATGATATATTAGTCATAAGAGGAAGCGCTTCCACTTACGTCCAGTACTTACATACATTTATGCATATTTAATACTGAAGTAATTTTCAGGCTACATTCTAATAAAACTATTAAAACCATTGTGATATCCTGTGCCTTTTGTAACAATTGCATGCCCCCTTTCTTTCAAAACAAGAATACGAGTTGTCTGTAAAAGTGATTTATTAGAAAACAAAATGCAACAGAGCAGTAATCCAAACACCGCACAAGCAGGGCTCAGTGTGTGTGGTAAAAAATTACCCTTTGCAGACTGTCCTTTCAAGGATTAAAACATTCTCAGGCTGTCTACACACAATCATGGACAGATTTGCTTTGTGTGATCCACATCGCCACTTCGCTCAACTCTGAGCCTCAACCATTCACTTGTGACCCTTCAAAGAACGTGTAATCAGAATACAGTTGACCAAGAAGCTTAAAATATGAACTCACTGTAATATTAGTCAAATTTTAAAAATATGTGTTTGGACTTTTGTACAGCCAGAAAATAACAGTTCTTTATAAATTACATATATTATGATAGTGTTGAGAATGCACCTCAGACCACTCATCGTGTGTAGACAGCCCCCGAAACATTATGTACAAACCCACATCTTCCTGGGGAAAAAGAACGAACCATAGAAAATTAAAATGCCATTTTTGCCACTTTTGAAATTTCAAGTGAAGACTAACAATGGTCTAACGGGGAGTGAAAAAGGCAGAAAAACATAAACGTAAAGCAACATTACATTGGCCAAGGACAACAACTTCAGATGTCCGATGTGCTGACATTCCTTCTCTTTAGCACAAGTGACAGACCAGACAACTGGTAGAAAAAAAGAAAAACACAAGAGTAGAAGAAGTAATATTGCTGCAAGGCGACATTTACTCAGTGCTCTGACTCCTTCTGCGTTCACTATGTTTACTATGGTCGTTACTGGACTCGCGCTGATGGTGGCTTTTCTCTTTGCTACGACTACGTTTGTGAGAGCGCTGTTCTCCGTCTCTCTCCCTGTCTCTATCTCGGCTGTGGCTGCACTCTCTTTTCCTTCCCTTGTCCTCTCCCCCACTTTTGTGCCTCCTCTCCCTGCTTCGACTCCGGCTCGACCTTTTGGCCTTCCTCTCTTCTCTGTGCCTCTCCCTGTCGTCTTTATGCCTCCGGTCATCAGTCTCTCCCCTGCTCTTTTTATCCCTGGACCTCTCCCTTTCAGCGCCTCTATCTTTATGGTGTTCCCTGTCCTTCCTCCTGCTCTTGTCCTCCCCGCCATCTCTTTCTTTGTCTCTACGTTCGCTCTTTCGGTCCCGGCTCCCACTGAGACTCCTTTTACGTTCCCGTCTGTCTTGGTTCCTGTCTGCGCTGCGGGACCGCCGCCTCTCCCTCTCGCTTCGGTCCCCTCTGTCCCTATCCCGGCCCTCCCTCTCCTTCCTCTGGCGGTCACGCTCCCTCTCCAGCTCTCGGTCGAAGCTTGGGCCATGGCGCTCTCTCTCGCGGTGGTGGCTCCTGCTCCGCGACCGTTTGGGTGATCTCCGGGGGCTTGGTGTCCGCCTGGGTGTCCTGCCAAGATAGGTATCATTAACTTCAAGCAGTTTAATGTTCTGGTCTAATAAATTATAGATTACATTAACCATCGGAATGATCCAACAATAAGTGTTGCCAAATGACTCAATGACACTTTGGTAGTAATTAACAGCGAATATTCAAAACTTCTGTGTTTAGCCTTATCTTTTTATCTGTCCAAAAGACTGATGGCAGTAGCGGTATGGTCAACTAACAATCGCACATGCTCTGCCGAGAGACAGAGAGAGAGACGTAAGCCTCCTTCACACGCAGCTCACTTGCTGTTGTGAAAACAGAATCCAAAACACAAGTTGTATTTTTGGGCGACGTTAAAACCCGTACTGCTGCAAACAAAAGTCAGGAGCGGACGGATACAGCCTGTATGTGTCTGTCCCTGTAGAATACAGGGAGTGAAAAATCAAAAGGTGGGGGGCAGGCCGGTTTAGGTGCATTCGCGAATATCCAAATCCCAAAACTGAAAAAACTAATATCTGAAAAGCCGAATAAATTACTCAGTTGCTCCACATGAAACAAGTTAAAACAAAATCAAACAAACAAAATAAAAAACAACCTACCTGTGAGTAGGACACATGGCTCATACACAACTAATTTCTGAGACAACAGATTTCCCTGGATCAAATATTTAAAGTAGAATGAAAGGTGAAATGGGCTAGGAAGATGTCGATCAATGGTAGCCACACACACACACACACAGACACAGACACAGACACAGACACAGACACAGAGAGAGTTCTGAGAAAATGTGCAATCAGGAAAAACCACTCATAACCTGTGTAGCTGTAGCATGGGTGTGTCTGAGTTTTAAAGCCAATAATAAGTCATGGCCAGCTTTCACTCGTTTAAGTTTCACAATTTTCACACAGTTTGTGCTGTGAGTAAAAGCTTGCATAAAACAGGAAAATTAACTCTTCCATTCCAATTAGTAACAAAAGAAAGGAAAAAATATTTTTGGGAAAAAATAAGTTGGCAATAAATAGTTTGAACCATTTGATGCGTTACCTGGAGCGGCGTCGTTCTCCTTGCCTCCCCGTCTCTGTGCTTGCTGCCTCCTCCTCCTCCTCCGGTGCCTCCTTCTGAGCAACCTTGCGAGGCCTAGCCTTCATCTGCTGGTCAATAATCTTCTGCACAGGCACTGGGATTCGGGGGAAGAGAGTGGAGAACCACTCCAGTTTGGTCAAAAAGGAGCGCAACATCTCTCCAATGGTCATCACACAGCCACCTCCTGCCTTCACGTCGAGCTCCTAGAATCAAACGGTGGGAAAGAGCCACATAAAAACTCAATTAGTGCACACAGGCAGGACGCAGGTAAATCTGATCGCTTGTTTTCAATCTTGCCTCAAGTCAAAAAGCAATTTGTGATGACCAAGTACTGAACCTTCACCTCTGTTCATCTAGCTTAATCTCTCATATCAATCAAATGTGTCTGGCTTTACTTTAATAATTATAGATAGAAGAAACAAAACTATAGATATCATTAAAAGTTTGCCTTATCTAAACAGTTCCTGGAGTCTGTATTTACAATGTTAGCTTTAATAATCAAGCAAATATATATTTGTAAAGTCCGCCCCCCTCGTTTCCTTCACATTGTCTGTTTAAACAGCATCTTCAAAAAATGGTTGCATCTGCTGTTTACAGACCAGAAATGAAAGGAAGGGAAAGCAGTATCTGAAAACACTGAGACACACCCTCATTGGGCCAAAGGGACAAAGAGAGAGAAGCCTTAGCTTCCTTCTTCAGTCTCCCAAAAGCACAATGAATTCTTCAGGGGTGAAGGAGCATAAAAATTGCCCACAGTGTAAGCACAGACTGGAGCAGGTATCTAAGTGCACACCAGTTGAAGAGTTGTTAACTTTATATGGTAGAGAACAGCTGCTTTGCACTCACACACGCAAACCAACAGTGCTGAGATACAATATCCAATTCACCTGCTGCACATTGGGCATCTAAAGAAAAAAACAGGGGAATTAACCAGTTGGGCAGGATTTCATATGATCAATTCAAATGTAATGCAACAGAACATCATAGGAGGCCTGGTTGCACAGCCTGGGATCAAATTATATTTTACTTTAACATGGAGAAAACACACTAGATTTACGCAACAGTTGACATGTGCCAAATCATTTGTGTGTGTCTGTTTAAGAGTAAAACTGTATGAAGTATGAGTGCTCCAATTTCTATTTATTCCAAATTTAGTTTTGTGCAACAAGTCCTGATAAAAGCTTGTCAAAAACAAAGGGCATGCCTTAAAATTACATTGACTAAAATATTTACTCAGCATCATATATTGTACTTACCCTGATAAAAAAAATCAGCATCAGAGGAGTGAGCAAGTAACCTAGCTAATGAGGCTTAGAGGACAAAAATTGGGGACAATTAAGCCAAATGAAGGCAAAGGTGAAAAATCAGCTATGAGCATCACAAGGGGGGGAAACAGACAGTTCTTAACGTGTTGTGTGCCTGTATATTTCATGGAGAGAAAGAAACATCAAATTATTACCCGAGGTGACATACCTCCTCATCATCCAGGAAGCCATCGTACCATTCTATCAAATCTGCTGGGGGCTGAGTATATCTAAGGCAGAACCAAACAGAGAGCACAAAATGTTGTGGCAGAAAGTCATGTTGCACAGATTTCAATTATGTTTTTAAATCAACTGGATCAGGTTTGAATTCCCCTTATACATATTAGAAACATTTTAGCAGCATATTACTAATTGCAACATCTATTATCATCTAGCAACTCACTTTGATACTTTTGTAATATACAGTAGTCTTTTATTAAAACTATAATTTTAAGACAACACTTCAATCATTACATATCTTTCTTCTGAAAAGGAAGGTAATCCAGCATTCAGAATATCAAGTAATACAGAGAATCTCTGCAAATATAAAAAAAAACACTCCACATTAGAAGAATTGAGGTGCATACCTTATGTACATGAAGCCAAGTGCTCTGATGTATGGAGAGTCTGTGTGAGTGATCAGACCCATCAGCTGTTTGCGAGTCAGCTTGAGAGTAAACAGTTTGTATAGAAGACAGAAAGCAGTAGAAACAATACCACCAGTCCCAACTCCTCGCACCTAAAAGGATGAAGACACATCTTTAAAGTGCATAACGGCATTTATGTATTCAGAACGACTGACCCTTTGACAAAAAATACTCAAGTATTTAAGTACAGTATCGCAAGTACTAATGTGAATCATGTACATTTTTCATACTTGTACATTATATGAAGCGATTTCAACCATATGGGAAATACAGAGGGGGGAGGGGGGATGGGGAATATAAAAAGCACGTACTTCTCACTTACCCCTCCGCACATTCCAGTCTGGCCGGCAGTCTTTCTGCTTCCCTTTTCCCAAGGCTCAACGTGATTCACCTGCAGCCACAAAGAACAACATCAAGTCAGCTGATATACACACACACACACACACACACACACACACACACACACCTGTTCTGCCCGTCTCACCGATACACACTTATATTAAAAGACTTCATCCAAGTTATTGATACCTCTTTTTTAACTTGTTTCCATAACAATCCTGAAATGTCTCAATCCTTTCTAGGTTATGACCTAATGTTAACCTTTTTAAATTACTGAAAGAACAGGACTGGGTGGCACCAGCTATGTGTAAGTCCTCTCTTAAATTAGTGTGTAAAGGCAGCACTCTTAGAAACTACTAGTTAGTTTATAACTAAATCAGTTACTGAAAGTTTGTTTCACCACGACTACTTTTGGACGTGAAATTATACTTTAAGCAAGTGGCCAATCAACGATCAAAGATACATCACCATGGTTACCATGTGCAGTGGCTTTCTGGCTGCATGAGCCAGCTGGTTTAACGTTACACATCGTAGTAAGCTAACGTTAGATCGTTATTGAAACACACCAACAATTTAGGTATCTACTCGATTACTGTGTCGCAAAATGGCTGCAATTAATGAAAAAATGATGTTATGTGACATAAAAACTTGTATTTTACCATCAGTGAGTTTAATTCTGTCACACTGTATGATGTACACCACCTGAGGGACATGTGTAGCGTTAACTATTTAGTTTACTTAAAGCTGTAACTTATCACCGTGAGGCAACCGCTTTATTTTAGTAATGCTTAAATCACAACTTGGAAATACTTTATGTTATAACTAGGCTCAGTTTGAACTTACACACAGCTGTGTGCAACAGGCTGCAGTAGTCAACTGAGTAAACCAGCCGTAACGTTAAACTACTGTCTTTGTAACGGCAGCCAACTAGCAATTAGCTTAGCTGCTAGTTAGCTAATAAAACACTCAGTTCTACTTATTAAAGTGCAATTACATGAAATAAACGGATAACTTTTCCGAGTTGTTAAGATAAGTTAGTTAAAACTAGCTCTGTCTGGTTGTTCCCCATATGATCTACCACCTGCAGTACATCGTTATCACGGTCAGTTAACGCTAGCCTGACTCGACAGTGATTATCTAACTAGCATGCGGCTTAGCATTTGCTAATGTTACCTTGAAGTAGATTTCGTCCACAACTTCATGGTAGGTCTTTAGTTCATAAAGCTGAACTTTGAAATACGGCGAAGACAGTACATTTGTAAGAATCATTGGGTTGAGATTCATAGTCTTTTCGTTGCCCCACAGGGGCAATACATTTCCATGTTTTCCTGGTGCAGGCTTGCTAACGGCCTGTGTTGGTAGCTGGTTTCCGACGTTAGCCATGTTAGCTGATCCCACGCCGCTAAGCTTAGTTTACAGTTAGCGTATTTACCATTACAGATCCATCAATGTTAGATAGTGAAATGTCGACCGTTAACGATTTCGTCCGTTTGGTAATTGCTGATTTGTGGTTAAACTGATGATAGCAACTTCCCGCCGTCGTTGTAGCTAAAGTGCTGTTGCGAGGTGGAACCGGAAGTGTACCGTCGGTGGTGCAATGTGAACTCACTGCTGCTGTAAACGTCGTTAGTACGCTGAGTGTTTCGCTTTGGAAATAAAAGCATGTACTCAGACACCAAGTTCATTTGTGTTTGATGACTGCGCAAACAAAAATAGCCAAAGCTTCTGTACAGATAATGTGTAATTCTTATACTATTATATCATGGTGTACTCAATAAGTTACCCCTTTTCTTTACATATCAAAGTGCTTTATAGACGTTTACTTTGAAATGTTTTGTCTAAACCGGAAATGGTATAATCGTTATTTCTTTATGCCCCTTTCAAGGGTTTAATTTTAAATGTCCATTGACCCTTTATCTTTTAATTTTATATTTCTCTTTAATTCTAATTCTGTGTCAAACTTTCCTCCACACTCGTTTTGTCCTTTCAATACAAAACGTAGTTATTATCCACAGTGCACTTTTTAAAAAAATACTTTTTATTTGGCCTTAAATACGACAGCAACATTCTACCATCTTAAAAACAACACATAGATAACTTAACACAACTGACTACATACATAGTTTACATACTATAGCTCTGACCAGTTAAGTGGCAGCACATATACAAAATCAGTGGTAAAAATAAATTCATCGCTTTTGACTTTATAGACAACAGTCATATAAGCACACACACACACACACACACACACACACACACCCAATCGGAACAAATGAAAGAAAACATAAAAAAATTATATTTTAACTTATATTTTAAATGCAGTCACCCTCACTCACAACCAGGTGAATGGAGGTGTATCTGTAATGGGACTGAGCTACAGACACACAGTGGTGCTGTAACACCAATTCCACAGTGTCAGTTTTCTATTATTTTAAATAGATGGGACGTCAAGGAATGTCACCAAGATGGGTGAACAGTATGTGTAGAATTACAGTAGTAACCCCTAGTCTTACTTGTTTCATAGAGCACAAGACTAACAGAAATGTTAGTACACTAGTGTATCTCCGTCACCAAAATGTTCCAATAATGTGGCCTTCAACTCCACTTCTTGAACACTAGAGGGCTATCCTGGTCAACAGACGCTGTAGGTCAGATGCAGGCAGGAGCAAGTTCTGGGGGCACCTCCACTACTCAGTCTTGTGTCTCCCGCATCAGTGTAATACGGCACCCTTCATGACAGCCACATGCTTCCCAAAGCCTAGCGCTTGATCACCACCTGCTCAAAGGCTCCAGCTGCCACCCTGAAAGAGAATGCCACAATGTGTTACGTGACAGGAAGAGAGGGTAGTTATCAGATCTGGCTGTGGTGCCGTCTTGTATGTTTAACGATGTGTTCTGAAATTTAATCTTAACATAAAATTTTACATTTTAGAAACAAACAACGTGATGACCAGTCATGTGGTCAATAAAAAGACACTGCATAAGAACCCCCATTTAGCGTATGTGCAGTGAATTTATATTTGCAGTAAATGCCTGGTGCGTGGCACCCACAGCCCACAGTTACATAATCACACCCACCTCGTGTGCTGGCTTCCCAAGGCTGTACTCCCACCAGGACCAACAAACAAGCTGAGCCCCTCCTCTGCAGCAATAGACACATACACACACATTAGAATAAGGATAGTGACAATCAGTGCACTGTAAGGGTTTTAATGGCTCACAATAGTTTCTAGAACATTTAAAAATAAATGACAATTGATAGGGGGACACTGTAGGGGAGGTTGGTGAGGCAGATGACAAAGCAGCATCAAGAGAGGGGGTTGATAGTTGAGGAACCATCAGAAATGTGTGCAACAGGGTCACCATTTCTTAACACAATGAATGATTGTCCTCTACATTAAGTCTGTGGTTAAGGGCAGGGCTTTGTAACATGGCTGCCACATTGTGTGCTCAGCTATCAGTGAGGTTAAACTGCCCTTGTGATATTCATAGAAATGATATGTAACCTAAACTCTGTAATCCTTAATTAAATAGACTTTTATTTAGGCTGGTCATTATGTAAGTATGGTCTAAACTGACACACAATGTATGATTTGCCATCATAAATGTCTAATCATCATTCATCATTTGAAGGAAGTACTTAAAGACATTGCGTTGTTGCATTGCAACACCTAAAAGTAATCTGATCCCATCAGCAAGATGGTAGGCAACTTTCCAAGACAGCTTTCATAAGTCCACTAAGTTAGGGATTTGGTGTACACACCCTC
The DNA here is from genome assembly GCF_905237075.1 of Dicentrarchus labrax. Taxonomy (NCBI): domain Eukaryota; kingdom Metazoa; phylum Chordata; class Actinopteri; family Moronidae; genus Dicentrarchus; species Dicentrarchus labrax. The sequence continues at coordinate 12,119,832 of NW_026136701.1, read as the reverse complement.
TGCACTGGAGTCCAAGAAGCCATGACTGAAATCCTGGCTCTGCAGGATTTTCTCTATTATGTCATCAGCATCCACCCTGGTGGCATCAACTCTCTTCAGCTGATTCTCCATAGAGTTCTGCTTCACTAAATGTCTAATGAAGAAACAGAAACAGCGTGGAATATTACACAAATGTGCTTCCTAAAAAATACTTAATCTCTTAAAAATACAAAATCAGAAAGAGACTTAAAATTGCGGTGTGTCTTCTTCAGACTATGGTAACCATGTGTATTACCTTGGAACTTTAGCAGGGGTAGAGGGGTGTTCGGGGGCATGGTGACGGGTTGCACAGACTGGGGGAGTGGTCCTGCTCTCCCTTTCTCCTCTCTCCCCCTGGTGATCATTGGTTTCTAGGATGCTGCCGATGCCTGTGGAGGCAGAACCGCCTGACGCGCTTCGCCGATGGCTCAGATCTGTCAAACTGGAGTGATTTGAGCTGTAACCTACCGGACAGGAGAGAAAGCACACTGAGGTTATTCCTATGATTTGTGTAACCAGTGGGGTAGTTGATTTTGTTTGAGGGGAATAAATATGTGTCTCTGTGTTTGGTACCTGAGATTTTTGACTGCTGACTTGCATAGCTGGGTGTTCTAGAGTGACCATAAGCTACCAGCTCCTCTGGAACGGATACTGACTTTCCTTGAGTCTCTAAATGAATAAACACACACACAAGTATAAGCAAAACAGTTCTACACACAGCTTATGTGTTCAGAGGAAGTGTTTATTCTTTATGATACTTTGTATTCAGGGGCTTATGAAAAGAAAAAAACAATTTTGAAAATGTTACTGTTGACTACTGTAAACCTTGACTACTAAAATCTTGCTATTGTAAGGAATAGCAAACTCTTCTTAGCCTCAGAGTCTGTATACACATACCAGTGAGTGAATGGGATATGTGCATGTCCCCTCCCTTTCTGTCCTCAAGGAGACACTCTGCTACAGCCTGTGGGATTCCCAGAGTCATAGCTGTAGATGGAGGACTAAAGGGAACACAGAAAAGACTGATGTTACTGAGAAGCAGGGTGGTGTCTCAAGTGTTCTTGGGAAAGAATTCCTATAACTGCTTTATCAACAACGAGTATGTTTACCTGCATGCTGCTACCCAGGAATCGTCTTATATTTCTATAAACAACAACTTGAGCCAACCAAATCACAAAATATTGCTCATTGCGATAATTAAACTGGCATATTCATCTGCTTCTTGGTCAAAAAGGTGAATAGCTTAGAACGGCAGGAACACTTGGATGTTTTTTTGTTTGTTTCAGCCTATACACGTCATTGAGTTGTTTTTATGCTGATGCAGACATCAAATACACCTTTAAATATAAAAAAATGCTGTAATGTGTAATGATTACACTGCAGGTATTTCAACACCTCAGAAATAAAACATCAAAGTAGAAAATCTCAAAATAGAGTGACAATCACTTTTCAACAATGTCTGGTTTAGCAGACAGGAAATCACTCTTGTTGGCTGCTGAGATGCTATGTTAAACAGAAGACTGAGGGCGGAAAGGCAGACAAAGAGTGACAGACACACAGTGAAAAAAAACTGAGCGTCATCTTTCTTGTTGTACTGCTGTAAATCCTCCACGCTCTATGAGTAACACTGCGTGGGATGAATGACTAGGCCAGACTTGAGTTTACACTTTAGACATCTCCTAGGCAGCAGCGTGAATATTGTTACATCAGCAGGGCGTTGGGAAAGAATACAGGGAATGACTTGGTGCTGGCTGAAGAAAGCTCACTGTGTGCACATGGAACAGGTTTGCCAGGAGTGTGATGTTACACCACGTCCTTCGTGACAAACTGCTCTACACACAGCTCTTGACAAAAGAGAAATACAACCTCTGGGCTGAGCTGATCACATATCAGCTGTTGTTCTTCACAGAGGTTGGGCAGATTAATGTCTGGGTGAGGTGTTATCAGCTCCCAGATAAGACTGTGATAAGATCTTAACCACAAAATAATACTTCATGACTTTAAACTTTAAAGCTGTTGGTAATATCAGACAAGAGTTTTCAGTTAGGTGACAAACAGGATATGATTGAAACACTTTCCTCTGTGGTTAGATGCAGACGTTTCTATTTGGAGTACAGACTTTATTTGCAACCACAACTAGGTTAAACGTTTCCTTAGTTACGAGTTTCAAACTGAACTGATATTCAGACTTTTAATGATGAGTGATAAACACAAAATCAAAATGAGCACTTACGTTTTAAAACAGGGGTCTCCAGACATAAGCTGTGTGGTGATGACAACCTGTAATAGGAGAAAGAATAAGAGTAATGTCAGTTTGGGGCTTTAATTTGAAAGGTTTGCTGTTCTCTGTCTAAGGCATGTATCCCCAACTCATGTGTTGCACTCCATGCCAAAGTGGGTTCGTGGAGTATGTGGTCAAAAATAAATTATTAAATAAATAATTTTAAATGCTATCTGACTTTTCCACTGATCTAAGGTAACTAAGGAGTAACATTTTGTGAAATGTAAGCCCATTGTGTAGACCTGCTCCCCAGGAAAAATCCACATATTTAAAATTCATTCCCATGGCTCAGACAGTTTATAGCTCACAGGCTCAGACATGTACTGAGCCTATGATGTCAGGTATTTTAACTTTCCCATGCATAAATCAAACTTTTACATTTACTTTTACTACTTCTGCTGATTAACTCAATAAATGGTGACTTGCATTAGAATAGCAAGAACAGGCTTTGTTTTTGCTAAATAACAGCTATGCATTAAAACACTGCCACACCTTCAGAATTGAGTTGTCTTGTCTGGTGTTCTTGGTGTCATATCCCTCTAGGAGACACCGCCGTGTAGTGCTGCCAGATCCAGCAAACTCAGACAGGTTCAAGTCAGCAAAGCCCAGCTGCACAGGGATAACAGAGATCAACCAGTTTGAACCATTTGAGTTTACATTGTTAGGTATACAATTTTACTGAATATAAATTGTATTGAACAGAGTCTGTCAAGTTTCTATCTCTATCTCTATAAAGTGTCTTCCTGTGGTAATGTGGTATTATAAAACATTCAGTAATCAACACTTGAAGAAATCCAACCCAGCTCAGGTTTTTGGAAACACAAATCCTTGAGATATCAGACAACCAAATTCTTTAGCTCATAATTAAAGTTACTGATTAACATAGTGTGGGGTTTTGATTTACAGATTTTTTTAATCAGTAACCAAAGCCGGAAACTAGAAATAAAAACATTGTCAGTAAATAGACCAACCGAAAGGTGCTCCAAGGGCACTTGGAGGCCGACTGCTATCGCATTAATTTTATGATAAGACCGCTCTAATGGATCTCTGGTACGTGAGCTGCTTTGTTTACAACAAATGCCTGTCAACAGAAGTATTACCTTTGCAAACGTTTTTCCACCCTTCAGTTCCTAAAATGACAAAAAAAAAACACAAGAATTAGTGAGATTACATTTCCCCTTTTTCATTACTATATCACACACTACTTTCATTAAAACATTTGCGACTCTTTGCAGTGTGACCATTGCAACAAATCACTTGTGGTTACAATTTGACAGTGAACTGTTTGGACTCTGCTATGGAACATGCATTTTTGTAGCGTCAACAAAAAAGAGCTTGATGGCAGAAAAAAATGTCCTGTACCTTGCGGACAGACACCCGGCACAAACAGGGGTCTAGTACACCTGTCCCAGCACTGGCACTCATCTTACACATGAAAGAGAATCTCTTCTTCCAGTGCACACAGTTGGCTTGGACTGACTCCCTGTGAGAGAAGCACATTTAGAAACACTACTTTACACACAAACATACTGAACACTGAAAGAATACATATTAATCACACTTCTGACAGATCTATGTTGTGCATGTTTCAAACTAAAATCAGAATATGTAAAAGAAAGTAGTAGTAGTTAATTTAGTCTGTCAAATGAGCTCGTGATCTTCCACAAGGCTTTGAGCTTTCTGCTACAAAGTTATATTAGATGATGGGACAACAGGACAGTTACATGGTCTTATGTATGAATGTTGACCTCACTTCTGTGATGGGATCCTCACTGTACTTGATATATATATTTCAAAAGAAGACAGGCCTTTGAGACGAATGAGATTTGAAATTTGGGGCAATATTAGTAAATTGGACTTCACATGGTCCAATGCAGAACAGACAGTGCTGATCAATGGCAGCAGCATTAAGGGGGTGAAGCTTTATAGTATGTTCTATATCTTAGTTTGCCACTAGGATATAAAAATATTACTACAGCTTCATAACATTATGATATTTTAGCAGTTTTAGGAGTTATTTTAAAAATGATAGTGGTATTAACAGAACTAACCTAAAAATAATCACCATAACACCCATACATCATAAACTACTGTCGCTATGCCTGTATTTGAAAAAAAAAAAAAGACAATAGTTGTGGTTGGAGCAGGATACAAGTATGAATACAGAGTTTAGACTGTAGTTTTTAGGAACAGTTACCATGGTAAAGTCATTGGGGTTAGCGGTTGTGCTACGCTGTGTCCGTTTTTCCAGTGACTCATTTAAAAATGCTAAAAGCAGTTATAATCACAGGCCCGGGGGGTTAACCGCGCATGCGCCGTTGCAATGGGGGAAACAAAAGTTTTTGGTTGTCACTGTCATCAACAGAAACAATCCCATAATAATGTTCAGATGAAAGAGAAAGAAAAATTAACCGGAGACAAATTCGCCACCACAACAGTCTGTTCTACTGAACAATCGTACAAAAGTAGTTATTATTATTATTATAATAAACTTTTTAAATCTTACTTATTTTGTATTTACTTCCAACAATTGTAGACTGTGTACACAGATTAAGTTCCTCATGAAAAAATAAAGTTATTTAGATTTAACTCAGCCGAAATCTACTTCAACCTAACGTTACTTGTTGCTTAGCAACTGCTTTGATGAACTGTGTAAATATAGGTTAACGAAAAAACTATTTCCATCCTTTAAAAAAGTAGCTGTCATTGCCTTTAAATGTATTTCAAGTGCTACAAAAGACTGGGTGAGCTATAATCTTTAAATTATTGTCCTTATGAAAACAAAATTAAATCATGTTGAGGCAGAAATCCCCTTTAGTGACAAATGTCAGCCTGCTGCGTTATACCGTTTCATACAGTCTATGGCTGTGCTCTAGGTAAGTTAACATACGGTTTCCTGTTCAGCTTTGTATAACGTTAGTTAACCCGGTGGATAGTTAGTTACTGTGTAGCTTAACGTTAACGTTAACTACACATTCATTGACGTTAACGCCGTTAGAGGCAAAGTCGACACAACAAATGGGAAAAAACGAAAACCAAAACTAAACAGGCGCTTAAAATGGTCAAAAACAAAACACAAGTTTAGCTTAAATTTAGAACAACCGGTAAACTGTCGCTATAAATAGCAAAACTTCTTACCGAGACGACTCTGCAGCAAAGCCTCCATCTAGGAGTCTAACTTTGCAGAATAAGACTCCGTTTACGAAGGGAACCGAGGACAGCTCCTCCAGGTCGAAGTCCACTTTGAATTTAAACCTCTTTTTCTTTGTGAGAATGAACGACATGGTGTATCCTAAGCTGTGAGAAGAGACCGGGTCACAACAGTGAAGTGGTAAAAAGCTGCCAGACAGCTGAACACTTTCCCCCGCTCCGTGCTCCCACTGCTGCTCTCTCAGCTGCTGCCTGCTGCCGTGTGTCTGCATTCAAAGTTCAAATCTCCTCCTTCACACACCCACCGAAAAACACACTGCATGACGAGAGGGAGAATACATCGTTTGATTGGACGCTGCTGCTGCTGCTGCAGAAAAAAATAGAAATACCGAGGTCACGATTGTGATGGTGGGACTGTACTGAGTTTACTGGCTGAAAGCTCATTCAAAACCCCCAGTGGAAGTGGAAGGAGAAATATACTAGTGTTTAAGGTTAATGCACTGTGTAACATGTTCCCGTGACCACAAATGTGGAAAAAGGAGAAGTGGGATTAATAGAAGTCAAGACAGCTATCGCTCGGCCGACATGTGACAAAAAGTTGGAATGCAAATTAAGCATATGACAATACTTAAAGTACTTACTACTTAAGACAGTCTGAACACCCAACAACCAACTCAGGTCAATTCAAAGGGCCTTTATTGGCATGGGAAAGATACAGCCTAAGGAAGTATAAAATGTATGTTTAAACAGATTAGTGAGAACAAAAATGTATGTGTGTGTGTGTGTGTGTGTGTGTGTGTGTATGTGTTCACGCCCTGTCCCTCACACTGTGGCATATTAATACATACTGGGCAGCAAGATATGCCCTGTCTCCTTCTCCTTTGAGCGGTCATTGAGATCTGGGATTACAGAGTTTAATTGTGTCATATACAGATTATATTATCAAATTATTATTACTAATGTGTGCACATCTAAGCAGCATTATAATGTTGTATCTGGTTGAGGTGTGGGAAATTGTATCCCCTTATATACTGTTGAGTAGTTCAGTCTATAGGAATGCATCACCATTTAACAAACTGTCCATATGTTTTCTAAAAAGTAGTACCAGCTAAATACATGTACCTTAAAAGTTGTAGCCTACTTAAACACAGGACTTGAGTTATTGTTACTTTCAACCACTGTATCTAAGGGCCTAAATATATTTTATACAACAATAGGGTATCAAAAATGGCCAGTTTAATAAACATCTCTGACAGTCAGTAATAACAATTCACCAGTAAAATTAATTAGTTTATAGTTAAATTGAGGGGCCCAGAGATGCCACACACAGGGCCCCTAACTGTTTTCTGTGAGGAAACACCGCCCTCTAGTGGCCAGCGGCGGTGCTGCGCTGTAAGAAATACTACACTGAGTGTTTCTGTACCGACACGTCCTGCTAGATGAAGAGATTACATTTCACCTCTAAGGCACCATCTCATATCACACGAAACCAGGGTGGAAAAAAAACGTCGAGAAGGTTCAATATTAGAATCATAAACCGGATTATGCATATGCTTAATCCAGGGATTATTTATTTCACCACTTTTCTATGTTGACATCTTTCCTCTATTCCGTAGAAAACAGCGACGCAGCCTTATCGCTCCGCCCTCTGCTGCTGCAGTTCCTCCTGAAACGCTACGGAATACACCTTTGCACGGGACAGCCTGCAAAATAAAGTCACTGGAAACCCGATTTCTTCATCGCGAAAGCAGTGCTCATATTGGACTTTAGCAAGGGTTATCATTGCGCCTCAAAATGGATTGATATTAAGATCGGGACTGCAGGACGAGCCGTCTGCCCGTCGCTTCCACATTAGCGCTACAATGTATCCGACGTTACGGACGTTTTTACTATCAAATGCCCGGTGCTGGGATGCCGACAGTGAGAGGTCATACCAGGACCTGTTCGAGAGGCTTGATACCAATCAGGATGGGAAGGTGGACGTCGCTGAATTACGAGCGGGCCTCAAGGCGATGGGCATATTCCGACTGGGTGCTGCACAGGTACATTCAGGAACCGTGGGGGTCCTGTATAGACAGGAGTTTCAGGGTTTGGCCTGCTCGTTTTGCATGAAATTCCATAGTAGTGTGACTGTGTTGCTGGCTGTGTGTGTGTGTGTGTGTGTGTGTGTGTGTGTGCGTGCGCGCGCGCGTGTGTGCGTGAGAGTCACTCTGGTACTCTGCACCAGGAGCAGGCAAATTAACCATTAGATTTGATCTCATCTCTGCAGAAAATTGTGTCGTCCGGTGACCAAAACAAAGACGGGAGCCTCGACTTCAACGAGTTCTCCAAATATCTGAAAGATCACGAGAAGAAGCTGCGCCTGACATTCAAGAGTCTGGACCGAAATAACGATGGTAGGAGCTGAGGGGTTGCAGGAGCTACCTCACTGTAAAAATACTTGGCATAAGTGTCCACACATGGGACACATGCCAGTGAATGTTTACAGAAGCACATACCCTCTGTTTATACTGCAGCATGTTTGAGTAGAGTTTTTTCTTACTGTTGTGTCAGGGCGCATTGATGCTTCAGAGATCCAGCAGTCCCTTGCAGAGCTGGGCATGGACGTCAGCAGAGAGAATGCCCTGAAAATACTACAGAGGTTTGACCTCCGCTATTATCCACTGTATCATGTTCTTATTTATACAAATATTGCTATCTGGCTTTATCTGGGTCAGTGTTGTGCTTACCATGTAATGCAACATAAAAGGTCAGTAGTTCACAGGTGAAGATGTTGTCTGGGTCTCCTCAGCATGGACATTGATGGGACCATGATGGTGGACTGGAACGAGTGGAGAGAACACTTCCTGTTACACCCGGCCCAGAACCTGGAAGAGATCATGCGCTACTGGAAACACTCCACGGTACAGGACACATACACACAAACACTGCTAAATACACTCTGTAGTCAAATACAGATGCAACTGCGGTGGGGTAAATCATGTGATGCCTAGTTCTCTTCTGTCAGATATTATGGATTTTCTCTGCAGTCTGTATTTTGGCAGCAGCTTTTAAAGACTGGATTGTCCAACATAATTAGGTCGCGTCACTACAATCTGTTTCCCTCAGCTTGCTCCTCCAGCTCTAGTGCTAATAAATATGTCATTGACTGGTTTGTTACTTCTCCTGCACAAGATGTTTGCTCGCTTATGAGCTGAACAGTGCCTCTCTTCTGTTTCTAAATGTTTAGAAATGTCTTCATTGCATTACACATTTATGGCGTCTTAGATAACAAAACCAGACAAAGCTGCATTCTCATACCACAGTAGTGACCGCAGGACACACAGCTATCTGCACCAGCCATTGCATTTCCCTGCAGAGTTGCATTAAATTGCCACCGCTCCATGTTTGCCACCGACACATTTATGCTTTTGGAAAAACATTGGACATGTTTATCTGACACAGCTAAAGCGTGCAAGACGAGGGTTCAGTCAGCTCAGTGATTATGGTTTCACAAGCACTTCTAGCTAAAGGGCAAGGAGCTCAACTCATTGTTTGTTTGTTAGAACAAACAACCCCTGCAGTTTTATCCTGTTTTTCACAATATACAGTGAAAAGAAACAAGTTATGCTTCTATGTTCACTACCTTGAAACGCTTCATTCAAGGTTTTGTAAACGTTGCCCTATCTCCAGTGTACAACTGGTAATTTGGCAAGATTGAAATAAGTGTTGCTGTCAGTGTGAAAATAGACCTCAAAAAGTGAAGTGCTTGTGACTTGTAGCTTCCTGAGAAAGACACATTCTCAAAGGCATATTACATGTTACATTGTGATATGTTTCAGTATTTATTATGGCCAGAAACTTTGTTCATAGCTCTGACAAGAGCAATTTTGCTGACGCACATGGTGTCCATAAGTAAAGGTGATTTGAGTACATTTGTTTATGTAATCACTAGGTGCTGGACATAGGTGACAGTCTTGCCATCCCAGATGAATTCACAGAGGAGGAGAAGAGCTCAGGCGGCTGGTGGAAGCAGCTTGTTGCAGGCGCAGTGGCGGGGGCCGTCTCTCGTACGGGCACTGCCCCTCTGGACAGAATGAAAGTCTTCATGCAGGTGAAATATATCAAGGAAAATGTATTCTTTCCCTCACAGGGATCAGGTAAGAAACAGAATAATGTGAACTGTCCTGCAAACACTATATATTTGAACTGCAGGTTCATTCTTCTAAGACCAACCGGATAAGTCTGATTGGCGGCTTCAAGCAGATGATCATAGAGGGAGGTATAACTTCACTGTGGAGGGGGAATGGGATCAACGTTTTAAAGATCGCGCCCGAGACGGCGATCAAGTTCATGTCATACGAGCAAGTAAGGGACTGAAAGCTCTTGATGGTATTCATTACAGTTTTAAAACATATATAAATATATGGGGCGCATATTTATCTTCTTGCCGTTTGTATGTTTCCTGTAGTATAAGAAGTTATTATCATCAGAGGGCAAGAACATTGAGACACACAAGAGGTTTATGGCTGGCTCTTTGGCTGGGGCCACAGCACAGACAGCCATCTACCCAATGGAGGTAAGACAAGTGTTGCATCACTGTTTCATCATACTGTCTCGTTCAGGACATGCATTAAAATAAACAAAGTCCCCCCAAAGCTTCAAAATACAACACTTGTTTGTTTTTCTTTTTTTTCTCTTTAAGGTGTTGAAAACTAGACTGACCCTGAGGAAAACTGGCCAGTATTCAGGAATGTTTGATTGCGCCAAGAAGATCCTGAGGAAAGAAGGTGTCATGGCTTTCTATAAGGGCTACATTCCAAACTTAGTGGGCATCATTCCCTATGCTGGGATAGACCTCGCTGTTTATGAGGTATGCAGGCTGTGTGACGTATTCGGCCCCGTTGGTGATATTTCACAACAGAGTGTACTTTGTTAAATTAAACTCATTTGTATGAACGATAAACCAGTTCATCTTGGATTGCAGGGCCACATTCAATTAAAATCAGAGGAAATTAATCTTTGTGCCATGCTGATGTACAGTAGTTAATTGTTTCCCCAATCTCCTGGCACCATTTTCTGCGGTCTTAGAGTCTGAAGAATGCCTGGTTGTCGTACCACGCCAAAGACTCGGCTAACCCTGGAGTTCTGGTGTTAGTGGCCTGCGGGACCATCTCTAGTACGTGTGGCCAGCTGGCCAGCTATCCACTCGCGCTTGTGCGCACAAGGATGCAGGCACAAGGTAAACTCAGTCTAACATTTCATAACAGTGATGACAAAACTTACATGGCACATAATACACAGTATTCATAGTATCTTTCATGATAGGCAATATGTTTATGTGGTGAAAAATCTTGGTAAAGGTACCCCATATTTTCTGTAAACATTCACAACAAATGTCACTGCAGAAGGAGGAAAGGTCTGCTCACTGATGGGCTGCAAATATATATTTACAAGGCAACATTTCGATCTAAAGTAATGCTTGCAGACCAGAATGTTGCCTTCGAAGCCCATCAGTGTGCAGACGTTTTCTCCTTCAACATACACTTATTTGGGGATGCAAACGTTGTCCAGTATAGCTGCTGTTAATATACAGTACAAGAATAAAAAACATGCTTTCAGATGCAGTGCTGACTCCCTAACTTACTTTTTCTCTCCAGCGTCTCTGGATGCAACAGACCAGTCCTCCATGAGTACTCTGATAAAGAAGATCATAGCCAAAGACGGCTTTTTTGGACTCTACCGAGGCATCCTGCCAAATTTCATGAAAGTCATTCCGGCTGTCAGCATTAGCTATGTGGTTTACGAGTACATGAAAACTGGCTTAGGAATCAAATGATGCTGCAAGTGAATGAAAAGAAAACATTTACTGACTTGAAAATGCCTGAAAATACTCCAAGACAGACATCGAGCATACAGAGCATGACTTCCACAAGCTGGCACAGGAGTTCAGAGGATGGGAAGCTGTATGTGTCCCACTAAGGGATGTCTGTCAGTAGCTAAAGCATTTATCAGTTGTGGTGCGCATGCTTTAATTCTTATCCTTTTATCCTTACTTCTTAATTTACCCACTGTCCCAAACAATATTTGACAAGATACTACTGTACATAAAGAGTAGAAAATATAATGGGTTGTTAAAATAATCTTACTTACTATTTTTCTTACTTACTGTGATCAAGCCAGAATGGTAGCTGAATGGAACATGCTGTTGTGCTTTTTGGTAACAAAAGAAATATTTTCCCTAGACAAAGGTGGAGCTTATGGTTAAGAGTTAATTGTCTTATTTAAACTAAGAATGAGGAAAATTGACACTGTGCCAATTTAAGTGCTAAAGTCCACACTTTTCTGAGGTAATTTTACACTGTTTTAGCTAGTAAACACTTGCCCGAGAGTGACATCAGTTTCAGACATCAGCTGTCAGCTAAAAATAACTGGCCCTGAAAAATCAATAACTCTCAACACTGGATCTTGTGCAATGTGAAAATCACTAATTCCACCTTCTGATTGTTATTTTCATCATTTACATGTGCCTTACAGCCACTCCATGTGAACTTTCTGACATCTGCAAATGTGCTTTTTTTACTATATATTCACTGTATTTATGTACTGTATATATTTGTTTTCAGCTACCATTATTTACAGGGTTTTGGATGATGGTTACTAAATGGTAACACACTGTAAGAAAACAGTAATAACTGGTCATTGGACTGAAATTGCAAGGAGCATGTTTGTCTCGTCTCTCTTCATGTCAACACTTCAACACCTCTACCATCCAAACAAACATAAAAACCCACAACAGGATACTGCTCCTTTTTGACATTTTGTTATTTGTTCTTTCAACATTGCCCAAGGGTGGGAAAGCTTTATTTACTATGTAAGATGACAATCTACCTTTTGTCATTAATATAAGTTACATTCATATGGATTTTAAGAAACTAAAACTGGTTGATTTAATGGTTGTTAACCTGAATGTTTGAAAACTTCACATAGAGCTTTAACATGGGGGAGCTTTTCATTACACTAACTTATGCTTCCTCGCATCTCTCTCTCACCTCCTCGCTGGAACTAAGACGCGAGGAAAGGAAACGAGTGAGGACACGCATTGGCAAAATGAAAAGCTCTCATGGTCTTTGCTAGAAGGGTTATGTGAGAACAAAGGTGTGGTGTCAAGTTCAGCTCTTGGGAGAGGGGATCACTGGTTTGAAGATCACTGAGATGTGTGAACAGCTCCACCTAATGGTTAATAAAGACAAAACACATGGACATGTTTCCATGTAAAACTTGCATTTGGTGTTTCTGTGACAGTTGAACACAAGTTAACCAGAAGATAAAAGCAATAGACTATAGAGAGACTGTGACAAAGCAGACAAAATATAGACTCAGAAGAAGAACTAATGTGGAGGAGAATTATTCCCAGTCTCAAGTTCAAGAATTTGCTTTCATTCATACTACAAAGGGTTCTATTCTTTTTTTTTTTCAAGATAAAATGAAAAAAACTAAGAGGAAGACCTAGTTTATATCTTAGTCAACCTAATTAATGAATGTGGCTGGGAGAACCCTCCCTGCAGCAAAGGGAGTTACTTGGGCAGACTGTTATGGATGCTAAAGCGTGTGCAGTGAGAAGGACTGAAACAATCTCTGTTTTCCTAAAAGCAAATACTCAAAACATTACCTACAAAGATTAACACAGCCTAGACCAAATTATTTGTCAATAATAATATTAATAATAAATAATAATTTCCATTTTCTATTATGGACACCAAGAACATCCAATATGTATATTTAAAACAGTTTAAACAAGAAACCATCAACATATGACTGCCCCCCAATATCCCCCAAAAAATGTCTTTTGCTGCTTGACTATAATTAAAATAATAACTATCCGCAGTATAATGTCACTGGATCTGTATACATCTTTTAAACTCCTATGTTTACTATTTAGCAGCGTTTCAGGCGACCCGGTAGTCCTTCGCCCTGCTGATAGTGAAATCGTCCCACTAATTTTGTCCTAGCTGCACACACCGTAGTCGGGGCACCATCGCGCAGCAGTCGTCGGAGAAAGATAAAGGTGAGCCCTCCGCTAAAAACAAACCGACGGTACATAACGCCCGCTGGTGTCGGTGAGTTGGTCCCCTCTGTCGGTACTACACGGTGGGGTTATCGTCGGTTAGCTGACTGTTATAAAGTGACAGCTAACAGCGAGCTAACTGAGGCTAACTGTGGCTAAAAATATTCTGTTGCTGAAGTGATCCGAGGCGGGCACAGCTGACGGATAGGACAGGTTGGTAGGTTACAGCTGGCCAAACTATTCACCCAGCGCTCTCAGTTTAGTTGTATTTATTATTAATGTTGGCTAGCTTTGGTTTGGGAAGTGAAAACTTGTTGCTCGTTAAGTAACGGTGGTGGGGGCGTGAACAGACGGTGCTGTGAGCATCAACGTTGAGTGGTTGTAGGGTTGTAGGGTTAGGGTTGTAGGGTTGTAGGGTTAGGGTTGTAGGGTTGTAGGGTTAGGGTTGTAGGGTTGTAGGGTTAGGGTTGTAGGGTTGTAGGGTTGTAGTCTGATCTGTTGGAGCAGGTCCTCGTTCACAGCTGGCATATAGGAGACTGTGCCCGGTTACTTGACTTTATCTGAGGTTGTCTAGCTTACTGATAAGCCCTTTAGCCTCTCTGGAAAGCGGTTTGGCCGTATGGGAGAGCCAGACTGCGGGGTCATGATGTGTGCAGTTAATGAACATGTTAGTTAAACATTGCAAGTGTTAACATGGTGTTGGCTATTTTAAAATGGCCACATATCACCCTCACTCTTCATCTCATGCCTGACATGTCGTTACATTGTCATATAACAATACATGTGAGGCACAAGCTGGGGCTTGCACGCATGGGACATAAAAGAAAGTAAAAACAAATCAAAACAACATAGGGCCCTTCCGGTTACTGTCTTATTAATGAGTTTGTGTACACTGTGTTTGCTCCCTTTCTCCTTTGCTGACTCTTTATTGATCCCCTGGGGGAAATTGGTTGTGTTCTAGTTGCTCAAGTTGCTAAGCAAGGCATTATAAGAAATAGAAATAATAATAATAATAATAATGTTAAAATATGTGCATTATATTACAATATATATAGAAGATAGAAAAATGTAAAATAAGAGTGTATACATATGTTCATTACATTACAGTATATGTATAAGAATATATATATGTATATGATTAGTACTAATAATGCTGAGAACTGGATCCCTGAATAGGTATGCTAAGTATACAGTATAATTGCAGTATTAATGACAGAGTAAAGGGACATTAAATTAACACCAGCTATTATGCTGTGCAGTACTGATTCTGACACTGTCTAGTGTCCAAATGACGAGATTACAGTAAAATTTGAGTCGTTTAGCAATATAAGAAGTTGTCTTTTCCTTCCAATAGCACCATAAATAGCGAGGCATTATGGGAAACACAAGTGACAGAGTGGCTGGAGATCGCCATGGAGCAAAGGCGCACCGCTCAGACAGCAGCGGCAGTCACAAAGACCAAGAACCCAGCAGCAAGATGGTGGACAGCACGGATGACCCCAACATCTTTAACACACATGGGCCAGAGTCCAAGGTATAACACAGAAATAGAAATACAGAGTACTGAATCTGGTTTGTCCTGCAGGAATACCTTTCAGATATCTGCGACATTTGTTAGATATGATATTTCAGAAAAACAGCTTATAGTTGAGGTATCAATTTATTGCTTTTAGGTATTAGAGGAGAAAGAATTCACCCCAGATCTGGATGACCTAGTGAAAATTGGTCCTCAAGCTCGACCCACAGTCATCCGCTGGGCCGGAGGAGGAAAGGAAGTCTACATAGCTGGTTCCTTTAATAACTGGGGCACGAAGATACCACTGAATAAGAGGTTAACCCCTATTTTTGTTTTGCATTCAGCATGCTGTACATGTACTGTACATTCTCAGTCTCATGTTTTTCTAGGGATCCCATGTAAATTATCTCAGCTTATACATATTCGCTCCAATCCTGTCCAATCCTGTCCAATCAGTTTTGAAGTAATACTCTTTGTTTTCCTCTCTCTAAAGCCATAATGACTTTGTAGCGATCCTAGACCTGCCAGAAGGAGAGCACCAGTACAAGTTTTTTGTAGATGGACAGTGGGTCCACGATGCCTCAGAGGTACATTAGTGTCATTTTTGTCTCATTATCATTTACATGTTACGAGTGGGTATGTACTTTTTGGATTCTCAAACAGTTCAGTTCCAGACAGTGCATGTTGGCACATTATAACCATCAATGATGCTATAAACATGAAAGAATAGGACCTTCTAAGGAAATTAAGACATTTTAAAAGACATCGTTGAGAAACTGACATTACAATATCCAAACAATGAGGTGCTGACTGATACTATCAGTTTCTATTATCATAGAGTTCGGTCACCAAAACCACAGAAAACTATACAAACATTGATGTACGCTATTTGAAAGGCTTCACCCGCTCCCAGTAATTTTGTATATGCAACCGCACTCACAGCATTGTCATTAAGGCCTTTCCTACAAATCCAGGGAAATGTGTGCAGAATGTTATAAATAATATTTATAAAAATGCTTCATCATTACCTCTTGGTACCTTGCTTTCTCTTTTGCAGCCAGTTGTAACCAGCCAGCTTGGCACCATCAACAACCTGATCCAGGTGAAGAAGTCAGACTTTGAGGTGTTTGACGCCCTGCAGGTTGACTCTCTGGAGTCGGACACATCAGGTCAGCCACAATGTTCTTGCGCTGTTTTTAGCCAACCAAATAAACAGTTCTAATTGTTAATGTTTAAATACAGAAACAGACATGGAGAGTGTGGAATTGTAGATTGAATGGGAAATTAATGTGAATAGTTTCTGGGTAGAAATTGTGCAGAGTCACTGTTGATTGGTCCAGATACACAAATTATTACTTAATCGTTCTTGTGTTTGTTTGTCTTTTTTATGGATGATTTTAGTTACAGATTGACCAGTAGTTGTCAACTCATCTACATTAAACACTGATATAAACTGAACTAAGATATTGTTCCTGTCAGAAGCAGAATCATGACTGTTGTATGTTTGCAGATCTGTCCAGCTCCCCTCCAGGTCCATATGGGCAGGAGCAGTACGTTTTCAGACCTGAGGAGCATTTCAAAGCCCCACCTATTCTCCCTCCTCACCTCCTTCAAGTCATTCTCAACAAGGACACCAATATATCTGTGAGTATCGCCTCCACCTTTCCTGTTGCCATTTCCTCAGACCTCAATTTGAGTTGCCTTTGTTGTTGTTTACCATTTCCTCTGTGGTTTGTAATTTTCCCTCTTCCTCTCTCTCGGCAGTGTGACCCTGCCCTGCTGCCTGAACCCAACCATGTCATGCTGAACCATCTTTACGCTCTCTCCATAAAGGTAGGTTCACAGGAAACGGTTGAAATACGTTCTCTGCTGGACGAATATGTCTCCTACTTTACTGTGAAGTCTATTCTCAGTGTATGTGCACTGGTGGCTTCAAGTCTCTACATCATATAAGTTGCATACTGGACCAGGGTTGACTTCCAAACAATTTGTGATGTCATAAGTCATCCTTGTAGGCTCCGCCCCTTAAAATCAGATTTTCAGTGAGCACAGAGAAACTTTCCACTTTCAGCAGATGAATGTGACAACATCCTTCTACTGTCAACTCTGCACAGACATCATTCAAACATCACTCTGTAGAAACAAGAAAAACATGTTTGTGTGGAGGGGGACTTTTCAAATACTTAAAGCAACAAAATTTGTGTTCAGAACGGTTGTGCTAAATGTGCTAATAATGCAGCGCGACACCTGCTAATGAAACACTTTGAATATTGTGAATGTTTTTATTTAAAATCATATTTTCAGTGTTCTTCGTCGTGCTGTGTGGACCAGATGGCGGTTTAAAAAAAAATATATAAGCATCAATGTTTATTTGCTCCATGGGTTTGGATCCCACTAACGACAGCTTGCCTGTTTATTGTGTTTCTGTCTGTGTAGGATGGAGTGATGGTACTGAGTGCGACTCACAGATACAAGAAGAAATACGTCACCTCTCTGCTTTACAAGCCTATCTAAACCTCGACCTGCTCCACACGGCTTTTAGAGAGCAGCATGTTTGTATTCTGCTGGTTTTTTCTGTATCATCACATTTAGCCAAATCTTGCACTGAATCAAGTTTACAGGCGAGCTTAAGGCCAGTGGCTGTGACTGTGGCTTGGTTTTTTTAAAGGGTTGCACTTCGGTCTACATAGGGCTCTGAACAAAAGTAGCCAAGTGTGTTTGTGTGTGTATGGAGGGTGTCAGAAGGAGATGACAAGAACCATACTGTGGCTTTTACCTGACATCCCTACATAGACGAGAGACTGATTAAATCACTGTGTGTATTTCAGTGTTTGCTGCACATTGTGAATATATGCATGTGCGTGTGTAAAGCAAGATTAATTTTTAAGTATATGGAGTAAAGGATGGAGGTGATCTGTAAAGGATTAGTTTCTTTATGTTGATTTTAAGGATAGTCTCGTAAAGCGAGGGCTATGTGAGTAGTGATGTAGATCAACAGTTTGATTTTTGATTGTTGTGTCGTCATATACTCCTTGAACTGTTGAACTAATTGACCTGTAAGTATTTATGGTAAGTGCATGCAGAATGACAGAATGGCTTCATCTGGCCCAGAGTCGGGGGTTTAGGTGCGGAAGAGAGCAGCGGACTCTGCATTGCTTGAATATGAAGTGCAATAACCTGCTGTAAAAACACGAGACAGCAATGAACAACTCATTTTGTCAGTATTACATATTATGTTGAACTTCTTACTGTTAAGCCATCACACAGTGGAATCTACAACATGAACTAAACTACCAAGTTCAGTCCAGTTTTGTAAATGCAGAGGTCACTATAGATTGAGTACTTGTCTGTTTCAACAGGAAAAATATATTTCCACATGGAGAATGGTGGTCAGATGTTGATGTTTAGTTCTGCTGTTGCCTTTATCCTGACATCATTTTGCGAGCACTTTACCATCCTGTGAGCAGGAAGTGTTGATATAAGCTTTTAACTATGCAGCAGACAACTCTTGTACTGTAGCTTCTCTGGGCTATAAAATCCAATTTGTGCTCTTTTTTTTTTCTAGATATGATAAACTTGCAGTGATTTATACTTGTGTGTGTGTGTGTGTGCATCTATATTGAGTTCTGTTTATCAAATAGGAATATACTGTATGTATCTGTTACATGTATAGTCATACACTGAGGCGCGTTCACCCGAACTGTTTCATCTTGCTGCTTTGCCTGTATTGAATGTCTGTAAATTGTAAGAATACGTGTACTGAGTGTGATACGCAGTCAGAAGCAGATCGGCCGCACACACACCTCGAAATGTGATCAGAGGCACATTTTCAGGTGAATTTACAGGGCAATGAGGATAAGTAGTTGCCATTAATTTAAAAGTTGTACAAAGTTTGCTCACATCTGTGTTCTTTACAGTATAACCATTTAAGAAAATCTGTATTTTGAAATATGGTGGCTTTGAAAGTTATTTTTGTCACTCATAAGTTGTGCTGTTTAAATGTCTGCACTTACAGTACAGTATATACCCACAGTTGATACACGCTACAGGCTTATAAAAGGGGTTTTCATAAATCCTGTTGGTTGTTCAACTAGACGCTCTGAAAGTATTTTGTGAATGTCGAGCCTCGCCATTAAGTTTTGTCCAAAGAGTTTTTAAGACGTACAGATATAATAAGGGAGTGTGTGAACAAGCGCCGTGGACGCCACATGGTGTTTTAAGGCTTAAACCAAAACTTGAATTTTACAACCATTTCATGAATGTTTTAAAATGCTTTGCAGAACCAGTGTGATGATTCAGTGTACAAGGTTTTACTTGTTTGCAAATAAAGAGAGGACACGCTGGTCCTAATTCCTGCCTTTTTGTCTTTTTTTTGTCTTTTCTGGTGGAAGAAGCCAGAATTGTGTTTTGAAGACACTTTTGTATGTTTGTAGTTCAGTTTGGTCCAATAAACCCATATACTTTAGATATATGTTTTTGTCTTGATTGATATTTTTTCAGGTACTGGACAAATTAAATAAAACTGAAACTGATCTTCTCCAACCTGGACTAAAGACACACTTATTGTCTACATGCATCATTTCTATTTCCATCAGTTACTGTTTTACCTGTCTAGTTGTAGCATGTGTTTGGTTACATGGTGACACTCTTGGGTGTTGCCAGAGGTGCAGCAGCCTGGTGTTAGGTTATTCTTTAATGAAACCAAAGTAGAAACTTTTATCTAAGAGCACAGGCGGAAGCTTACAGAAATCTAAATAACAAAAACATTCAACAAAAGTAAACCGCACAAGCTTTTTAAGTGTTTTATTCATTCTTTACCAAAATCTTTCAGTGATAATACTTTTGCCAACACAGCACACTGTTAACTGTCATCAGAGACAGGATCCATATGAGTCCTGTATCGGCTTTCTAGTTCATTATGCACAAACTCAGAAAAAAAGCTGCTTTCCAATCACATAAAAGCTGCACCAATCAAATAGCGCTATATACATACGTAACTCAACCAACAATACATTGTTTCAAACTGCTGTTTGATTCCCTTAATAACAATAGCAAAAAGGCTTTGTTTACGCTCTAACAAGGTGCTTTATGGATTCTGCGTTTCACAATCTTTCCAGTCATTGGCTTTTTTTTTTTTTACAGTAGACAAATCTTCAAAACTTTTCCCTTTAACTTCTTTAATTTCAAAAGGTAATATCAAACTTTTCACTTCTATTGAAATACTTGGCAACTTTTGTCTTTTTCTGAAGACTCGAGCGCAAACAAAACCTAATTTGGCAGATCTCAGGTAGACGAGCGCTAGTTCAAGGCCATTTCTACCACTGAGAGCCCACTGAAGAAGCTCTCAAGCTAAATTTAAAGGCAAGCGAAGCAACATTAATCCGAGCTTTGTTATAGGTGGACAATATTGTGATCAGTGACTTAGATATCATGAAGGCATAGTTTGTGATTTCTTATCAGACACAACCTACGTGACTAATTTATTCAAAGTGACACAATCCTCTAACATACACTGCATATAAATCATACATTGCAGGAAGTGAATGTAGCAAACATACTCGTAATACAATGATGTTTAACATCAAAATAAAAGATATAAAGCTATTGCACAGCTACCCAGAAAATCAACTTTGCAAAAAGCAAATGTTGGATGTTTTTTTCACACACGCACACGTAGGCACACGCATGCGCACACACACACACACACACACACACACACACACACACACACACACACACACACACACACACCCTCAAACAAAAGAAAAGTTCATACAGAAAAAGCAGGTTAATTACAGCATGAAATGGCAAATGTACAGCAAGAAAACATATCAAACTAAACATGAAGTTGAACTGTTATAAGTGAGTGAATTAAAGAACAATGATCCCACCAGTAGCCTGCCAAAGTTTGCATCATCTATAAGAACTTGATAACCTATTTTGCCATTGCCATGGGAATGCGTATACGGCCACGAACCACGAGAAATAACATAAAGACAAAAACATATGGCCTCGAGGGAAAAATCCACTTAGTTGAGTTTTGGTCCAAAAAAAGGAGCTCATTTCCACAATTCAAAATAAACTGAACTAGCTGTCTAACGGTTACCATCTCTGTGGTTCTGGAGGCCCTTTTAATAAAAGACACCTCGGTATCCCTAAAGTCTGATCAGACCTAGGTTTGTCATTCGCATGGATAAGGCAAGTCAAAGTGAAAGTAAAGAGTTCAAAGTTCAAACTTTGGCAAGTATTGGCAATCCCCTGTTCCATAGCTTAGATTTTACCACTTACAGTCTCTGTCATGCATCAACACACCAGAACAAAATGCACAATCATAACACTGATTGTGTCCTAACTTTATTATGAGTGTGACTAATAATCCAGTGTCAAGCAAAGAAATAATAATAACCCGGTGCAGCATGATCATTCAAGAAACATCATTATTGCACATGCTCGTATGAGAACTCCTACAGAGGAGCTTGAATACGCGTGTTTAGCCTGGTTCCATTTCAGCACTTTAACCTCTTTTTTTTTTTTTTTTTTTTTTACAAATTCTAGTGTACAGAAATCACAACCAACCAGATTGATCAAAGCCTTAAGCTTTCTTTTACCCCACTCCCCTGCATTTGACTTCAAATTCAGCAGGTAGATGCCAAAAAAGTAACGTTAGGACCCAAAAGAGGAGGCTTGTGACTAAAATGGAACCTTTCTGTGGCTTTTGTTCAGCTATTCAGAACCCTTGGCTGAAGGCTGACATACCATTCATAAGCTTCCTCCACAAATACAGATATACACAACTACTTAGCAGTGATCACCTACCTCCTCTACATTCCTCCACTGTGTCTAGTGATACGTTGTGGGTGTCACTGTTCCTTGCATTGCATTTGCAAAAAAAACTCCTCGTTAATAAAAGTGCCACGAGAAGTAAACTTGCATTTCTGTGGCAGTTAAAAGTTGAGGATGTCTTGTCTTTGAGTGAGCCATCTCGACCACACATATATGTATATGTATGTATATATATATACATACATATACATATACATATATGTGTGTGTACGTGTGTGCAGAATTCCTCTCACAAGCCACGATTAAACATGCATGAACACTTATTCCGTCCACAGGCTGTCTGGCTCTCAGGAGAGGATGCTCTTAGACACAGATCCTGGAGGGGGGTTATTTTAGAAACTTTAGATTTTAACTCCAAGTTAAGTTCTCACAAATCTACAGTTGATTTCTTTCAAAATTCTCCATTGTAAATTATTTTTCTAAATTTATAAATCAGGTACAGTTATCCTGAAATGTTCTGTAATACAACCCCTAAAACCAAAATGCCTTTATGCCTTTATGGAAACACACCTGGTCTGAGATCAGTGTCTAGGAGCATGTTCAACCAGCTCCATCAGTAGGACGCACGTCACTGAAACCACCAGAGGCACATTTCAAACACCTTCTTCTGTCACACACACGACAAGGCAAACTGCTGACTGTATCACTCAAAGACATAGTACATGTAGTGAGAGAGGTGGTAGAGAGTGACTGAAAACTGGCGGCGGGTTGAAGGGAGTTTGGTAAGGCTCAAGGTGCAGATTATACTGTGCACATATTGCCCGGAGGAGGGGAGGATGGAAGCACTCTCAAGGCTGGACGGAGGTAAAGGCTGAGGTTGGGTGGGACAGGAAAAGGTTGGCGTGGAGGGCTGGCAGGAGGGTGGGGGTTGTGGGTCTTGGCTGTTTCAGCATAGAGGTCAGAGGTGGTGGCGTTGAGGCTGGTTCTTTAAAAGTCTAAAGCAGGCATTGGCTGCTGCGCTTCCTCGCCGCTGGACGTTGATTGGCTGCAGCTCCGGAAGCACCGCTGCTCTTCAGGAAACTGCGATCAGCAGGCCGCTCTCTGGCAGCACCTCCTGGGTCCTCAGCTGGATTTAGGGCCAAAAAGAGAAAGGGAAAACAATATGCAACTTACTATTCAACAGTCCTTATACAGCCTGATAAAACTGACAAACTACTGGTGTGGTGAAATGTTAAAGGAATAGTTAAACATTTTGACAAATATTCTTATTCTCTTTCTTGCCAAGAGTTAGATCAGAAGCCACTCTCATGTCTGTACGATAAATATGAAGCTGGAGCCAGGAGACGGTTAGCTTAGCTTAGCATAAAGACTGGAAACACAGCTAGCCTGAACCTAAAGGGTAAAAAGTCCACCTACCAGCATCTCTAAAACTCACTAATACACAGTATAACATGTTTAAACAAACATGATATGTATGATCAGTACAAAAAAACTGGCAAGTTGTGGTGCTACAGGGAAGTTATGTGCAAATTTAGAGGTGCAGGTGGGTAGATTTTATCTTTGGAAAGAGCTGTTTTCCCGTTTCCAGACACTGTCTCCTGGCAATAGCTTCATATTTTCCATACAGACATGAGAGTGGTATCGATCTTCTCATCCAACCCTAACCCTTGGTAAGAAAGAGAATAAACATGTTTCCCAAAATGTCAAACTAATCCTTCAAAAACAACAAAAACACCTGAGCAAGAAGTAGTAATGTTAGTCATTATAAAATTCCGCAAAATACACCTGCTTGCAGATGAAAAGCTGAGTGAGTGATTAGAGAATAAGCAATGTTGCTACTTAAATCCTCCCCACACACACACACACATACACACACGCACACTCACACACACTCGCTGTGTTTCGTCTGTGTGCTCCGTGCCTGGTGGTGTGAGTCAATCTAGGTGTTTATGACACCACACAATCCTAAAATTGTAGGGTAGCAGTAAACCTTTTTTTGTAGCTGTCACACACATGTTTTCGTGTGTAGATACTTTAGCCATACTGTGACAGCATACACACAGAATGCAAACTATGTAGTGTGCATTTATTTTGGCACTAACTGTGGGGGGTCTGAAGCTATAAATAGACTCCACCTTAATACAGAGGACATGTAGAAGTAAACAACACTTGAGTGCAGTGGCGGCTTAGTAGATGGATGTGCACGTATGCAATTTGGTGTCAGGAAAAACTTGTGGCTTTTTAAAACACCTATTCAACCAGCTTTACTTAGAAATACAGTAATTTACAATCGTTGAGTAGTTGTAGTGGGATTTTAAGAACACGCACCAAAAGGTGCTGGTCTTGGCAGTGTCACATGGTGAAAACAAGGTGACCACACACACGCAGATCCTTCAGACCTCACTTAATCACTTCATCTACATTGAGAAAGTGGCTGTCTGTGTGTGTGTGTGTGTGTGTGTGTGTGTGTGTGTGTGTGTGTTTGTGTGTGTGTGTGTGTGTGGTCACTTGTTTTCTTCTCAGGACAAAGATTTGGGGACGGCATCACCTGCATTATCTCCCATGTTTCTTTCTAAACATTCTAATAAGGCAGAAAGGTGAGCATCAGAATGGAGCTCGCTGTCAGACGGGATGGTAAAGCAATGATGTCAGCATGGTTAGAAAAAGCCAATCCACACAGAGGTAAAAGCTGCCCCAGACCACAGAGTCACCATCACATTTACTTTTACACCTACAGTAGGCATATACTGTAATAATAATAATACAGTGTCTGGGACAACGTCTACCTATTTGCAAGATCACAAGATGTCAGACGATTACCAGCATAAGAAGAGGAAGAGGAGGAGCTTAGAGAGGAAAGTCTCAGCTCATTCTTCTGGGGGGTTTAAAGGAAGAGAGGAGAGGTGAGGAGGGGAGAGACAAATGCAGGACGTAGGAACAAGTGAGACAGAAAAGCCAAAAGTGATGAATTTACATCATAAATACCAAAGACTCACATAATACTGTGAATCTATGGAGTATGCACACAGATAATCTATATTATATGTGATATCCTGGACAAATGAGGGTCCATATGAAGTAGTGATTTCTTCTTTACCTCTAAATTTGTTCTTGCTTTCTTCAGCACATCACGAGTCCTTGACACTGCAAAAAACAATTAGAAAAAAGACATTTCTAATGTTATTGCAAGTCCACACAGTCTGTTCACCCATGATAAACCTCTGTGCGGCTCTCTCGTGACCTCTCGCTCTCCTTCACACACACAAATGCACAGAAACACTTACACTGGTTGACTATGAAGTGCTCCATGCTCTCCTTGGTGCGGCTGGTGCTCCTCAGTCTTTGAATTGTCCCCTTAAGAACCTCCTCCTGCTCTGATACACGCAGTTTCAGGGACAAGATCTCCTCCTGCATACACTGCTCCTACACACGCACACAGACACACAAAGTGACACTAGTTATCGAAGCTCGGCTTTCTGCTTAACATATATATATATTATAGTGTTTTTAAGGCTGGTGATATCCTATATTTTTTCTTATTTTCACTAACCTTCTTAAGGTTTTGGACGGAGGGATCAGTGCTGGGTAGAGCTGCTCTCCAGAACATTTTCAGCAGAGACATCACCTCCTCCAGGATCTGCCTCAGAGTCTTGGTGTTGGACAGCAGGCTCTTCACACATCCATAGTCCAGGACCTGCATACAGAGCTCAGTTAGATGTTTGTGCTCTACAGCCCTTATTTCAATGATTTGTTGTCACTGTCTCAATATTTTTTTGGCCTTTTGACTCTCACCAGCTCACTGCTCTGTTTCTGGTCGCCATCCAGCAGCGGTGGGCTGAGGCAGGCCTGCAGGGTTGCCTCCATGCGCTGGACAAGGCTCCGGCCCTCTAAGACCTGCTGCTGAAGAGCACTGAAGTCATCCACATGGCCGATGGCGTGGCGGCCGTTACGGTTTGCAAATGATCCGTCAGGGGCCTCCCCCTCCAACTCAGAGTGAGGGTCAAGAGGGTCTGCGGGAGAAAAAACAGCTAGAATGTATTTTTGAAGGGATTAAATGATTGTGTTTTTCTGTATTGCAAGAGAGAGACTTCTGTCATGCACATTAAAAGCAAGGAGTTATTATTGTTACGAAGCAATATAGTCCACAAAATTAAAGACAGATTAAGCTGCAGTCATGCAGTGCAGTTAAAGTCACACCATTGGTAGTAATATGGCTGTCGTCCAGGTCTGAGTAGGGAGGACCGGGAGATCCACAGTTAAACAGACCAATGTCCCTGACTGGTGGAGACGGAGCTGGGTCTGTGGAGCACACAGATACACAAACCAGGCTTGGACACACAGCAAACCACATCACAGCACACTGAGCATCGCAAACATTCTGTGTAGTATTAATGTCGGTGCCATATCTAGAGGCGTCTGTCTCACCGTGCAGCAGCTGTCGTCTGTAGAAGTTTTCTCTCTGAGGGCTGGCAGTGAGCGCAGAGAGGGAGGGAGTCCGAGGAGAGCCGACACCCAGCTTCTGCTCCAGCTGCTTGTGGAGCTCCAGTTGTTTTAGGGCACTATTCTCCTGGACGCTGTTTTGCAGCTGGGCTCGCAGACTCCTCACCTCCCCGAGCAGCTCCCCCAGCTCCACAGGTAGACCTGGGAGCTCACACAGGTAGCCTGAAGACAAAATACATAATCACTGGAGAGTCTGACCGGACATGCTTCTGCTCCGGTGCTCTTTGGGGTTCGTAAGACTTTATTGCAGCACAACAATACAATAAAACCTTGTTTACACGTTTGTCAATGTGGAGATCATCATGTAATTATAGCATCTTTCAAACTGTTCTGATGTTTTTGTTTGTAGAAAAATGAATGTGCAATCCTTTACACAGTCACTAGATGGGGCCAAAGTTTGGATTTCCAAAAGAAATCCTACACATTGTGGCTTTAAATTAAGTTTAAAAAAAAAAAAAAAGATTATTAAACATAGTTAGTGTACAATGAACAGACTGACCTTTGTTGGCCTTTGTGCTGGAACACACTCGATCGTACACTTGTAGTTCACTCTGCAGGGAGTGGATGAGCTCTCTGCTCTCACATAGCTGCTGCTGCAGTAGAGACACCTCATGCTGGAGTCTGAGGATACACAGATACAGCACATTACAGTCAGAGAACAGACATGTAACCACACAGACAGTTTCTATTGACATATCAGTCACTGTTTAATTCATGTATATACACACTTCAAGCAAACACACCAACCTGTTGGTTTTCTCCTGACTGGCCTGCCGTTCCTGCCTTAATATGTGTATCTGCTGTCCCTGCTCCTGACTGTGAGCCTGAAGTCGTCTTAGCTCCTCCTTCCACTGCTCTGCCTCCAGCTCTGCTTGTTTCAGACGTGCACGTGCTGTAAACACCGCCTCCCGCAGCTGCACCACCTCCTCACATGTGTCTGATGGAAGAGGGGTGGATTAACATGCATATTCCACAAGAATAAAAATCCTGCAAAGTTTGACTGGCTTTCAGATGAAGCACCTGTGCTGGCCTGCAGGCGTGACTGTAGACCCAAGTTCTCTTCCTTCAGGACTCTGATCTCATTGGACAGTTGAGTGACTGTGTCCAGCCCCTGAATGTAGATGTTTGTTGGTGCCCCTGGATAAAAAAAAACAGATGTTATTTTATGTAATTTCTTAGAGAGAGAAAAGATAGATAGATGTGAGAGCTACCTCCATCACGTCCAGTTGTGGCCAGCCTCTCTTCCAGCTGCTGTCGGAGTCTCTCATTAGTCCTAATGGACTCTTCCAGACGCTGACGGAGACACCTCACCTCCCGCAGGTGCTCCTCTATCAAATTTACCCCTAGAGATAAACAATAATATTATAATAACCTTTTCACTCTTCTATGGCTGCTTGTTTAAGAGTGCTTATAATTACCAACATGGAGGTGTGAACACAGGTTGAAGCCTCATCAAGAAGCTTTTTTTTGTACTACTATAGAGTCACACCTGCATGGTTGCTCTCCTGCTGGTGTCCTGGTGATCCAGAGTAGCTCCCAACAGGCTGAACCATGTTCTCCATGTCCCACAAAGTCCCTCCTGTCACTAGACCTGAGTCAGACTTCAGCGAGTGGCCTTCAGGAATGCCACCCAGCTGATACTGTTGAAAGGCATGATGGGGTAGCTGGCTATAGCTGGAGAGGTTGTGCTGGTTGTGGGCAGGTGAGAGAGTGAACAGAGCCTTGTCATGGTGGACTGCAAAACCTGTGACCATAAACACACACACACACACACACACACACACACACACACACACACACACACACACACACACACATACATACAAAAGAGTATGAAAAAAGTGTGTGAAACATGACACACACAGGACAATAGGAATTTGATCTACGAGTGAGATGTCTGTGTTTTACTCATTGCACACACACCCCCTGACCCCTCACCCCTGTTGTGCTCATTCCTCTGTTTGTACAGCGTGTCCAGCTCTGGGCGAACAGCGATCACAGACAGGGCCCTGGGCTGGGGTTCAGAAGTGACTCCCACACCCCAGACATCAGGGCCAGAGGGGACAGAGAGGGAGTAGGTGACAGGCTCACTGAAAAGGGCTGGAGGAGAATGACAGGAAGTGACACATACAGAACATGAAGGAGGAGGAGGAACAAAAAATGTGGGTACTTCAAAAGTCATAGCCAGCTGTGAGTCCCGTACCTCTGGAGGACTGACCCACAGGGCCTGAGCAAAGCATGTTGGGACAGCTGCTGGAGGACTTGAGGAAGCCATGAAGTGGAGGGATAGATGGGCGGACTAAAGGAGGAGGGGAATGGAAAGTGAAAGGATAGAATAGGCATTTCACAGACAAGAGGTTAGCATATGAATAAACTTTATACCGTCTTGTTCTGATCCATGTCCTGGCTGCTGCAGCCGGTGCTCCTCCTGGTATTCTCTGCTGTCTATATCAGAGCACAGCTCCAAGTCTTCATTGGTTCTGTACTCATCGGACACCAGGGAGGTTCTGTCTGATTGGTCGGTGGTCTCAGAGAGAGCATGGCAGCTGGACGGGGTCTCCGGGCGCTGCTGCAACTTGGTGTGGAGGGACTCGATGATCTTATCTTTCTGCTGAAGCTCCTTACTCAGCCTACATGTGCACACAAGAGAATCAGTACATTCATTCATCATTACATTCTCAAGTGATAGCTATCAGTGAAAAAGGTCTAAAGTAGGCTACTAATAGCTGTTTAACATTCACAACAGAGCTTTTTTGTCAATCTTTAAGCAAAGCAAACATTTGCGGGTTCCATCTTCTTAAATGCGATTATTTTAATGGTTTTCTGTCCTATACAATAGTAAATGAAATAGCTTTGGATTTCTGGATTGATGGGTGAACAAAACAAGACATTCAAGGCACCTTTCACCTTGACCTGTGGGAAACTGTACAGGACAAAACAATAAATTGGAAAAATATTCAGAAGATTAATAGATAATAAATAATTGTTGTTCTAAAAGAGTGGAAAGTAGTGTTTAGCAAAAGTGGGGGAAGAAGCCAGGTGCAATTTGAGTTATTCAAACAAATGTATTATCAATGTAATCCAGGCTGCAATGTATAAATCAGTAAGTATAGTATAAATCTTCAATTTCACTAATATTTTGTGATTTCAACCCCACCATCTGCTGTAGGTGTACCAATTTGCAACCATTTACGAGTAACTGCTTTTTCTTTCTTTTGTTACAATGGAGCATTTAAGGTAAATATGCCAATGTAAAGTAACTACATGAATATTTCCCTTACTGTTTCAGCTGTTGGAGCATGAACTCCCCGTCGCTATGCAAAAGCATCCTAAAAAAAGCAGTCTCTCTTGCTTGACCACGACCCGCAGAAAAAGACCACAGAGACTCCCTGTATATGGAGCTGTTCTTAGAAACCATAGATTTCCAGAGAGGAGCCATCATACCATCCGTCCAGTCCAAAGAAGCAAGTCCTTGATTTACTACAACTTGAGCTGGGTAGACCAAAAGTACTATTCTGATTCTAGTCACTTAACCAAAACTTCTTAAATAATATTAGTTTTCAGGAAGTGAATCTTAAACAAAAACTCCAAAG
Source organism: Dicentrarchus labrax (assembly GCF_905237075.1). Taxonomy (NCBI): domain Eukaryota; kingdom Metazoa; phylum Chordata; class Actinopteri; family Moronidae; genus Dicentrarchus; species Dicentrarchus labrax. The sequence continues at coordinate 12,089,944 of NW_026136701.1, read as the reverse complement.
AGAAATCGCAGTAGTTATAGACGCTGTTGCACATCCAAAAATAAGTGACTTTGTATAGATCCAACAGAAAAGGACTATCGCACAGTCCCAGCAAGCCTCTTAAGGCCAGCTGGTGGGACACCTGTAGGTCTATTCACCCAAAGCAACTTAAGAGTAAAGGCTCCATGCTGTGGCCTGTGTGTGGATTAACAGCCACCTTCTGTCTCTACTCCACCATAAGGAGCAATGTGTGCCGAATTGTGTCACATGACACAGTAAACTAATCACTAGGGCAAAGTAAGAGCTCTACAAAGTAAGCTAATAACTTCAAGGGAGGTCCACAGATCTCAGGGCCGTAGGTGATATTACAGACTGTTGCTCCAAGGTTTAGAGGTTTAGAAATTGGTTTTGATGGTGATTATGAAATCCTATCAAATGATTACACAGGCGGAAAAGTAAGAACTTTCCAGGTGTACACAAGGAGATATAAGCAGAATTAAATACGTTGAATCATGAGCTACATTATGATTCATATGTGGGTCTATAACTTGATCTCTCAACACAAAGGTGGTAAAAGCTCACCTGTCATGCATGTTCATGTGTGCAGCCAGCTATAGTGCATTATGCACATCTCATCTTTTAAATGATTAAAGGTACATGTATATAGGTCTACTTTAAGTTGTCACATATACATATGCGCACATGTGAATATAATTAAGCTGACTCACCGTAGGGCAAGCAACTCATGGCCTGTCTTGTCATTATGGCTCTCTGCACGGTCGCCTTTGTAAATAAAACAGGAAAGAAAGAACATAGGAAAGGGTAGACACTGTTAGAAATGACAATCTGGGTATGAAAAGGGAAACTTTAAAACATGAACAGTCTTTCTGTGAGATGGAAGAGAAAGGAAGATGTTCCTTACGTCCACTGATCTTGGTGACCACTCTTTGAGCCAGTGCAGTGTTCTGTGCCAACTGCTCTCTAAAGCTCTGACCCATGTAGTAATCAATATCATTGGCACGCAGCAGCTCCTCAAAGGCCTGTAAGTTTGAGAATATTGAAAATGTATCACTCATCTGGTTCATACTGTATATGTAGAAAAAAGATTGGTTTAATTAATCATTTAATTAGTGCAAAAGGGTTCGCAGTACCTTGGTGGTATCACCCAGGTGCTGGGTGAGGATATGGCAGACTCCTTGCCCCTCTCTCATCCTCTGCCTCAGGTGGGACAACTCACGAGCTTGTGTCTGGATCAGAGAGTTGTACTTCCTGTAAAGGGAGGAAGAGCAATGGCCAGAGGGACACAAGCAACCACAATATTAAGAGAGATGTTTTTAGCACATTGAGGGCTCATATGACTACATCTGTTAACTGATTCTTGATAAAATCAATGTGCCTCAGGCTACACAAGGACAATAGAGGCACCAGGAGTAACAGCTAACCCTTACTAGGCCCTTCCCCTTTTACCATGGTCTCTCTGTCTCTGTTCACTCACCCAGGCCAGGTGGCACATTTCCCCTCTTCGGCTTGGCCTTTGCCCTCCTGTCTGGAGCTCTTCAGTTGGGCCTCCAGTGACGCAACTCGTGCCATCAGCTCTTGCAGTTCCCTGCTGGGCTTGGACCCTGAGCGAATCCCTTGGGTGTCAGACACCCAGCCTTCATCCTCTTCTACACCGCTCGGGGCTGGTGACGTCTCGAAGGCCCAGTTTACCTAGAAATCGAGCAAAAACATTACAACATTACAAAGGGCATCGTTATGAAACCAAAATGAGCCTAAAAGACCAGTCAGTGATGTAGATTATCTGATAAATGTTACATCACCTTGCGTGGGGTGCGCTCCAGGCTGGAGGCATAGTCGCTGGTGTTAGACAGGGAGCGGACACGCAGCTGCAGCCCACGGATCACCTTGTGGCAGCGGGTCAGCTGTGAGCGGAGATCCTGGACCAGATGCTGGAGAGAGGATGACTCATCCCCCATTTCATAAGCACCTCTGTTACTGCTGCAGTTACCAGCGTACCAGTTACCACCCTCATAGTCCTGTTGATTGGACAGCGACGTGCACATCTCCAGGTCGTCGAACTCTGAATGAGGGGTGGATGAAAGAGACATATTGATGCAGGATTAATGAGGATTAGTCAGGGTTTTTTTTACAGGAGAGGAAAAACATTTGGGCTGTTATAGTTTGAGAGAAGTGTGGTTTCTTTGTCACCTGGGCTGCTGGCGTCTTCTCTCTCAGCTTCGTTCTCACTGCGACCACAAGTCTCATAACCCAGATCCTGGAGATCCACCTGCACCTGCTTACTGGCCTGCTGGACCGATGTCTCTGCTGCAGGAACATCAAAAGGAAGTTACTTTAATCTTACACGCTAATTAGTGTTTGATGAAGGTTTTTGAACACATTTTAGTTCTTATACATCTCTAATAACATGTCTGCATTCCTTCATACATCTTCCTCAGTGTGACTCACTTAGCAGGTCTCTGTAGTCCTTCAGTTGTTCAGCCTGAGCATGGACTGTGGCCTCAGACACCATCAGCCTCTCCTGGAGCTCTCTGTTCTCCTGGTGGCTCAGAGCCAGATCAGAGCTAAGACGGGCTGCCTGCTCACGGAGACCCTCCTCTATATCCTGCCAGAGCTCTCCCACCTCTCTGCTTCCAACAGCAGGCTCCACCTCCTGCAGCAGCAAAGTGAGGACTCCATTACTCATATAAACAACCACAGGACTAAAAAAGAACAAAACACCCGTACATAGAGACAGTAAACGGAGGGCCCGGCAAAGAGAAGTCTGTGCGCAAAGGAGGGCAGGGCCTGGAGGCAAAGCTGTTCCAGCACAGCTTGCTGAAATCTGCTTTGTAACCAGCAGAGAGTTTGCTTCATTCACAGAGGTATAAAGGCACTTTTGCTACATTTCTTTTCCAACTGCAGCTCTTTTCCAATATAGTTTCACATTACAAATATATGATGAGCTTAAAACACCCATAGCACCTACTACTACTTGATTAGGACTTTTTATTTTTCCATCCAGCTGTTGTATTTGGCACTTTAACTTAAGTACATGATTTGTGCATTTTTCCACCACCATGTATTTAATTTTCTCACATTTTGCATCTTTTTTTCACAGTAAAATGACCATATTGAAAAAAACATGGCTCTCATACAATCTATCACACTAACCCAACAATAAATGTATTAAGAATTATTATATTCACTATAACAGTTCATACAACTAGTTCATATTGTTGTTGTATTTAATCAGAGTTCTGGTTAATATTCAAGTGTTTAATAACAGTAAAAATGACTGTAATAGATTTGCAGCAGCTTCATAAATTATCTGAGAGACAGTTACAAACTGTTCAAATGTGCAAAAGAGTGTTACCGTCTCAGGCTGGTGTGTGTGATGATGGGACATCAGAGGCCTTGTGCATCGCCTCTTTCCTCGCTCCTCACTCAGACTAACACATGGAGGACCTCGCTTCCCCACAGACACTGGAGATGTTTCCTCCTCTTCATCTTCTACCTCAATATCTTCCTCTTCTTCCTCAATATCTTCCTCTTCTTCTTCCTCCTCCTCCTCCTCCTCCTCCTCCTCTTCTTCTTCTTCCTGGATCAGACCCCTGTGATTCTCCTCCGTTTTAGCTCTCAGTCCCACAACTCCAGTTCGTCCATGGCATTCTTTCAGAGCCTGGTTCTCCTGCTGCAACCTCTGCAGTGCACTCCTGGCAGGAAAATTAACCACAACGCCAAATTAGACATAATTCATAACTCAACTGTCAAGGTTGAAACCTCTCTCAGAAGCCAACATCAACTATACCACAGCCAAAACATAAAGTTTCCTGAGGATCTCTGAGACAAATATGTACCTCATCTGACCCACAGAGGTGTATCCATCCCTCTCCAGTTGTAACTTTATTTCTTCAAGATGACCTTCAAGTGTCTTTTTTGCTTCCTCAAGCTGCTTTACATCAGATCTCTGGGACGCTACCCCCCTCACCGGCGCTCCGGGAACACCCTCACGTCCACAAGCCTTCAGAGAAGTCAGAAAAACAATGGTGTTTATTATTGTTATTTCTGTTTCAGTCATGGTATTAGGTAAATGTTTAAATTAGTAAAAGATCCATAAATCAGTGGTTACAAACTGCCTCAATTTAAAGGGATTTAACGGTGAAATGTAAACAGAAGAATTTTACCTGAATGGAAGCCAAACTTCTGGTCGACACTTTGTCATCATCCTCCTCTATGCTGTCTGTGAACTCATCACTGCTGCCGTCTTCATCGTCTCCCTCCTCCTCTTCCTCTGTGCTGAGCTCTGGAAACACAACAACCATATAAGGACAATATGCACTTGCTTTTTCCCCTTTTGTTTATTTCTTAATCTTCTGTTATTCTTCTTATTCTATAATTTTTTTTAGGTCTCTCCCTCTTTAGCATCCACTCTCTATCCCATTCTTTCCAGAACTCTGTCTGGACAATGAATCACGACTTTGGAAGTCATGGGACTAAGGGGGAAATGTTATGTCACACGTTGCAGCAGCCAGCCAAAAGCACACTCAAGGCAGTGCAACCCAGTACAGTAGAGAATGTGTGTGTTCACGAGAAAAACCTTAAACTGAGACAAATGTGATGGATTTTGACTTTGAGTTATAGTCACACTCACATGAAAAATAGATTTGGGCCAAAACTGAATATGTATGCGGCATTTCTTTGTTCTGTATTATTAAAGTATTCCACACACACACACACACACACACACACACACACACACACACACACACACACACACACACACACACACACAGCAGTATGTTGCCAGGAAACTGAAGCTCAGTGGAAAGTGACTGGCAGGAATTTCAAAGTAAAATAGTTTTACATAATAGGCCCTAATTATACACACACATAACATTCTTCACATATAGTGTGTAGTGCTAGATGTGAATCACAGGTGCATATGTGTGTATCTATAGTTGCTCAGTGCATGGGAGTTATTATGGGGTTATTTCATAATCAGTTCAAAGGCAGTTAATTACCACAAATGTCTCCACCCTAAAACAATAATGAAAGTAAAAGGTACTAAATGTCTTTGTGCTGCTAGTGACAGGGCAGGAAAGTCATTGAGTGAAACTGCTGGGTTATTATTGATTGAACAATGTGCTCTGTAAGCTGAACTGACTGAATGTGGGGCCCTGTTTACACACTGTGGGACTACATATTGTCACCACTCTCATACTGGGAACATGTAGAGACCGTGTTTGTTGCTGGTTTGTAGTCTAAACGTACATTTCATGTAGAGAGGTTGAATAAAAGGGCTCACATGAGCTTCCTTTATTTACCTTATTTAGAATTTTAGTGTAGTGAGTATCTAAGTGGGCATTACAGCAGAACAGCCATGCAAACATGACAACCATGCCACAATCTCATGCATGAGGGAGAACATGAAGAAAAAAACACTCATTTGGACTGGATACGTCTGGTAACCCACATTATAGCTCCATGTGGCTGTTCATAAACAGAATTATCTACAGAAATCTTCAGATGTTTTTGACCATATTTAAATTTGTGACAAATTAATAACGTGTGTTCTTGTGGTTATAAAATTGCATAAGAAGAACAAGTACAGGGAGACTGAGGATGGAAGTCTTTCCACTCTGAAGGAATTGTTCAGATGCATAAAGCGCACTGTGGGTTGATCTCCGGGGAAAATAAGGAAGGTATATCAAGGACCGGGTGAGGGATTTCAGGTTTGGGATATTCTTAAGACAAATTCCCAATTATACACAACAACCAGAAGTGCTTTTGACAAAAAGCGAGCACATTTTTATTTTTTGTTGCATTTAAAATACAAAAAGAAGTGTTGACAAGGATTCCATCTCTGAGACTAGATGAGAGATCAGGGCACAAAATCCCAAGAAAATGTTCTCTACTAATATAAATACTTAATGGGAAAGTATTATTTCTGGCATTCACATCTCATGTGATTTATAGAGAGCACAGCGCAGACAGTATAATTATTTGATATTATATTTTCCTGCTTCCTTGCTACAAAGCTGAACATAAATCCAACACGCAGATTAAGTTAAGAGTCAAGTTAAAAACACATATATTAAATTACCATAATGTTACTTTTTAAAGTATTCAGCTCACACCTACCACCTTCTATCTAAAGAGGCTGACCTTATGTTTCATGCATATTTACTAAAATGCAACTAGTGCAGAGCATGTTTATGTTATAAAACTGTGCAGGATAGCAGTCCGAGGTTAAGTTGAAGTAAAGGAAACTACATGGCCATCCTTTTTTTGGAGTTTGTATCTTGGGCCTTGTTAAGTGTGCACATCCTGTTCACAAACAGATGATATAAAACAAATGATGGATGGTGAGACGTTTCACTGTAAGGCATGAGCTTGAGATTCTCCACAAGACGTTAACTTCACTGTGACAGTAAGGCTGGAAGAGTGACACTGGTGAGAGACAATACATAGAAATGGCAATACAGAACAATTGCACTGCAAAGCAATACACAGGCAGTATTTCAAAAAACAATGTAAAAACATATTCACACCACACTCACAAAATATATTCATAAATAAGACTCTGGGTTGCACGTTGCCACTTCATACCATAGAGGTTAAACTGAACAGGCTTCCGCTACTGTGAGTAGTGCTTGTGCTATCTGGACGAAGTTGCCTGAAGATTGATGGTCAGATTTAGATTTTTTTCACACTTAAGAGAAGAATTTATCTGATCTTTTAGGACCACATTTTCTTTCATAAAACTGACCATCAGTGGCTACAGGTAGCTCCGTCTCACATTAAGTGTCACTCAACAGTGCTGTGGTCAGACAGAACATCACGGAGCATTAGTGACAGTGCCCCCCGCAGCCATGGAGGCTGGCCCCTGCCCATCCCCACCTCCAAAATCAGGCTGCCTTTTAGCTGCCCTTTCCAGCACCAGGGCCATGTTACGGGTCCTGGCCAGGACTTCCTCCAGCTGTCTGCGGAGTGCCTGAACCGAATCTAGCTCAGTGTGGAGTGTCTGGATCTTCTCTGAGCTGTGGAAGAGGAAAAAATGGTTTTAGAGCAAAAGCAAAAAAAACTTTGACAGGAATCTTGGCGTGTCACAAGACCTGGGTGTAGCTTCCCTACCTGTCACTCTTGCTGTGAATGTGCACAAGATTTTGGTATAATCGCTTCTCCGCCCTCAGGGCATCGTTGAGCTTGTTGTACTCTGACACAAGCTGTTCCAGCACACACTAGATCAGAACGGCAGGCAGGGTTGAGGAGGAAGAAGACATAATAAATACACAAATCTTCAGCAGTACAAACAGCCAAACACTGTCTAACTGACTGAGAACGAAGCAAAATCCTACTTGATGATCAGAGCTGTCCTTAGTGTCCACTCGTGCGGCCTGCTGGTGAGCCAAAGACAAACGCAGAGCAGAGAGCTCCTTCTGCAGGGCACAGAAAAAGACTTGTGAGATAAAAAAAAACACAAGGATTATTTTTATGCATCACAAGGTCCACACAGATACCTGAGCTTCTATCTCCTTCTTCATTACCAGCTGCAACTCCTCTTGGAGAGTCTTCATCTCCGCCTCACTCTCCTTAGAGGAGGGCTGCATCGCCTCTTCCTGGCCATGCATCAGTTCCTGAAAAACAAAGAAAACTGTGAAGATCAGTTGTACATGAGGAAAAGAGCAAAGGAGAAAGCCAAGGGAAATGCACACAGGTACCTTAATAAAGGCTTCTTTCTCTTTGAGTAGACCGCGCAGATGCTCCGTCTCTCCTCCCATCTCTTTCTCCTTGTCCCAGTTCAGCTCGCACAGTTCCTGCTCTCTTAATGAGAGCTGTCTGCGGAGCTCTTGCAGCTGGCTGGTCTGCTCGCTAATCACAAGAGAGAGCCTGTAGGAGTAGTCCTGAGAGAGGAAGAGTGAAGAGATTTAAGCTTGTTTTTGTTGTGCTCAATCTATCAGTTCCACTATCATACCAGCAACAGGGCCTACCTGCAGATACTGGTCTTTGGAGCTCAGGGTGTTGAGCATGTCCTGGACTTGTGCTTGGTGTTCATTAGACTGGCGGCTACGGTCTGACAGCAGCTCCTGGAAGAGTTTCTCTTTCAGCGCCAGCCGGGCCTTCAGCTCCTCTACGACTTCGGTGGGACCAGCCTGGACTCTGGCAACGAGGGCGGCAGTCAGATCCTGCACACACACACACACACACACACACACACACACACACACACACACACACACACACACACACACACACACACACACACACACACACACACACACACACACACACACACAGAAAAGGCTGTGTCAGCACACCTGTTGTATTTGTATTTATGAAAACAAGTAGCACAGGTTTGTCTACATGCACCGTTTTTACAAAGCTTTTAAAATGACACAGCAAACAATTTGAAGCCATGACAACAAAAGGCATAAATCAATGTGTGTGTGTCACCTGTGTCTCCTGGCTGCGTGTCTGTAGAGCTGCCTGTAGCTGGCTGATGATGGTGTCTTTCTCTCTCAGAGTGTTTCTCTCCTTTTCCTCACTCTGCTGCTTCAGCCACTGGAGGTTCCTGTAGGCCTCTGCCGCCTGCTCCAGCTCCAGCTCTTTACCGCGCACCAAGGCGTCCAGACTCTGATGGTCACAATCACAGATGTAATCAGACAAAAAGAAACACATAATCATGAAAAGAAACTCATATATGTCTCAAACATTCACAAAATACCCACCAGCTGTTACCAAATCAGAGTGGTTCGGGTTTGTTTAAAAATTTTAGCTTTGTAAAATGGTATGTTGGAAGCAAAGAAATGCATAGTCACTATATAAGGATTCCAAAAGATAATCTACAACTTGTACAAGCTGGCGGGTTTAATGTGTTTGCACTGTGTCCAATGGACAAACCGTAATGGTCTCCTCATTGCCGGACAGGATGCAGCGGAGTCTCTCCAGGTCTCGTTCCTTCTCCCTGAGGGCCAGCTGCAGCCTCCTCACCTGGCCCTCACGCTCCTCCACACAGCGGAACTTGTCATCGATGGAGCGCTGCAGACAGCAGAGGGCAGGGAGAATAAAAAAAATCATACTGCTGCTATTCTGGGTACCCTCAACTGTGATATTAATCATCTGGTATTCACCATGTTCTATACAGTGCTCAGGTTTTGCAGTTAAGAGCAGAAATGAGCAGCTGTGCAGAATTTAAAGCTCCTGTTCCTTACAAACCAGCTGTAGTGATGTTTTCCCTCCCGTCTATCCCTAACAACTCCCCTAAAGATTTTTTACTACTGTATACTGGTTGTGAAATTTCATGCTGACCTAGTGGTTTAGCTAGCTGGAGTTTGCATACTGTCTACCCCTGGCTTTAACTGCTGCAAGTTGCAAACTTAGCTCTTTTATGATGAAAAGCCTCTCCATCTCCCCTGCACTGAATGTGCAGAATCACACAGTATACAGCACAGTGCAGTAGCTAAGAAGGGTAGTATTCAGTATTAAGGACATTTGGGGGTCCTCTCAGTATTCCTACCAAGCTACCATTAACGTCTGTCTCTGGTGTGTATATGAATGTGTGTTTGTGTTTTACCTCCAGAGCTCTGTCTCTATCTTTAATACGCTCTCTTAGTTTCTCCAGCAGGGCATCTCTTGGTTTGGAGCTTCCTGTTGACTCCAACATCTCTGAGTACTCCTACAGGTATAAAGAATTTTTAGACAGGATCAGAAATGTAACTACATCCTGTATGCATTGAAAGTGTACAAACATGTGTGGGATTGTGCACGTTACCTGTAACTGTTGCTCCTTGTCTTGCAGAGAGCATTTGAGCTGTGCGATGCTCCTTTCTTTTTCCTGCACCACAGCGTGTCTCTCTGCCTCGCTCTCCTTCAAAGTTGCTTCTTTAGCCTGAAGCTCAGAGCGAGTTTTCTGAAGGGCACAGCGAAGGTCCTGCAGCACAGAGACGGGAGGTTACACATACGCATCACACTTCACAAGTCTTCTTTCAATAGTTGGTTTGCTCACACATTCACAAACACACTAACCTGGTTGTGTTTTTCAGTGACCTCCCTGTGCTGCAGAGCCTCCTGTAGATCAGAGTTGAGTCGCTCCTTGAACCTTGCTAGGTCCTCTTCCTGCCTCTGGCTCTGTCTCAGACTCCTCTGGCTGGCTTCCAGCTCCAGACCAAGGGAGAAAAGGGAGCTTTGAACGCCCACCAGCTCGCCCTGCAGCTGGGCAAGCGTCAAGGACTCACTGACTCCCTCTGGAGCCTGGAGACAGAATGACCACAGACCAAGGTCAGTACGTCAGCCTGAAGACAAGACTTCTTACCATGCTGGATCTGGGTTTGCACAACTATATGTGCACCACGTCTTACCTTGGACTGAGCAAGCTGGTTGCGATGAGCCATTTCTCTCAGCTTACACAAGGTGGTGTTCTGCCCTTCAATCAGCTGGTACAGCTCCTGGGCCTTAAAGCAGAATAAATCACGGGTATGAGCACCTTCTTAAATACAGGTATCACCTCACACTCGTTGTTCATCTGCTACTTAACGAACAACAAAGACAAACACTCACCTCACTGTCTTTTGTGCTGTTAGACTCTGTGAGACACTCAATGGTTCTTTCCTGACTCTGTGCAGCCTGACGGATTGAACGCAGCTCACACTCCATCTCATTCAGCTTCTCTTGCAGCTTCTAGAGACAGACAGGTATCACTGTCATCAGACACGGATTTATCAAACATATATATCCAACTGTAATGAGGAGTTTTGTTATCTGCTGTACCATGTTGTTGGCCTCGCTCTCGTGGATCTTGGCCTGCAGGGACTGGACCTGGAGCTGGGCCTTCTGCAGCTCGCTGACACACTGTCCAGCCGCGCACTCATACTGGTTCAGTTGACTCTGCTGCTCCTCAACAAGGCTCTAAAGGTAAGATGTTAGAATTTCAAGTTATTAAAACAATGTGGTCTGACTAAATCCAGCAACCTAATTATTTGGGAGGAAGATATTTTGTTTGCTTCAAACTCATGAAAAATACAGAGGCTACAGGCTGCATAACTTCCACAGTGGATTGCATAATATGTGTATGACATTTAGAAACTCTGCTCATTCATGTGTGTACTAAAAAAGCTATAACAGGGAGAGAGCTTCCGAAGTAGAGTGAGAGTATTTGCATGCACGAGTTAGCACGTGTGAGTGTGCTCAAAGTGCTTTAAGCCACTATTATCTTTAAATAGCCAGCATATAAATGCTTCCAACTTTCACTTACAAGAGGAAGGATGTCATTAAGATACACTAACTTATACACTCATTGACCAAGATCAATTTATGGTTTAATGTAGCCGAGATTAAATGAAATACATTTAGTTTTAAATAGTGGTACTGCACTAGCCAACCAGTGTTGAGATGACAGGGTGGTCTGACATTGCGTGGATCACTTTGCCTCAAGGGCTCCGAGTGAAAATAGGCCAATAGTGGAGTCACTCTGTCTTACAGAGTCTCGCCACGTCTAACCTACTTCAGTCAGCAGCCCCAGCTCAAAGATCACACACTCTTATTAAAGAAGAACATCTAATTCAGACACAAATACACACACACACACACACACACCAAAAACTATTTTAGATTATTAGATTACTAGATTATTAATCTTGAAGAATACAGACTTTTAATATTGGAATATTGGGCACATATAGAGACACTCTTTCACGCTTTCATACTAGAGCAGAAAATCCAGAGCAACACTGGTTTATAATTGGAAAAACTTTGAGACTCTCATCTATTTGATATTTAGCAGCTGAGACAGAGGTCACTGTATATCCTCAATTACATATTAAAGATTTAGAAATTAAAATAGTCAAAATGCCTGTGCTTTCACTATATGCTCTCTACATTACTGACATGACTAAAGACCTCTTTGTGGACACACACACTAGGTAATTAGGCCATGTCATGTGTCACAGCTTACCCACACCTGACCGCTCATGCAATATATTCCCACACAGACAACCAAGCAAACACACACACACACACACACACACACACACACACACACACACACACACACAAGCACTATAGCTCACATCCTCCTCGGTAAAAAGCTTATTGGAAAGGCTGCGGGCAGGATTAAAGTGACTGACAGTTGGATTATGAGGCTAATTAACCTAAAAAAGTGTTAAAAATAATCATTTTGGGAGCAGGCTCCACTGATCGTCTGACAAACATCAAAGCCTGTTGGGATGGTTCACTTGTAGTGCTGCAAATACTGCAGATTTTCAGCGCATTGGCAAAATTCAGTGCCATCATCCTGCAGTAGGAAAATCCTTGTATTACAGCGCTATCACCACCCGCGTCAAGGTTTTATACCTGGTGGGGAGGTGGGGGAGGATACTCTTTGTACAAATCTTCCAATAAATCTTCCATCTCAGCCAGGTTCAGAACCTGATCAACCCCAGCATCCAGCCTGATCAGAGGGGTCTCCAGCTCAGGTGTTGGCATATGACTGTCTCTTTCTCTCTCTGGAGTTCCATAAGACATTCCCAGAAGAGGATCAGGGAAGCCCAGCCTCGAGCCTCCATTACTGGAGCTCTGTCGGAGAAGCACCGGCAGCTTGCTCCCCTTGGAGCTCCGGACTGGCCGGTGGACAGCATAGCTCTGCAGCAAACAGAGGGCCAGAGAGAGGCTGGGTCCAGGTGAGGCTTGTGTGTGTGGGGCTCCGATGTGCTCATCAGAGAGGGAATCAGATATCTGGTCGTCATCTGGTTCCCTAGGGGAGCTCAGCGGCCCATCTGTTATGGTGCCAGGCTGAATATATTCCTCGCCTGCCTCCAAGGATGCTATAGAGGGGCTGGAGCTGGCTCGTCCAGCCAGGGTGCGATCACTGTCTGACATCCTCGAGGGGTTCCGAGAACCAGGGACCAGAGTTAGAGAGGAGGGGGCTTCTTCTGAATCATTTTCTCTTTCTCCTACTCCTCCTCCACCACCTCCAACAACTCCTACACCTCCAGCCACACTCCCTCCAACAAGACTGGCTGAATATCTGGTTGATGGCCCGCAGGAAATACTCCGTGCTAGCTTCCTGGGCACCTTACAAACAGCTTCATAATCAGAGTCCGCCACCCGCAAGTGTGAGCATCCCCGACACCTCCTGGGAGTGCTGGGAACACAACGATGTGAGCTGGAACCTGTAACCTCTGACCCCGGACCGGCAAGACAATGAGGATGGTGGTTGTGGTGACAGTCCAGGCCATCGTCGGCCCAGGACTCATACAAAGAGTAGACCAGGTCATCCTGGAGCAGGGCACAGTACTTTGCATGGGTGAGACCTGAAATGTCCACCATCCCATCTCCTGGCTCTTGACTCCCTCCAGTTAATGTAACAGCACCCTCTTCTGAATTTGTTTTCCGATAGAGCCCACCAATGCACTGCCTCAGCCGGTGTTTCTCCTGCAGGAGCCGCTGCAACCTTTCGATGGACAGGGCCTCCACGCGGGCAATCACCGTGTCGAAGCGGTACATGCGGTCCAGCATGAAGGTACACTTGGAGCAGGCAAACTCTCCTCTGCCATCCCGTGCCAGCTCTCGCCCTAGAGCGTGAGACAGCAGCACCTGCAGGTTGAGCTTGGCGGTGGGGTGGAAGATCCATCGCCGCTGGTTACCGCAGAGCTCCCGTCCACAGATGCGACACGTTTCCTTCATCTTGAGATCAAGCATTCCACAGGCTTCTAATTATCGAGGCGTTTACTTGAACATAAGGCCACCTGAATCCTTATGGTGATCCCATTAGAACACAAAAGAGCATATTGTGTTGAGCTGCATCAGAGTAACCACACGCTTTTAGAGCACAATAAATCCATCTGAAACAGTGTAAAGGTCCTCATCAGTCCTTGCAATGGCATTAAATTAAATGGCTTAGAAATAAATTAGAAGAGGTAGACAAGAAGATGATCAGGCTTGTAGAGAATGGTTGCACATGTGGTTCTTGGCAGGAGAGAAAACCATGAGGTAAAAAGAGATGAATAGATACTGTGACCATCATTAAAAGATATCGATCAGCCCAGGATCAGCATTCATTTGCAGGAGGTGCAGGTGCACCGAGAATATGGCGCACACACCCACAGACGAAGTCATGTTAATGTCTCATCAATCAGATGCAGTATTTAACTGTATGACGTCCTCGCGCTGTCACCAAACTGATGTCTCGCATTTGCCAACAGCACCGCACGCGCCTCTGCACCATCACTCGACTATCACGGACACACGAGCCGCACCGCGAGCAGTCAGGTTGATCATGACCGAGGATAGGTAATAATCCGGATACACGGACACGGAGCAGTAACATGCGTCCTAGGACAGTTCTCTGAGTCTCTTCCCGGTGTCTGTGTCCGACCGACGGACTCTTCATTCATTCACTGCAGACCCTCTACCGACGGATAGAGAGGCAGACACGCGCTCACCGGGCTCGGTCCTTCGTGCGGTCGGAGATCCTCCGGGCAGATAACGATGTGGCTGCCTGAACCAGACCTGCAGCGGCGGAGCGCACCATCGGGAGGATAGAGGGGGTGGAGGAGTCCGGTGCAGACACACAGAGATGCTCACGGTTTACTGTGCTCTATGATTCAGATTCAAAACGGTTGTTTTCATTTTTAAAACCCACAATTAAATATAAACCCAGCGAATATTAGCTTCATTTTGAGCTTATTGGTAAAGAGACCGAGTGATATTCCCCCGGGAGTCTGTTACTTCCTCCTGCCCGGTTTACTGAGCTCTGTTCGCCTGACTGAACAGGTGAAATGTTCAGTAACATGGTAACATTAGTGACGCTCTGTAAAATTAAATAACACTGAGAGCGAGATGGGTTTTACTCTATTATACAGTATTCTCACAGCTTGTTGTTGTACAATGTTTACAATGCTTATTATTATAACTTATAATAATTCTTATGATAAGATATATTACAGTGTAATCATTCTGTATGAGGTTTACACATTACTACATTACACATTACTGTTTGCACTGTGCAAATCTACTGAAGGCTATGTGAGATTATTAATATTTAATATTCAATTATGTATATTCTATTCTACTCTATGTTAAAGTAAATCAAATATCCAGCACAAAAATACAGCAAAACCTTCAGTAATAATTATGCTATAGAGCCAAGTCTCTCTCTCTCTCTCTCTCTCTCTCACACACACACACACACACACACACACACACACACACACACAGCCTGGGGGTAGATTAGAAAAATGTTCCTCTTCCCAGTACTTTACTTTAAACTATTTTGTATGTTTGTATTTTGTACAAACCAGACATGTTTGTTGTATGCATTACAATTAGTATAAAACATCTACACATTTTTATATCTGCAATAATTACATTAACCTTTATGATTATACTAGGAATGGTGTCAGTAAATCTAAACTACAGAAGACCAATAAAATGTATTATTTTCGTGTATCCTGGGTCAACATCATTATTTTATCAGGCAGTGAGCAATTACTGGTTACCAAGACAACACATATGTACAGCAGTTAAAGATGGTTGCTGCATGGTAATGATTGCCTGAGGTTACATGTGAAGATGTACTTCATGAACAGCGGTCATCATCATACTGGCAGCATAACAGAGTCAGTTCTTGATAGATGATCATTTTCATAAATTGTAATAGTCAGTTTTCATGTATGACAGTCTTGGTTAGAGCTGCTGCTGTTATAATTGCTGTCATCACTGCGGGTTTTTCCTTCTTGGGCATTTGTTATTATATAAGGTATTATAAAGAACTAATGATACATCTATCTATGTTATCTTTTAAATCAATAGATTTGTTGGTAATGTGAAACTGTCATGTTTACTGAAGCTGTCAGAGTTGACTTGCTAACTTGCTAGCATACTGCTGGAATTTAAATGAGATACTAGTGTTATAGTATAATCAGGTGTGGTGGTTTGTGGTGGTTTGTGGTGGTTTTGGTCCTTCATAGCACCCTCATGAGACCAGTGTAACTTGTGTCAAAACATGCTAGGATTAGCATTGTTTGTATTTCCTGTTGTCGTGGTGCAGATATTTCAACAACAATTTGACTGTTAATGGTCAAACACCCTGTGCACTGTGCACGCTCATCTCATGACCACATTTTTTGTTCTCCCAAGGGCGCATAAACAGATGGTCATGCTGTCACGCTGTGACTTCCAAGCAGACATACTTTCATCCTCAAAGCAACTCTCCTGCTTAAGGACAGAGTCCGAGTTGTGAGACCTTGTGTCTGTTTTAATAAGAATATGCCGATGAATACTATATTTCATGTAGAATGATGCACATAAGTCTGGACATATGATATTTTTTTGCTTTTGATCAGATGTTGTGAAATTGAGTGTTCATAAATACAAGCAAATATAAATATATAAACAAATTAGTTGTTGACAGTGTACCAGTTACTACAAATTATTATTGAAAGGGAAACTCTCTCAATTGTGTTAAGAGGTTTCAGATATTTTTCCCGCCTCCTCCTCTCTTACCAGATATAGATTTGATCTAAATGGCTGTGGTGTCTGGGGAACTAATTAAGATCGCGTATGGTGGTTGTCTGTCTGAAACAACACAACTTGATATCAGTGTTGGGGGTCGCTGAGCACTCAAAGGTCAACCTGACCTATCGACCACCCGGCTGAAACCAGACCCGCTAAACTGCTAACCCGCGAGATGCCTGCAAGCACACACGCACGTATGAAAGAAGGCACCTCATGGGTATGTGTACACACACACGCGAAGCATAAGACACACAGGCCCCAGCTACACTGATCCTCACGTGATCTCTTTTGATCTCAAATGCAAATTCAGCTAAAGTGTCACTGCTGTTGAACTTAAATTGATTAAAAATCTACATTTAAAATATCTTAACTGCAGTGGAAGACATGACTGTCATTTAAAGGTACAAAATATGGCAACCCCTTTTTGTTTTAGCCATATTTTACCTGCAATAGTGTAGAGTATGTTTCATGGTATATTTGATCATGTGAAATATATCATATAGTCATATATGGTCATATACATTTAAATTCTACATGCACCTACATCAATAAACAACTTCCCTCTAATTTAAGTCAAATCTTCTTCTGCACTGACCCAAGAACCTGGATTTCAACATGTACATATATTAAGGTTATATCTTTTCTTCTCTATATGAACACTTAGACACAAAATGTTGCATCATATGTAAGTTATACTTGTCGTGCTCTAAGACACTGGCCAACTGTTTCCTCAGTGAATAAATGTATTGCACATACTGTGTAGTTTTACATCATTGAACATACCCAGCTTTATTTTTTCAGTGCATATGCCTGCAGTGTGAAATCTGAGCAGAAAGCCTCCCTGTCGAGTACATTTGCATAGTGATTTGCAAGTTAAAATCCCTGTACATCTACCTCGAACACAAAATACTTATTGTGAGAAAGTCACCCAGCAACAAACACGTTTGCAACAAATACTGCGACACATTCAGGTTGTAGCCAAATAACAATAACAACACTGCACAGCAAGATCAATAATAAAGCTAACTATGGTTATGGTTATACATGTGTGGAACTACACATGCTAAAGATTCTCTGTGGGTAGAGGGAGCCGACATCAAGGTAATGGTCCCCCTCAATTTGTAGATTCATTATATATCAGGAGAGAGATGTGTCCTTGGGGACACAGCTAAAGCCTGCAGATGCAATGAGACTCTGCCACTTTGCGTGATGAGATAAACCCTCCGTGAGATGGACTGTACTGTACAGGAAGCCTCACATGATGCCATTGCAGTATTACAATAAGAAGCACTTTATTTTTGCATCATGTCCCTCGCCTCTGTTTGTTCACATTAGAGGAAGGTTCACCAACAAATATTTGTTTGCCAATCAGACTGGAATAAGCCACCGTCAATGGCTTATGAAACATTCAGGGTCAGATTGCATAAAGTTTTAGCTCACCACAGGATGTTTCACTGGATCTTTACTTATCTTTTTCCCCGGAACTGTGAACAGTTAGTTCTTTCAGCTGTGGTATAATGATGCTTCTGTTCTTGTGATACAGAGAGTAGTTTTATTAATTTTATAATATTCAGTACAGCACAAAACATCCTGCAGAGACAGACTGCATTTTGAAAGGGGAAAAACATTTTGGGTTCTGTTCAACAATCTCTTAAATCTACGGTGAATAAAAACGTACTGGTTATATTGAAAATCTCAGTGCTGTAGGTACTTTCTGTAAAACAAGTTGTAATCTACAAATTCAAATATGAGTCATATTTTAACTACAGTTGTCAGCTCTTGTGTGAAAATGTTATGTGTCACCTCTCCATAAGGAGGCAGAGTCTGTCTGACATTGAACAATGAGAACTGTGATGCTGTCCTGACACTTAGTGGAGAACTCGATAATAACATGTGAAGCCTAATGAACCAAAGTTGTTTTAAAATTAAAAACATTTTTGGCCAAATTGTAGCTATGCCTTTAGTGTCCTAAAATATAAAAATACAGAGCTCCACATACCTGCATCTCCTGTTCGATGCGCAGCCTCTCATGACCAAGTTCCTCCTGATAAAACTGTAATAGAGGAGACAGGAACATTACATACAATCTTAAGATTAAGGAAACACACACACAGGCCGGGAACACTCAAAGAAATATCAAATGACATCATGCTTTACATGTGTGTACAAGTGCAGGTGTACTTGCATACATGTACACTTGCAGTGTGTGTGTTAGTTTAAGTTGTAGTTTCTGTGTCCAAATAGCTCTTGTGACCCACACGAAAAGCTGTTAAAGGGAAGGTTAGGAATGTCACACATGCTGCTTCAGGAGCCTCTTTCTAGAATAGTCTGACCAGCAGAGACATGGTGGTCCAGAGGAATGCAGTAATATTAGAAAGCTCATATAAATTGTGCCAGGTTTGACTGATGTACTCTACATACATATATAAGGAATAACTGATACAAACACATTTACTGAAGGGTTAGAGAAAGAATATGGTGTAACGTTTAGGTTTCCATTTGCTAAGACTTAGTTGTAGAGATGCGACCTAAGAGGAATTTTAGATGTTAAGGGTAATTTAAAACAGGAATGATTAAGTGTATATACCTCCACATCCTTATCCTTCTGCAGCAGAGATGAAGACAGCTCCTCAACCTGCCCCTCCAGCTCTCCCACCCTCCTCGTGAGAGTTGTCTTCTCTCCACTCAGCTCTGTGATAATGGCCTCCTTGGAGCGAAGTTCTTTAGTCAACTCCTCTATTAACCTGAACACAGACAGAGATGTTGTCAGTGAGACAGATAGGTAGATTTGGTTTGTTTGATACCTGTTGTGATTTCAGTGTTTTGCACCTGTCTTTAGTGGTGTTGGAAGGGGACAGGATGCTTGGAGGCCTCTCGTCCTCTGGGATGTCCTCCATGGGGATGTCTAGGGAGAGGAGGGAGGCATGGGAGTGTGACCCAGCCAGCGAGGCCATCCGCTCAGCCTCGCTGCGTGCTAGCTGGGCCTCCTGGAAATACACGTAGAAACAGTTATGATTTCTAAATCTTTGGCACTGTGTGTGTGTCAGTTTCTACGCTACGCTGAAGGTGTGAGCCCACAAACCTCCTGCAGGAGCTGAATCTTGGTCTCAAGCACTTGCTGCATGTGATCGATTTCCTGCTGTCTCTCCTGACACCGTCTCTGCAGCTCTGCCTCATTGTGATTGGTCAAGCTCTCCGCTGTTGTGCTGTGCAACAAGGAAAAAGGCAAGTGAGAGTTGATTACCACATCAACGGAAAGCCCAAATCAACTTGGTTTCTATGGACACGCAAATCTAGTCAGAGGGGTCAGCATTAGAGCTTTATGGAGACAGAGCCAAAAATATGATATCATCACTTTGCTACAGCGCTAACGGGCTATCCAACACCCGTCCAGTTATAGCAGAGATTAAGTAAGGTGCCCCGCCCATACTGTAGGCTTTTATGGTTAATGACATCATATATTTTCACAGAAGTGATGTTCCCACAATGTGAAAGTGGTGAAAGGATTTATGTGGATACAACAGATGATAAATGATCTTTTTGCTATTGGAAGTAATCTTGACTTCACTTTACTGAGTTCAACCAGAGGTTTGTGTTACAGATGTTAACACAAACAGTTTCTTTGTGTTCTCCTGCAAACACAATATGAGGTTCATGACGTAAGCGTTTCCCTTACTCCTCTGGTGTGCAAGCATCTGTCTTTATCACTTAGTCAGTCAACAGCGCAACCACAGAATTTCTGCTCCCAGAATGGCACACGCCACTCTGTCGCCATGAGTCCCGTTCTGGACCCTGTCTATATACGTTTTTAACTCTGTCCGCCACATGCAACAGCTCAAATAACTGAGATATTTTGAACCAGTCTCAGTAATACAAATGTCTGTCTCATGGACAAATGGGCTTTATGTGCAGTGGACAAGACCTTCACCCTAAGTGTCAGTCGTTCTGCAAGAAGTCAGAAGAAAGATGGTTCACTGACATATTCAGTAATCTCGGTCTGTTGACAATACAATTTAAAGTACAGAGAAAGGCCGTGAGGCTTCAAGTTCAAGAAATTGAGATTTAAGATACTATAAATGTGCTTTAAAATGTGTAGCAAAGGTTTGGAGTTTCTGTGGTTTAAAATGTTTTATTGTTGTTTGTTAGTATTGTTGTTATATGGATTTTTACGATGTGTGTTTGCCCACAGCTCCTGTGACTGAGCTGTTCCTCACTCTGGAAATGGCAGGAGCTGGTTGATGTCTAAACCACAGAATATGTAGCAACAAAGAATCCCCTTTGGTGATCTACAGCTGAGCAGAAATGGTTACTTTTCACACCCAGAGCACTGATAGTTAGATTACCATTTACCAATAACCTTTGCTAAAAGCAGTTCTGTCGAAGACTAGGAGACTGAATATGTACTGTAGAAATGACAAAACTTGCTGAACTGTTGCAGAACAAACCACTTTACTGAATCATCTCGGCTGACACAGTGCAGCAACAAAAATAGAGACCAGTAATAAGAGCCAATCTATCCTTTCCAAGTTGGCTAATGATGACATATTAAAGGTCAAAAACCCTGACCTTGAAGCATTATCTCTGTCAATTTCAACAGTAATGCAGGGCCAACTGTTGTCAAGTGTAAGCCATATAGAGAGGGAACTGGCCCATGCAATCTACTAAACTCAGATTCATCCTGCAGCAAGAGAAGTCCTGCAGGTATAGCAAGGACATCTGAATTTTAAACTATACATTATCTCTATCAAATGACAAATTAACTCTTCAAACACCAATTTATTTTGAGCAGTGACAGAAAGGAAACACACAAAGGCAACAGAATACCTGTGTTTTTCTTAAATGACTATTGAAACCCCAACATGTAGTAGAATCTCTCTAAACAAAATCTGTTGCTATTGTTTTGTGGATACTTGCTATCATGGGTGCCTCAAGCTGAAACCCCTGGTTGAAGGACAGTCCCCCTCATCACAATGTCACATTTACAGCACCAGCATTTTCACAGCCTGTCTACAATAATCCTACATGAGAGTTTTGTAACACGTCAGGGGTTTAAGTTGTTTGGGTTGCCTCTCCGTGAAGGTTTGCACATGTGTTGTGTGCGTTATCTCTATCAGCTGCTGCATGACATATGAGCTGTTAGAGAAATGAGGTGTTACCACAGTTAAGACAGGGTCATGTAGGGAATCACTATAGTAGGGACACACTAACTCCTCGCCGGCCACCACCCATAGATGGAGGTGCATCTGCCCACACAATATATATATATATATATATATATATATATATATATTTGTATACACAAACAAAGTATACATGACCAAGGAAAATAGTGAAATAATAGGATTGTATCATGTTACACAGGAAGTTCATGACAGGTATTTTAATAATTATAGACAATAGATAGTCAATATCCGCCTGTCTTGTCATTCATTAGTGATGTTAAAGACCTTTTACAGTGTGACAATTTCAAATATTCATTGATTTTCAGTTAAGTCAAATGTTAGGTATCTATATAATAAGGGACAGGAACTGTTAAAAGGTTGTGATTGCACGTTAATACATGATATGATAAATATTTGTGGACTTACAGGGCTTTATCCAGAAGCTGCTGTTTCTCCTGGAGCTCCTGCTTCAAGCTCTCTACTTCCACCTTCAACTCGATGTTCTGCAACAGATGAAAGCAGTAAGGTCAGTCATAATCACACATCATCCCCTCCACCATCAGCACAAAACATCTTGCAACAGATAAATGACCTTTTGTAACTACACGATAGCGGATGGTAGACAATTACTGTAATGCACTTATTAAAGTGATCGAGCACTGGCATAACAAACTGCTAGTATTCTGCAATTACCCATATTTGTCTATAATGTCATAATTTCAGACTTAAAATGTAAGTATCTATATTCTAGCATAAATGTGGGTCGTTAATGCAGCACCATATCTGTCTTGTAACTTCCTCACACAAACACACTTAATTCCTTGTGCCATTGAATTTTCATAGTCTTCTAAAAAATAGGATAGCAATTTAAATTTCTGTACATTTCCAACAGTAAATTAGGCTGAAACAGTAAAATAAAAGCGTGGGATGTACAGTATTGGCAAATGTCTTAATTAACACCTATGGTTCACCCACACAGATGTTTTTTTTTGTACTGAATTAGCTGATTAAACCTCCTCTTGGGACTGTGTGATCTGACAACTTCAACCGGTCAACACCTATATAGATACAGCCTATAATGAAAACATTTACCAATATACCTTTTTCACAGCAGACAATTTTGCATCTCACAGCAGTAAATACACAGGTGTAATTGATAGCATTAAAAACATTCAAATCCATTTAGGTAAGTTAGTTCCAGGGCTCTGATACTGTGCATGCTGGCTCACTCTCATGGCTTACGGGGATACTTTTTCATCGTTAATAACATTTGTTTCACTTGCGCTTTTCCTTCTATGTCAAGTTAAAAAGCTCAGCTGTGAAAGAGGTTTATTTTAAATGGAAAAGACAACATTAATCAAGTCCTGCTACAAGAGTTATGAAGTTTGATGGGATAAAAACACAATAACACTCATGCCTACAGCAAAAAATATAAATAGGATTTATAGCAAAGCATGTCATATATGGCAGAGACAAACGAATACAGAATCTATTTCAGGATCGTGCTTTATGTAAACCAGGTAATAAAAATAACTCTTATTTTGTGTAGTCGTGTGTCTGTTCTGTATAAGATTCTATATCCAGAGGGTTTTAAAAGGTTCATCACACTCTCGTTGCTTATATGTTCACTGGTAGTATTCTTCTCTTCCTCACATCTCGAGCACCCTTTTTGTCTCGTTTCCTCAGCCACCACATTTCTTCATCACACCCTAATCTCTCTGTGTCCGCTGTGTGAATCAGGGCTGGTGGGTGTTGTGTATCATCCGAACAGAACATCTGACCGTGCTGTCATGGCTGGTATATTTAGAGCTGGAGAATTCAGTGCAGCTCAGATCCTCACCCCTGGGGCCAAAGGCTAACCTCCACAGTTTGTTTACCTGCTGCGGTTCACAGGAGACACTGAAGGGCCAATCAAGGCTCTCACACTGAGCTAGGGGACAGGGGATTTAAACAGTGGGAATGGAGGGGCTCAATCTTTCCATTCTGACCTCAGAGAGGACAGTTTATCGGTCTGTCTGTTTGTCTGTCTGCTGGACTCAGATCAGATAGCTGCTCTCACTGGTTTAATAACCCTTATCGCTAAAGCTTATCTCATGTTCATCTCAACAGATTGTCCATTTTCTCTTGTCCGTCATCTTGGTTTGGCTGCTTCTCTTGTCTCTTCTCTCCTCCCTCCTCTCTGTTTTAGTGCCTCTTTGTGAATGTACTATTCTGTTGACCTTCCCCTTGTCCCCACCAGAGAGCTGTATGTTCCTCACACTCATGAACACACTACATGCTACTCGTGCACCAACACTTGCAAGATGAAACATACCCATAAACATATTGCTGAAAGGGAACATGAGCGCTCAACAGACGCATACTGCTCGTTACACACGCACACATTCATTCTGCACATGTGACCACAGCACACAGTACTACTACACATATACTGGTCTGATCAGAAAGTGACAAATATCCAGGAACACACTGTCTGAAATTATGATATAATTCTCATTTTCCTTCGGTTAGATATTATTTTAAATATCCACTGATTTGGAAAAAAAAAAAAAAAATAGACATAATCATCTTAATAAGTTAATTATGCAGATAGTGCAGTTAATCAAAGTTGTGAAACTATACATGTGCGGGAAGAAATTAAATCTAAGGGACATGTGGTTGTGTTTAGTCAACCAGAAAGTATACATATTTTATTAATAACACATTTCTATATTAATCTAAGAGGTTCTAAGAGGTAATATTCATAATAACTGGATTCAGTGTTTGATTTGTTTTAAGGTCACAAATGTATGTATTTCCCCCCACAGTGTTTTGAGGCGCTAAAGATATACATATAACATCATATTAATAATTCATTTTATTCAGACCAAAGAACTCAACTGTGCAACAAAGTAATTCAGCAGCAAATAGAACTTATGCAACATACGACATAGCTAATGATTCAGTGCTTCAGAGCTCTAATAATAAATAATATAATACACCAGTAAGAGGAACGTGTATTCCTGTGTGTGTCATCAACAACTTGGCTTACAGTAAGAGAGACATTTTCCCATCTTGAAAACAGCTCTATATATAGACACCCATCACAGTGCACCTGCTATTCTGGCCCATGCTGGCCTGTCGGCCCTCAGCAACAGATCCTCTAATAACCACACTGTGCAGGAGGAGGGAGATAATTGCACTTCAAAACACTGACAGGAGTGTCACTTATTAACCAAAAGCACCTGTAATACTGTGACGGATCACCTGCTGATGGGTATTATCATTTACTATCATTTACTCAGAATCTATTTATTGATTATGCTGCTAATTTTGCCATATCTCATACTAACCATTTACATGCTCTGGTTGTATCACTTCATTTACATTAATAAAAACAGTGCATTATGGGAGAGAAGAAGCTAAATATGTAATGATTTTAATTATTCGTGTAATCTACATTTTCTCGATTAACCGATTATTCATTTCGGGAATAAAATGTCACAAAATACAGACAAAAAAATTACAATTTGCTTGTTCTGACCAACCAACAGGCCAGAACCCAAAACTATTTAGTTTATTATCAAATAAAATGAAGAAAAAGAGCAAATACTCTCAACTCAAGAGGAAGTTTGGCAAAAATTAATGATTCATTGATTATCAATCAATTATCAATTTAAGCTTTAGCTCTATTTCAGCTCTATTTTTAATTACAATAGAGCTTTTTCACTGAAGCCATTTTGACATGAAATAGTTGGCTAAACACTCTGAATTAGAGCTGCAAGGATTAGTTTACTAATCAATGAGTTGATTGACAGAAAAAATAACTAAACAACTATTTTGATGATTGATAAATGTAATTTTTCATGCAGAAAATGCCGTTTCAGCCTCTAAAAAACTGAGATTTCCTGCTTTTCTCTGTCTGATATCACATTATCACAAATATCTTTGGGGTTCAGCTTGGCTTCGACGGTGTATTGATGAACTGACATGACACAAATCATATGCTTTAATGTAAGAAACCATATTGTGAAGAGAGACATCAAATACACACGTTATGACATACGAGTCGTGTCAGATGGAATACATGTGATAAATAAATCAGTGCACTGAAGCCTGCTCTATAAATAGAGTCTGTCGAGCTCTGAGAGATCGCTATGTGCCCAGAACCAACACACCTAGTACAGTATACACTGAGGACGGGAACATTGCCACTCTGTTGTGATACTCTGCCAACAGAGCAAAGAGCAGCTCAGGTCAGATAACAACTATGGAACAAAGATTTAGTTTCCAATAAAAACTGGCTGGTTAACCTTTAGCTACACGGAGTAAGAGATTGTGAAGCACAAGATTTAAATCCAGTTGGATATCTGTATGAGGTGGGATCAGTTTACCCAATCACTGCTGGTATGCAGTAATTGTGGAGGATAAGTGGCAGGATGCTCAGGTCTTGTTCAGCTGGATCTAACAGCCATTTAGTTTTTCTCATATTAAAGAGTTGCTGATGATCAGAAGGGATTTGGAATGAAGATAGAAAGAACGACGAGTTTTAAATGCCGGCTGGCTCTTGTAGACAAACAACAGCTGAACTGGGTCACCTTATTGTAGGTGCACGCTTTACATGCACACAGGCAGAGGGAACGCAGATGGACGCACACGCACTTAGAAACAGAGTGTCTATAGTTATAAACACATGCACAGAAATGAAACGCCGACAGAGGAAGAGGCATAAATAATACTGATAATGCTGCATCTTTGATTAATAGGTCAATAGTTGTTGTTTTTTCAACAAATTTCAAAGTTATGCAATTTATAAAGCTAAAAAACAGAGAAAAGCAACCAGGTTCCCTATTAACACCTTGAGGGAAACATAAAAACCTTATTTTGTTATATCAATGGCTTATAGCTTCAAAGGTATTTTTTGGATGTCAACTGTTTGCCTGAAATAGTAAAACTTTTGCCAGGGGTGAACCCAAAATATCTAAATCCAACAATTCCACAAAAGTGCATCAACTGGCTTGGCCTGCCATAGCAAAGAATAACTGGAAGGCTCACAGTCTGGGGGAATATTGGATTCAAACATTGGTTTCGCCCCAGGTGAACATCTGTGGGATCTGCAACCTGCTAGTGCGCACTAGATTTAGTATCTAGTGAGCACTACAAGATACTATACGTCGATGAAATCCTTCAAATCGGCATTTTAAAACAACGAGAACAACAAGACCATAATGAAATACCGTGACTTTCTAGTGTTTTCCTCAACATCCTTCTAACTTCACATGTACATTGGTGTTGTACCCCAAAGGACATGGAAAAAAAAAAACTTCTAGTGCGCACTAGATAGTATCTAGTGCTCACTACTATTTGTGCGCACTAGATCCTTCTATGCGATCGATGTAGTGCGCACTAGATATGGATGGAGTGTTGTGGCGAATCAACACATGGCTCATTTGAATATTAAAATTAGCCATTTGTTGATAGGTCACAACACGAAAATGTAACCAATGAAATTACTTATTTTGACACACATTTTAAGCCAATAAGTATTAAACTAACAAGGTAATGTGTCAAAAGGTGGACAAATGAGTGTCCGGCTGCAGGACAGGGCATTTAAATGCGGACTGTAACAAAAGAGGTTACAGATTAATTTACATTTATTTTTTTGTTACAGACAAATTAGTTTAATACTCATTTGAATATTAAAATTAGCCATGTGTTGATTCGCCACAACACTGATCTAGTGCGCACTAGAAACGTTTCATTTTTTTTTTTTTCCCCATGTCCCTTTAGGGGCTCCGTAGTGTTGCAACCATGTAACCCTTTTAAAATGAATTGGCAAATAAACAAAACAAAAAGCTACTTGATAAAAGCAGGGATGTACTTATCCAACTTTTTCTCTCCCAATACCAATTCCAATTCCTCAACTCTGGGTATTTTTCTAAGTACAGATCCAGTACCAGAGCTCAATGTTTTCCAAATACAATTTTTTTTTTAAATAAAGACAATGAGGTCAGAGACTGCTGTAAAAATAAAGATTGATCTGCCATGTTCGACACACATTGTGCTTAATAGGGTCAGTATCTGCAGCAATACTAATCCAGCGTATTGGTTCGGTATCTGTAGATAAAAGACTAACAAAAGAAACAAGAATACTAATCTGACCACAGATGTGGTGTCAGCTTTCAGTACTTTCAAATGTTTGATCACAGACACATTTCAACCTGTACCAAAAAGTAATGGGGGTCAATGTCCAGCTTAGCTCACACACACAAGCTGTCATGCTGAACTTTTTCTTTTAATTATATGTCTTAGCAAAGGGATGTTGCTAAAATTAAATTATATGTTCACAGGTGTATCTCACTGGGTCTCTATATATCCACAGCCGTTGTTTACTGTGGAGTAAGACTAAATGCACACCGTCTAACTAAATATAGTATTTATAATCCAACAATGCACAGCAAAACAGAGGTCCTGGGTACACACTGCATCAAATATAAGCTCCTGAGCAAAGATCTAGTTAACGTGTAGTCCTTCACAGGGCAGCCATATCTAAAAACAGGCACTTGGTAAAACAAACACATGGCAGGTCACATCAACTCAACCAGATCAGTGTGACAGCTGGGTCAACAAACAGTGGAAGTTGTTCAGTAAAGCTACTCTCCAGGATAAAATAGCAATATACTGTCATGATAACAATCAACTGCTATGATTGGTAAAGGCACAAATGAACTCTTTTGATTACACACTCAGTGCCAAAACCCTCAACAAAGCAAGATCAATGATTTTTCATCATTTTCATCAGTGAAACCGCCCTTGGCCCCTTGGCACAGCAGCTCTCCACACCACATATAGTCCCATTCATCATCCCATTCACCACCAGTCAATCAGGTTTCCAGTCACTTCCTCACGCTCTACTCACCGTACGGTAGACATCTTCGCTGCTCTCCTCATACTTCTGTTGAATCCTCTCCTCCAGGAAGTAGATGCGGAGCTTGAGGCTGAAGTTCTCCTTCTTCAGGTCATTCAGGTGCTGTGACAAAGTACGGTAACCGTTAGACATGACCGTCAAAAAGCACCGACACCGCTTGACATGTCCGTTATAGGTCAGAAATCAAAAGTCTCCTTCAACCGCTCCGTGTCATGGGGGTATTCGGAGTCCATTTTAAAGGACAGCCACTGCTGGGGCATGTCCTCCTTGTGTTAGAGTCTGGTAACCGTTAGACATGCTACCTCCTTCTCCAAAAGAGCATAATTTCACAATAAACTAATTATTTACAAAGTGGCATCCTGGCCTCTAACAGGCCATTGGGATACCATCAACAAAACCAAACACACACTAACACTAACACATTCACACACACACACACACACACACACACACACACACACTAGTCTATAGGGGTGTTTGCGGTGCAGAGGGCGACTCTGCAGCCCAGGCGGTCAGAGATGTAGCCATGTCAACTCCATGGTGTGATCTGGTCTGCTAGGGGGACGGGGCAGGAGCTTATTTTACAGGAGGAGACATCCCTGGAATCCCAGACTGCCAAGGGAGATGGGTGGAGAGGAGGGGAGGAAGGGAGGGTGAAGGGGGAGGTAAGAGGCTCAGGGCTCACAGGCAGTTGTGGTATGAAGGGAAATCTCACCCCTCTGCAAAACAGGAGTGCCGAAAGGAACAAACAGGAACATGAGGAGAAAGGAGGGGGGTTGATGTGAGTCCCTTTCTGTCCTTTTCAGTTTGTCCGCTTCCTTTCACATGTACTGTTACCCTAACCCTATATTTTTGAGTGTGGAGGTTGATCCCCATTGAGAGAACAGCTGAAACTCTGTCCACACTAGACTGAATGTTATATTATTACAACGGTGGTGCTCTCTTAATAGTTTATTTTATTTTAGTTTAGTTTTATTTGAATATGTTGCACATTTATTACTTTTGTAATAACACACACAAGGTGCTAATACACTTAACAAGTCCATCGAGCTAGAAAACTTGCGTAAAAAGTGTTTGCTTGCTTTCTACTTCAGGGTGACACTACAGCCGACATACAGCACACGTTAGGAGTTTTAAGAGACTAAAACCACTGTCTCTTTCTGTTTCTAGTAGCAGACAACCATTTCAAAAACAAAAAACAACAAAAGAAAACTGATACATCCAGTTAATCCAACGTTACCCGCCTAGCACCAAATAGTAGACAGAAAAAATTAGCAACTAGCTAAAGCTAGCTAACGTTAGTGAGCTAAATGCCCAGATAGTTTTCTCAGCAGGGGAGACCACAACAGAAAGCTAAAAGGAGAGTAAATATTGGACTATCAAGTAACACAAGTCCAAATTAACACTAATATTGTGTCTGCTGGTTGTAAAACCAGCACTGTTAGCTAACATGTTGACCATAACAACTTAAATGTCCAGTGTTTAGGATTTACTGGCATCTAGCCGTGTTGTTCAACATGGAGGACTCCATGGAAGGCGACCTGCGGCATCTCTAGATGTAAGCACCTCATTTTAAGGTAACAAAAACATAACATTTCCTATATTGAGTTGATTATACGCTATTTAAAACATACCTATGCATGTGATATTCCATTTCTGCCAACAGAGCCTCCTAAATCCTACAAACTGGACCTTTAATGGGTAATAACATCGGGGTGTCAGGCCTGACAGTTTTGGTATTTTTGTGCCCCCTATTGGCCAAAACCCAATGAATGTAGCTTGTAACTAAAAAAGTCCCTGGAATATTGTTTCTATCCTTTATGACTGACAGGGACGAGTCAGTATCATCTGACATTTGAAAGGGAATGCATCTACCCAGTCCCACGCTCTACCCTGAATTTACCATATGCCAATTCAGTTAAAATTCAGATAAAGACTGGCCTGACAAAGGCTAACCACTGTGCCGAGGCAGAGGGGCTAATGGGAGCGGGACAGACAGGTGAGTGGAAAGAAGTTGGATGAAATAGGAGACCTGGGAGCTGTGAGCCACCGTGCTATTAATAGGGAGGTGTCCTGAATCGCACAGAGCGGTGAATCCCTGAATGTCCCTCAGAGAGATGAGCGAGCAGGAGGAAAATAAGAGAAAGGAAGACAGGCTCCACTAACTCTTCTCGGCTAAATTCAATTTTTATGAAAAGCATCCGGTGCAGAGAGCATCAATAATGAAGTGACTGAGACATGTTACCAACACAGTCAGTCATTATTAGTTCTTGATGCGATCAGTGAGTGTGTCCATTTAAGTGTCACATTACGTGCTGTTGCTAAATAATTCTGAGCAAAGATAGGATAGGCGCCAAGCGGAGTCTCCACATAACATTAGGGATGACATCATGTAGTGTTTGTTTTTAAACTCCACACACACACACACACACACACACACACACACACACACACACACACACACACACACACACACTTTTCAGCTCTTTGTCAAAGAAATAAATAAGTGAATGTGTGTAAATATGTGCATGCAGTGTGTGCAGGAATGTGTTTCTTTGAGTATAAAAGTGACATCCAAACACATGGCAGCCATGTAAGTGACTCTGGCTTTGAGTGGGGTGCTGCCTTTCAGAAAGTACCTTCAGCTTTCGTGACTAGTTGGACAATACCCTCATTCAAAGTGGGTTACTTGGGATTTACTTGTATTTAACAGACAACACTATTGATTAAGAATACTGTAGGTTCTAGATAAAGTTCCCTGTGGTATGTTTTGTTTGCTTGTATGGCAAGAAGGTACAACAGATGGAAGCAAATATGGAAAATGGCAGACCAACTGACCAACCATGCTTAATATCGCTCTGCCACTACTGTGGTAATAGTTAAGGGATTAGTTTTTTAAGTTAAACACTAAATTGTTTTCTTGCTAAGAGTTTGGAGAGGACGACAATAACACTGTCATGTCTGGGAGTTTTTCTTTAAATGAATCTCTGTAGATGCTAATGGATGTTACAGTCTGTTATACCGTTGTCCACATCAGCATCTTAAATAGCAATAAAAAACATATGTTAGTAGTAATTTAAATGCAAACATACATAAAGAGGCGTTTAAAAATGTGTCCAACAAAACTGAACAAAACCTTCACATCCAATCGTTATAATCTTATTGCTTAGTTACTTAGTTACATCCTTTTTTCATTTCTTTTTACCTTCAAGACATCTACATTGTCAAAGTTTATGTGGTGGGTAAACCTTGTTTCCCCTCACTGATTAATACAGTTGATCTGAAAATAGATGAGTAAACTCTCAGCCTCATTTAAAAGAGATTGATAAACTGAGTTTACTTGAGGTCACTCTACTCTACGCTCCTGAGTGCATCAGACACAAACCCTACAGTTTGTAGAGAATCAGTGCTGTGTATTAGTACACTGATTACTAACATATATGGGTCTGAATTTGGGTCAGTAATGTTTTCCTTGCTCATAAAAACAAACATTAAAAGGTATATTTAATGTAGTCTTTTTGTCACATATGACCGTCCCAATAATAGTGCAGCAGAGACTGATGAGAAATCCTAAAGTGGGTCATCCTGTAGCCAGAGGCATACTTTAACACCAGGAGGGTTGAGGGTGTTTTCCATCTGATATCATCACCTGCAAGTGTTCTCCTCTTCTGTGCAGTAGTTTAATACCATATATTTCAGATAGTTTGGATATGAGCAAGGATTTCTGGATTAGATAGTAATTTTCTCAACACTGAGTGATCTGATCCCATAAGTCAAAGCCAACCAATTCAGCTCATTACAACTTGTAGAAAGACATGCAGCCACAAGATGGTACTGTAGAGCATGTTTTCACTGGGCATAGACTAGAGTGTTCATTATGCTGAAGGATGAGGAAATGTCATTCACATCAAGCTCATTGATAATTTGAAGCAAAACCTCTCACCTGTTCAAACTCCTTGAGTGTGTGAAGCTGAAGAGGAGGAGAGTTGTCTGTTTCATCGCTACACAAATCTAAGCAGAAGGAAAATAATAAAATCACTAGAAATCATGGAATTAACCATTAACCATATGAGCAGTCTGTTTTTACACAAGCTTAATAGTTAATAGAGCTTATAGGGAGTTACGTACCTGTCATGTGACCTGTGATCTTGGATGAAGTCTCCTCTTCCGCAGCACTGTCCAGAGAAACAAAGAAAGCAGCATTGTCAGCATAACACACTCACACACACATAACACACAAGTGAAAGAGAGGGAGAGAGGGAGAGATAAATAAACATGTGAAATCAAAAACCTTACTGCAGAATATCCATCACAACAGTTCTAGAGCGGAGAATATCATACAAAATAGGCTTTGTAATCCTGAAAAGCAGATGGCTCCTCTAGAAATTAAAAAAGCCACTTAGATCTTTTCACTGTAACAGCATGATCTCATTTGCACCTCTGTAGGGAATTGGGGGGTATCAGGGAGTCCCAGCAGGGGAGAGGAGAGATAGGAGGAGCCACTGAGGGTCAGAGTTCATCTGAGCCTCTCAGGCCTTTAGTGCACGCAACCAAATGCTTACTGTGCTTACATGATAGCTGCAATAAATGAAATAATGCCTCTCTTATACTGGTTATAACCATGATTAGAGTGCATGTAAACAAATCAAAGAGTTTACATTAAAACACTGGGCGCTCTGACCACAGTAGTATTGTAAGCCCACTATTTAGCCTATTCTACTACCACTGCTCAGACAGGGCTGCATTAGTACTCCTCCCTTCCATCGACTACCATATAAATTCCTCTGACAGCTGCCGGGTCAGAAAATGTAAAGACAGTTGGTGCATGCCAGGTGGATAAATAGTCTACATGCTGCATTATTGGTGGCGGGAAGGGTGCCATACACCCCAATTCACTACTGTTTTATTATGGACATAAAGGAGTGGGATAGTCCATTTATGGTTAGAGTGTGTGTCCCTGTATGTAGGAGGGATTTGGCTGTGCAGTAACCTACATACATAATGAATTTGGACTGTGCCATCACACTAAATTAATACATGTTGTACTGTATTGATGCTTAAGTCAACACGTTTTCCAATTGAGCTATTGAAAGTCATTCAGTCATTACAGTATGTTGACGTGCTCTCTCAGCACCGTATTGTGTGAAGGAATTTAATCATATTACTTCTGGTCTTGCTACACAAAGTGTCTCCCGGGCCCTACTGCCCAAACACACAATTAGGCCCTTTAAATATTTGCTACAGTATCGCAATGTCCATTTGTGCGAAGTAGGCCAAAAATCAGCCTGAAGCGCGTCTTTATATACATATTTCACCATACAATCCTATTATTAATGCATTGACACAGATATACGGTGCAATATGGCAATCAAAGCCAAAATCTGAATTGCCAGTGGCCTGAATGGCTTTACCCACCGATCCATGAAGCATGCAGATGGCTACTGTATAGTGATACAGCCACGTCCTGTGCGTGATAAAGGCCTTTATTACACCGGAGGATGTGCGACTGCTTTATGATGAAGACAGACAACAACAATATGACTACAAAAATAACAGCACTGTAACGTAAAGGAGGGTTTCATTCGCCTAAATCACCGTTTTATAAGCCCGGGTCGTGTTTTGGTAAAAAGCCCAATGAGCGCTGCGGTGTCCCCCCGCACACAATCGACTGGATGCAGCCTCACCTCTCAGACTCTCCCCAGATTTGCTCTGGCGACGATGAGCTCCAATCCATATAGGCTGCTCCTTTAGTCAACGGGCATCCATGCCGGTAAGCCTCTGCCTTCAAATCACCCGTCCATTATTCATTTTTTAGAGAAAATACAACCACACAGAAACATGTTAATGTACGCGGTCGACGCACCGCACGTCGCTCAGGTTTGGAGGGGGGTGTGTGAGGATGCGCGCCCTCACAAATGAAAGCAGGGATGATACAGGAGCCCCCATCCCACAGAGCAGAGCCCCTGCTGTTCGACCAGCCCACCGCCACACGAGCTGACAGGAAGAATATATAGATAGCCTATATATATATGCTGTGTGAAAAGTAAAAAGGCTTTCTATCATCCTTTAGAAGAATGATATAGGTATATACATGTAAGTAAATAGGATAATAAGAGCCTATATACAAAGTAAATGTAAATGTTAACATATTCCACAGTATGTGCTGACAGAGGTTAAATAGTAATGAGTTTAATAGTTGTGTTGCAGAAGTTATAGATAATTACAAGGAATGATTGAATAATTACAAGAATAACATAATAATAATGATAATAATAATAATAATAATAATCAAGTGTGTACATATAAAAAATATAGTAAAAGGTAAGTATTATTAGAAAAATGTTTTTGAAGTAGAAAAAAGTAACACTAATTGTAATCCCATAACATAATGGTGTCTCTTCTAATTATAACAAACTTATTTCAAACTGTTTCAACACTAACTTTCATTAATTACTTCTGCGCCATGATTTACCTGCAAACCCACTCAGAGGCAGCTGATCATTTTATCTATTTGAAGATAGTGACACTGACTCAGGGGTCCTGCTCTGAGAGAGTACGGGGATTAGAGGGACAAAGTTAATAAGATTATGTCATTGTTTGCTTTAGCAGTCAGTAACAGAGAGAGGATGTGAAGAGGGATACAGCTTTGGTAATCTTGTTAGAGGAAACAGCACCAGTGTGTAACTTTCCCTCAAAATATACCACCCAGATCTGGATGAGCTCTTCACTGAGCTCTGTGGCAACACACATGAGCCTGAAGGGTGAAGAATAATTGTGCTGAGCTAATAAAGGAACCAAAAATATCAAAGCTAGGATGTTCTGTTTCATATTTACTCCTAGTTGGTTGTCATTTCCAAAACTACCACATTTATAACTGCTCTGCTGCTTTGACAGTATCAGTGTGAGCATGTAGTTTATGGGGACATTTTTACTATGGCGCCCTCTCCTGGGGCTGTCGTTGCAATTGTGGTTGTCACTCACTCACTCTGCAGTGCTTAGCAGTTTTGTGAAGCTGAAGCACCAGTGCTGGAGGGAAACACACAGACCAGTTTCACAATAAGCTCCATAATGACCTTGACCTCTGTGAAGACTGCTGCTTGTATAATTGAAGATTAAAGACAAGCTAAAGATGTCTTTCTGGTTGTATTTATATCTAGATGCATTCAGATACTTGTTAACACAGTAAATGAGAAGATATGCCCTTTTACTTACTTTAACTGGATGGTTATGTTTAGCCTGGTTAAGATGAGGTATATTTTTCATGGTTAAAAGGGTTCAGGTTGTTTCTAGTATTATGTCTTTAATGTGATGAGGTTGATTTCCCTACATCGGAGGCTTCCAACCTTTTTCTATCATTGAGTAAACTGACGACTCCTGACTAAGTGACATATTATATTAATATTTCATATTATTTGTGTAAGTGTACAATGAACCCAAATACAAACAGCAAGAAGTGTGTTTAAAACCAATGATTTGGATACATTTTGAACAGATTAGTTCCTGTTTAGGGATATTTTTATACAATACTCTATCTGTATTAAGTATTTTTTACAATCGTACATATTTCATTTAATTTCTGACAAATTCAGTGTTTTCTTCACATTGTTCTATTGGTTCTTTGATTGTTTGAACTTTTCTAATGTAGGACAAGGCTGTTTATCTGAGTAAGGGCTCTGTGAATACAGCTTGTGTTCAGTTTAGGTCTTAAATAATAACCTGAAAATTAAAAATAACAATCTCATTTAGTTGTGTTCACAGAAATGAGCCAAATGCTGAGATATAGGCCTACTGTATGTATATTTTTAAGTTTTCTTACACCCCTTAAAATCAAGGCCACAAGACCCCTGTTGAAGCTTTAGCGACCCCTAGTGGGGCCTGACAACCAGGTTGGGAACCACTAACCACTGCCCTACATGGTTGATCAATACTTGCCTCTAATTTCTTAAATAGTTAATAGTCCCTGTGTGTTTTTATTACAGAGGTGTAGTAGTTATACTTTAAATCTGAGTCACAAAATAATGCCATATTAATCTTTTCCAGGGTTTGTAACAGTTTGAGTCTCATGGTCAGTGCATGAGTTGGCAGCCATGTGGCAAACACTAGTAAAACTGTAAGGTTTTACTAGTGAACATTATCCAACAAGCTAATTACTTACCTGAAGATGATGGAGTTGTCAAGCATCTGGCTGCAGGTCTGTTGCTGTGGGGGACTTTCAGGCTATCAGACATGGCTGTTAGATATATGTTGTGTTTGGTGTCTCTTCAGGTAAGACGTGCTGCCCATACCGTTTTGCATTACACAGTCTGTGTGCCCTGACCTTATATATACAGTCAATGGCCCTGACTCACTGTGACACTTAAACAAACTGCAGACGCTTTGTCTCTTTTCCAATATATACTCTACCATACTCTCTCACCCAGATGTGGTCTGTCAGTACCATTTAAAGTCCCAGTACCCAAATCTAGTCATGTGTAAATGAAAAATATCCCAACAGTTAAAAAATTGTTTATTATGAGTTTAAAAACAAAACAAAAAAAGAAATGAAAACATTATATTTATTAGCTTTCTCAGCATGCTTGTTCAACTGTTTAAGTCGAAATCTGGTCACAACAGTCAACCTTTAGTCCCATTTGATTCATTTATATGGTCAATTGAAAATATTGTCAATATATGCAATTATATTTGAAAAGCCTCAACGGTATACATAGAAACCAACATGGTTTTGAAAAGTGTAAGAAATGTCACATCTTCCATGAAAAAAGGGCCTTTCAGTGACCTAAGTGGTCCTAAGTGAAGGTCCAGATGAAAGAAGTCACCGGCTGACGTTTCCCTTTCAAAGAAATTGTCGAATGAAAGTGAAAACCGTTTTAATCTTAACCAGGGTTTGGAAATGTTTCACCATTAATGCATCACGGAAGAAATACTTCTCCCTATAGATTGTCTTTTCTGATGTAACTCTGATAAGTTATTTGGACTAGTACCTGACTGCTGAGTGCATAGAGCTTCTTCCACATAAAGGATATAAATGGGAGTGAATCATTAAATAGTGAACTGAGGAATTTTTTTTCCAGTTGTGTTTATTTAAATTAGGCTGCTCTGCAACTTCTTTTAACATCTACTCCTGATACGTTTGAGACACAAAGAGGCCTATGTACATTTTGTTTCATCAGTCATTTACAGAAAAAAGTCATACTTTTTTTAATCTCTTACCAACAAACTTATGCTGACAGTTCTGTATCATGTGCTCCATGTGCTGCAAATCAGCTGCAATGACTGCAATACACACTAGATGTCCTCGTAAGACCACTGTGCACTCAGGCATTTAGCACTCCCACAAAGAGATACCCTGTGGCTCTACAATATCATACCACATTTTTAGCCTTACACAGTAATGCTTCATTATAGCCGTTCACTTCACTTCTCAGTATCCATACTGTCACACAAGATATAGAAAGTACAAAAACAACATCAAGTCCTTTTCCCAAAGACCACACGGGGTTCCGTCCTGCTCCCTCGAGGTTCTGTAGAGATGATCCAGATGGCAGGGGCTTTCATGAAGTCCCTGTCGACCATCTTGTTCTCCTCTGCCCGGGCCATAGCCTCCAGTTCAGGGGAGGTTTCTGGGCACCAGTCTGCCATGAACTTATCCTTTGCTTCACAGTAGTTCACCACCACTTCCTCAGGCTGCTCCCCAAACAGCCAGTCTGAAAAACAGAAAGAGAGGGGAATATGTGTATGGATACAAGAGAAAAGCACTGTGGGTGATGATATTTAATAATGGAAACAAGCACTTTTTTTCTGGCTTAAGAAGAATCTACAGTACAATCACAAACCTGCAAAGTCATGGATGAGGTCTTTGATGAGGTGGCCAATGATGGCATAAAGAACACCCATCAATATGAAGACAGCCATGATCAGGTAGAGGACATAGGTAGGCAGGTGGATAGCATCCCGAGAAGGGGGTATATAGCTCTCAAAGAACACCGTCCCATCTTCTTCCTTGTAATGAACGTTAAAGTTCTCTGTCGGCTCTTCCATTGCTGTCTGGGAGTCTTGAAGAATGCTGTCAGCCAAGGAATCCACTTAATACCTCAGTGTCATAGCTGTGGGAGCAGACAGCGATCCTCCAGTTCACTGGGTGTCTTCACACTCCTGGATAAACTCTACACAACAATATCTGTCGCTTTCATTTTGTTTCCCTGTACGAACACTCTCTGTCTGCTCGTGGTGGTGCTATGCAGATGGAAAATAGATAAGCTGCAGCAGCTTGAGGTTCTCAAGGTGAGAGGAACAACGCTGTGAGCACAGTGTCCTAATGAGGTGGACAGTATTTACCTGATGCATATAGAAAGGCATGCATGACCTATCTATCTATCTATCTATCTATCTATCTATCTATCTATCTATCTATCTATCTATCTATCTATCTATCTGTCTGTCTGTCTGTCTGTCTGTCTGTCTGTCTGTCTGTCTGTCTATCTATCTAGTTCAATGTTCTTCTGCTTACGGTATTATTGAACAGTGTTTAATATGGCTAATGTACAGTAATCCTTGGCCTTCACAAATAAGGTCAATGGCTCTGACCCAACCAGGTATTAGAGGAAGGTAAGATGGATTAATGAACACAGACAAGACACAACAACACTCTTGTATTATTCAGTTGTTTACTGAAGAGAGGCTTAGTCCTACACCAGAACAGGAAAACTGACGTGATTGATTTTTTTTTTCTTCAGTGACACATTACAACAACGTGAGTGATGTAATGGGAAAATGCAGGTTATGACAGTTTGACCCATTAGTGAGGAAAATGCACAGAAATTACACATCATTTGCAATTTTACAAAACTTTCTTGACGTTTTCATAGAAGAATTTAACATTTTCATTGTAAAAGAGCTTTCAAGATGTAAACATTTTGGGATTTAAATTTCAGTTATTAAAATAAAATGTATTTTTTTACAGCTCACAACAACATCTTTGAAGTTTACATCATACATAATTTACATTTCTTAGCCTGAGGAATTTGGACAGAAAACGGTAGTGTATTTTGAATGAATGACAATGTGGACCAGGTTTACACACATTAAGTAATCAAAATAAGCATTTGTTTCTCAGCAAAATGAGAACAAACTATAGGTGTGTTTTATATAAAACAAAAATGCCTAGGCTACTACAGCATCCCTACAGCAAAGAGACAACACTGATTACTGCACTGAAATGAGATATGTGACAAAAACTGAACTGAGCCACTGCTGCGACAAAGTGATGTTGCAAAACTCAAAGGGAAGTGACATAAGGGGTCATGGGGCAGGCGAAGGTCACACTATGAGTAGATATCCTTTTTTCTCCAGGGTATGATGAAGTGATGGTGCTTTGCAGAGGAGGAGGGGAGGATGGACGGTGGCAGCCTGCGTCTCCCCGGTGGAAACCAGGCAACAGCCCGTCCCTTTCCTTCTCCATCTCCAGCCTGTCTTTCTCCATCAGCTTACTGGAAACGCTCAGTTGCCACTCTTTTTCTGTTTCTGCTCTCCCTTCCTCTGAATCCTCCTCCACTGGTTTGGGGCCAAGAATCCAGTCTTTGAGGAGAAGAACAAAAATGTGACAATTAAATTACATAACATTACGTTCTGTGACTTCTAAGAGTGTTTCAAAGGGGCAATCTCAGTTCAGTTTACATGTCATGGTGGGGCTCAAACGCAGTTAAAGCGGATGGACACTGTTTCTTTTTATGTGAACATGAAACCACATTATCATCACTATTTTGTTGCTGCTGTTTCCCCCAGATACAAATTCAAAAGATGCACTGTAGAATTATTTCCTGGGTGTATATGTGTATGTATATAAATAACTGTATATATTGAATTATTCTATTTTCTTCAATGAATTTTACAATCTTGTGTATAGGGACGTGGAGTTTGTGGAAATTTTCAGGCCGGGTAAGTCAAATTAAAGATTCTATTGGGTTACATCATGTGAAAAGTGTTTTTTTGACTAAAAGTCTAGATATCTTGGGCTCTAAAATGTGTGTAAGTGCAATAGGAAAATTGCCAAAGTACCCCTTTAAGATGTTACTTTAACAGCAGTCATTAACTTAAACAAGTGTTTTATTTAATCGGTTCTTGGCGTTCACCTTAATGGTGGAAATATGGAAATGACAAGGAATCTGTTGGAAAGGTTGTCCTTTGCACACAAACAACAACATGAATGTGAATGAGGATCATTATCAAGCAATATGGTCACCCACAGGGGGGAAAAGGAAAAGACAAATTATGGATGGAGCCTCGGCTCAAGAGCTCGAGGAGGAAAAATTACTCAAACACATGGAAAATGTGGACACCAGGGTGGAAAGTTTGAGGGAGGGACACCAGCCAGCGGGGTTACCTGCCAGATCATGCATCAGATCTTTAATCAGATGTCCCACAATGGCGTAAGTGGCCACTATAACCAACACCACCCCGACCAGGACATAGATTACATTGCGCGGCAGAGTTATAGCATCTCTTGCTGGCGGTATATAGTCCACGAAATAGGCCTCTTCCTCCTTCCTCCTGGACAGCTGGAGGAGCTGTCGGTGCTCAAACACCAGTTGTGTGAGGTTCAAGAGAGTAGCTCCACCTGAGGCGTTCAGGGGCACAAGTTGTTGTTGGTTCATGATGGAGTTGATAAGTGGATACTGTCTTTATTATTTTAGGATAGTCTGTTCAAAAAATGTTGTGAATCTTCAGAGTTTTTTTTTGGGTGATCACAGATTTATTTTCTTTTTGTGGATCCAAGCTCCTTCATGGCACTGTGAAAACTTTGGAAACAGGACGAGGAGGGAGAGTAACTGAGCATTAGAAGATTTTAAACATTGTTATATTTTCTGAAGCTGGGGAGAATGTCAGGATTGATGATTGAGATGGAAATGTCAAGATGGTTCAAAAATGAGAATATGGTCTCTTATGAGCGACAGCTCTCTGTTACAAAGTAGTGCTTCAAGAATGCAGTTCACCAGACAAGAAAAATGTGATAGCATAAGTGTGCCAATTCTCTTAATCTTTCGTCTAGACTTAAATCCCAGCATTCCTCCTTCTAGTCTTTTGGAGAGGGGTCCTCGGTCAAAACATCCAGGGGAGCGAGGAGTGTGAGACGCAGGAGAGGTGAATATAGGACAGATAGAGTTAATAAGATTGAGTCTGTCACAGAGCAATATCAGCTTTCAATCTGCAGGGATTAGAGATATGAGCGAGGAGAGGTGGACAGTAATTCGCCAAAGAGGCTTATGGTCCTCCATGACCATGATGCATATATATATATATATATATATATATATATATATATATATATAGATACATATATTACAGTAAACCCACTTTCTCCTGGATTTAAACCAGCCTTGCTTTATGGATGTTACAGGCTTTAAATTCATTTTAAGCATAGCATTTTCACTTCTTATATTCTATAAATAATCTGTCACATAATTCACTGATATGACACTTTATTTTCATGGCTCATTTCTTGCTTCATAACACAGCAGATGGTGAAATTTCAACATGCAATCTGAGTTTTGTGACCAATAAATATCTCCATGGGTAGGAAAACTGTACATCATCAAATGTAACTTATGAAAGACCCATGTGAAAAGGAACACATGCTGATGAAATAAGGAAGTTTGAAGATGTTACAGTGAAGTTTTAGGGCATAAAGATGACTATATACATTATAATCAAGACTTGAAACAACTCCTCACCTTTTTTCTTTGACTTGTGAATGAAAAGATGTCCAAATTGTTGTGTATCGCACACAGACGGCTCTGGAAACAACCACAAACACACAGCAGAAAGTTAAGGTCGTCAAAACTAATGGCTTACTGTGGCAGCTCTGTCATGACAAACCGTAAAAAACCCCACCATCAATGATTTTTCTCTATGAGGTAACAATGATCCAAAAATACGTTTCCATCCTCCCAGATCTTCTCGGTGGAGCATCAGGATGTAGATTTCTTCTCTAAGATTTAGATTAATTTTCTTCTTTTTGCTTGGAAAGTTTTATAAACTGAGAAACAAGAAATGACCATTCTACGATGGTGATGGCAACATTTGCAAAAAGAATGAACCAAGAGACCGGGTGCAGGCCGTAGTAGAAAACATGATGTGACATGTTTTCAAAAGAGGATATATATATATATATATATATATATATACAAAAAAAAAATATATAAAAGGATGAAGAAAAGAGCAGCAGAAAAAACAAAATAGATGTAATCAAGGCGTAGTGTGAGTTCTCTGAATGTGTCTCAGGGTGAGGCTGTCAGGAGAGTAAGACTGTGACAGTATGAAGGTGTTCTTTAGTAATCCTTGACAGGATTTGGCTGACACCAGCCACTCTCAGCAGCAACACCTTTTAACTGA
The DNA here is from genome assembly GCF_905237075.1 of Dicentrarchus labrax. Lineage (NCBI taxonomy): Eukaryota > Metazoa > Chordata > Actinopteri > Moronidae > Dicentrarchus > Dicentrarchus labrax. The sequence goes on along the minus strand of NW_026136701.1, from coordinate 12,046,996 downwards.
GTCAGCAGAAAGCAAAACAGAAGACAGAGTTCATTTAGCATCACCTGAAGCCACTGTTGACACCAAAGTTTGGTGCAGTTTGAACAGCTGACATCACATTGAAAGCCACAAACATTACTGGAAGATAAATCACAGATAATGAAAGGTACAAGTCAGGGCATGCTAAAGTTTCTGATAAATCCCAGACATTACCTGTAAGAATGATTCCTTTCTCATTCACTTGCAGGATCCATTCAGTTCAGTAAAAAATATATAAATTAGCAAAAAAAAGAGGTTTCCCAGTCTTCTCCAGGTGAAACAGAAAGCAGATCAGATGCAAAATCAGACTCCACAGAAAGCACTATAAGCTGAACTGCTCTCGCAAACTAGTCCTAAGCAAAACAAAATAATAACACCCAGTCATTCGGTCAGTCCATATTGACTGTGACTCCCTCAGGCTGGGGTGACCTCCTTCTTGGGTTTGTCTTCTGGCTCCATCATCCATTTGAGGTAGGCATCGCTCAGGATGAAGGTCCAATAGACAACAGTTAGGGAGGTGTTTACAGTAATAATGCCGATGATTAAAGGGTGCAGCATGGTGGCAGACTGTGTGGACTCTTTTAAGAATCTGTGTCACCTCAAAAAAACGTGTGTCTGCTGTGTGGGCGAAGGGTTGTCTGTACACTGGATCACCTCTCCGTCTGCTCTCTCCATGGACTCCCCACCCCTCTCTACTCTCTCTTTCCACTGACCACTAAGTTTCTGTGGCAGCAGCAGAATTAATCCTCTTCAGCCGCTTTGTTACAGAAGATAAAGTTGCATTAGATGTAGGCCTGCTTTACAAACATTGTTCATCCATAGGATGTTGTTGCGTAATGGACAAGTTAAGTCTTTACAATATGCAAAAAAAGCAGTATGAGCCAGTAATTTGTAAAGAAACTGCTCAAGAAATGTAACAATGATGATTTGTTTTAAACAACGCTCCTGACTGAAAAAAAAACATAATCTTTGTTCTGAACTTTATGTTCTCTCTCAGAAATAATCCAGAATCTAATCAAGACTTGAGACATCAGACGGAGGAGTTCTTAATCTCACACCAAACAAGACAGATGGCTCCTTAATCGAACCCCCAGGGGCCACAGGAGCCTAGACAGCTCTTCAACATGTGCAGCATGACCGGGATTTATTTTTTTTATTTCTTTCTTCTGTCATTGCAGACTCATCTCATGTACCTAGAATGCATAAACTGAGTGGAATTAGAAAGCAGAAGCACAACCACTAAATTCAGTGACTTGAAAAAGCTTCGAGGGAAAGAAACTAAAACATTAGAAGAGTTCCTCCAGCAGATGGCAGTCTGTACAAGCATACGCTGTATGGTGAATGGCCATAGGTTGGATCATTTGGTTTCCTAGTGGCATGTGGAATTGCTCAACTGTAATCAGCTGTCATTAATTGTAACCACAAATAACTACCAAAGAGAAACGCATATTTTACGCATTACGCACGGTTCAGCAATCGATTACCTGAACTTTGCACCGCCCCCCCTTTTTTTAAATTGTCACTCAGGTGAACTTTGAGCAGACGTATTGGAGCAGCTGCCTCGTTTTTTATCACAGATCAAAAGGCAACGGCTTGACACTCCTTTTCATTATCTCCGTTCCTCGGTGGCAGTGGAGAGGACACTGGCTTCTAACATGCACATCTTCACAACCACGAGTGTTTAGCAGGGAATATTTCTTTCTGCACATTTGGGTTGTTGTTTTTTTTAAGAGGTCAAACAAGAAGTTTTCAACAATGAGGCCGCCTGTGGAAGTCTCCGTGTTTCTCCTTTCTCTTTTGGCTCCTGGAGTTTTGTACACCATGAACAACATCCCAGCACTACAGGAGTAAGTGTGCGCATCCAGTGTTTTGGTCATTTCACTCTCATCTGGGCCTGCTGTATGGAGGCATCGCACAGTAAAGCCGCTGATATTAATAGGCTTATGAAGCGGCCCACAGCCTGAAGGAAAGGGAGGTTTAGCGAGGGCGTATTTAACCTGAGGTAACCTCCTTTAAAGTTACTGTTGAGATTCTTAAAGCTTAAACAGAACACAAGATTCACTTAAGCCTTGGGTATAAAATTAAGTGAATTAAAGGAAAATGTAATCTCTTAGGAGTAAATGTAGTAAATGAATTGATTACCTTGAGTGGAAGGCTTTAAGTGTTGATCAGTGTACCCAAGATAAGTGCAATTGAGCCATAGAGCTGCACCTTGAAAAGAAATGACTTTAACTATAATTTCTTTAACTCAAAAGATCATGTGGGCTGGTAGGTGTGCAGAATGTACAGAGTTTCGTCTTACTCTTAAATAAAACAGTTATTTTTTTATTTCTCTAAAGTACACCCTAAAGTCAATGAAAAGCTTTTGAATTTGATGTCTAAAGGAGAGTGGCAGCCTTGAGAAGAGGAGTATGGGTCATTTTGAATCCAGTGAAAAAATGTTGGTTTTATACAACTTCTCCTTTTCTGATGAAAGTTTGTAGACTAGTTCATATTAGGGCTGGAGATAATGATTGTCTCCAGTTTTATTATTTTTTCAATTTATCTGCTAATTATTTTCTCAAGGAATCAATTGTTTGATTAGTAAAAAAGTCAGAATAGAAATGCCTATCGTTATTTTTCTAAAGCACAAGGTGACCGAGGTGTTCCTTGTCTGACCAACAATCCAAAACCCAAAGATATTCAGTTTATTGTAACAAAAGACACAAAAAAGCAACAAATCCTTTCAACAGAAAGGCTGGAACTCAGGAATGTTTTTTTTTAAAATTCAATCTATTATCAGAATAGTTGCTTCAGCTCAAGTTAAAATACTTGAAGGGTTGTAGACTTCATATATTCACCATCATCACTGTGACTCTCCTCAGACCTCTTCCTATCCTGGGAATGGGAATGGTCATCCTGGGATTAGTTCTTCTTCTCCTCCTCCTCACTGTGCGAAACAAGACGAAAGTGGATCCCTTGTTCTACGGTATAACACACACTTTAACGTCGATCCGTGAACTGACGGTGAAGCGTTGTTGTTTTTTCATTGTGCCTCTTTGTGTCTGTCCAGTATTTGCAGAATTTTCCTTCACCTGCATGGTGGGCCTGACAAACGCTTTAGAACAGGATGGGTTCATCTCTGGCTTCATGGGCTTCTACCTAAAGATGGTAAGAGGACCTATACCCAGCTAACCCCCCCCCCACTACTTTCTAATGATAGTTTGTATTTCGGACATTTAAATGTCAAAGTTTTAATTTCATCATACGATGCCATCTCTTCAGGGTGAGCCTCATCTGAGTACTGCCTATGCCGTGATGATGTCTTACTGGGAAGGCGTCGTTCACTTTGTCCTCTTCCTCATCATCATCCACCGAATGTTTAAAGGGTAAGTTGTAGCATCACAACCTGTCCGCTGTGTTCAGTGAGTCCTCTTAATGAAACCTGTTGATTTTTTGTCCACGCAGGGAGTCCTATCGTAGCCTGGGGCTGCTGTGGGCCGGCTCCTCAATTGCCCACCACATCGTTCTCATCCCAGGGGTGGTCATTGGTGAGAGCAGCTTACACAAACTCTTTCATTCTTCACATCATAATCAGTGGAGTTTGTGGCTGTTTGCTATTGTTGATGTTCTTGTTCATGCAGGTAAATACGGGTCTAACATTCGACCAGCCTTTTGGAGGAACACCCCCTTCTTTTTGGTGCCTTTCTGGGCGGCGTCCCTGCTCTTCAGCAGACCCCGAGAGATGCCAATCGTCAAAGCAGACGAGGTCAGTGTCAGCAGTTGAGATATTTACAGTATTCTGTAATATAGAGCAGTGGTGGAACTCTTCAGAAGAGCAACGAGGTGAAACTGTGCAGTATTAATCGTTACAGTAAGAAAATAAGTTTACTTGCACTGGTAATAATCTTGTGAGCTCTTATAAACCCCACAGGTTTGGAACGCCTGCCATAGAGGAACAACTGATTTGTATTCATTTACTTAAGATCACAACCTGAGTGATGGTGAATTTTTGAGGCTGATACTGATATTAACCTGTGTCTGAGAATAATGATAATCTATAGCCCAACATATTGGCTAATTATTTGGTTTCCTACATGAACACATTTGACAAGGATCACTCAAATTAGGATTTGTAAGAGCTGTGATAAAGTCTTCTCGAACACATTTAACAACAGGCTTTCTTATGTTAGATGACATTAACGGTATAAAGGTAATGTAAGTTAACAGAATTTCTGTAACAGTAAACTTAACTGGACATTAGATTATCACAAATATTAATTATAGATAGAATAAAACTTTTTTTAAATATATTTTTTATAATTGAAAGTGTTAGCTGAAGAGTGACAGTAAACGGGGGAGAGGGAGAGAGGGGATGATGCGCAAAAAAGGGCCACAGGACATCTTAATAAAAATGAAGGTCAAATATGCATAAAAAATTCTGCCTATTAAACATTTATTGCAAATCTGCCAACATATACACTAATACCAATTAGCCATATTGGCCTTACTGATATATTGGTCAGGCTTAAATAATAATAACTGAAGGGATTACATGCACAGTACATTTACAGATATGTTTCCTGTGTTTACTAGATTTCAGCGGAACAGAAGAAAAGTCTGCTGTCTCGACCTGTTGACCTCCTTCTGTCACTTCTGTTATTCGTGGCAATGGCCTTCTCTGTTTTCAGAGGCTTTGTGAGTAAAACTACATGGGAGCTTTTGTATCTGTCCAGCATTACTGTTCACTAAGACATGAGGACACATGTACAGCATGGATACTGTAACTCTTGCTGCTCTGCTCCAGGTGGTGCTGGACTGTCCTCTAGACTCCTGTTTCACTTACATCTACCAATACGAGCCCTACCTCAAAGACCCAGTTGGCTTTCCCAGGGTTATGGTCAGTCTGGAGAGAAATGCATCATACAGTGTACAGTGTATTAAACCAAATGTACTATATTTTTTGAAAATAACAGATTTTTTTGCATTAATACTCTAGATGCTGGTGTATTTGTTCTATGCTCTGCCCATGCTGACTGTGTTCATCTATGCTCTGAAAACACCGGGATGCAGCTGGATGCTGGACTGGACCATCTTCCTTGCTGGAGCCATGGCTCAGGTAACTATGGTTATTATGTCTTTGCTGTCATTAAGATCCCTTGAAAAAGCAAAATACAGCATAAAGTTGACTCCCTCCTGCTGTTTTCTCAGACCCAGTGGTGCCATATCGGAGCATCTCTGCACTCCCGCACTCCCTTCACGTACCGAGTCCCAGCAGACAAGTGGTGGCCTGTTATCACCCTCAATGTGCTGCTCGCTGCTGCACCGACTCTGCTGGCCCTGCGCTGCCACACCAACCCTGCTTATTTTATGAAACCTGTTCCCAAGGGACAGACCAACAGCGAGAAGAAGAAAAACTAGACCACACACACCAGCCATGGACTTCATACTTCATGCTGTGACAAGGCTAATGTTTTCTGGGGACTCTTGTTGGCGCACAACAGCATTAAACACAATTTTTCAAACCCAGAGGAAATCTAAAAACGTTGCTTTCTGAGTCAACTGTTCAAAATCAGTCACCTCGGGTAGAAGCAGCAGCACTCCCTGCATGGACTATTGGACCCTGATAAGAAGGCTGTTGATCGAGGTGAGGACTGTGATCAGCTTGCACAGCTTTCAGGTGACTCATGCAGATACCCAGTTGGTATCTTCCCAAACTAAGACTATTAACCTGGATCATACAGGCCAGCAAAACCCTACTGGAGAGTTATCCTTATTCATCTTCCTATGCTGAAATCCACACCAAAACTCCTCATAACTTTCATTGTTTAAAAACTGTGAATATATGTTCAGGTCATCTACTGAGTGCTTGAAAGGCTGAAAGAGTTTCTGATAAAGGAGATAACAGCAGATGTTACTCAAGCGGAGAAAATGATGAAGGAAAATGTCCACCTGGTGACTTACATCGTGTAACATAGTTGGTGTTGTCACCGGGGCTGCAACAAACAATTTCTGATAAATCCGGTCTAGAAAATATTAGAAGAAAATAAACAAAAATGTGCATCATAATTTCCTAAAACCCAAGTTAACGTCTTTAAATAGTTTTGAAGCTCTAGTCGTGACTGCATCTCAGTGTGATTTTTCCAGCTCTGTGTTCCACTTTATTTTGTACAATAAAAACAAAACACTGAATTGGGCTTGTTTTGATATAAAAATGAGATACAGATGAGTTGAGGTTACCAGGTGTAACAGTGTTTGATTAAACTACATTTCCAACAAGAACTCCTTTTCTTCCATCAGTTATTTTCAAGTATTGACAATATCTGTGGTGTCTTAGCTCACGACTGAGTGTAAAATCTGTCCATGAACGGAGCAGTTTGCTGGTTTAACAGGACTATCTTCAGATGTCAATATTGTCTCCGGCTGGTGATGTCATTGAGCCCTATGTGCGGTGAAACGCTGGCCCAGTTAACTCTGCTGTCAAACCGATAAGAGGTGAACCCTGGGTTTATAGGTGAGCTGTCGCAAACACAAGCTGCACAAATGATCACATGACACATCGGTCAGCTTCCATGGCCCTGACTGTTTTTGTCTTGCATGTAATTTTCTCAAAGGGCTGTAGCTAACATTGTGGAAGCAGAGAACATGTCCTTGGTATTAGTTTATGGGGACATGAAGTGCAGTTCACAGTTTATAATTATTGTTAAAAAATTAAACTTTAGAAAAGTTAAGAATAAAAACCTAACTATTTTTCCCACTAGAATTTAAGCCTGGCTATGTAGAGACTAGAGTTTAAGACTTCTATCTCATATATCTCAAATAAATCCAGATTATTAGGACATTTTACAGACTTTATCCATGTCATTATCTGGAGTAGGAAGGGCTGGTTGGATTTATGACCTCATTATTTTTAAAATAATGGCAACAATCTTAATTATTTCAGTTTAACTAAAGTCAACTGTCAAATATTTATGTTCATTTTTATTTTATTTTTTTTATTTTATACTTTTGTATCAGAATTAAATTTTTACCTTGGAGCTCTGTTGGTTTATTAACTTTTCTTATATTTCCTACTCACCTGGTGGGCCATTCTTCTCTTTCTTGAAATATTCTCCTCACAGACGCAGCAGAGATGAGAAAATTGCTTTGTGAACCAAACAGGATAAAACTACGCTCGCTGTGTAGAGTGAAAAATAAAGTGAGCTTCAAAGCTCAGTAAAGTAGAACAGAATAAAGGGGTTTGATTGACTTTCATCTACTGGGGTACCAAGGTGACATGACAGAAACAATCTTTAAGCACAACAGCACTTGTCAAAAACTAATGGATTATGGGACGTGTACACACTGCAGTAAAACAAAACCAGAGCCATGCTTGCAGCCCTAGTATAGGAGTCTGTACTTAAAGGACCTGTGTGTAGGATTTAGTGGCATGTACAGGTGAAGTTTCAGACTGCAACTAACTGAACACCACTCGTTTCTGTATTTGATGACTTGGGAATGAGAACAGCGTTGTGAACTACTGTAGAAACATGCCGGTTCAACATGGTGGACTCCATGGAAGGTGACCTGGAGCATCGGTAGATAAAAACGTCTCATTCTAAGGTGATGAAAACACATCAATTCCTATATTCAGTTGATTATACGCTAATGAAAACATACCTATGAATATTCCATTTCTGCAAATGGATCCTCCTAAACCTTTAGGCACAACAGTGCTTTGAGCTAAATGCTAACATCAGCATGCTAACATCCAATAGTTGTCCGGACATTTCACTCAAAGCCTCAAATGTGAACCTTGTGGTGGCGCTAGAGGAAAAGTGAGTGGATCAGCAAAGTCAGTCGGCTTCATCCTGTGGACACCAATGTCTCTTTAAACATTTCATGCCAATCCATCTAATAGTTGTCGAGATATTTTATTCTGTGGACACAACACTGACACTGATATCTTCACTAATAAAAAAAGTCAAAACTAGTTGATTGTTTCATGTCTTGAATAATATAAAACAACATCAGAAATTTTGTTGTTCATTTTTTCACTTTATTAAGAATGGAATACAACAGCAGGACAAAAAGTCATAAGAACACCAAAAAGTGAATGACCGATCAAATATCAAAGGGACCAAAGGACAAAAGAATGAGACATTCTACCCATCATGTAAATAAAGCCGTGCAAAGATTGAAAGTATTTAGCAATTCATAAACAATCAAGTGGTTATCTTGACAAAGTATTGTATCCCATCCACACTACCTTATGTCAATGGGATATATTCATTAGCTGTGAGTGTTTATGGGGGATGGGGGGGATCTATTTGATTGGACAAAGTCCAGCTATTGATCAAGGATCAGCCAATAACAAACACCACAATATTTACAATACAGAGATTAGAGGCAATCAAATGATTAATTTAGTTTTTTGTTGAGTGTTGGACTTATATACTGGTATAGAAAATGATGTTACATCGGCTCTCTGAAGTATAAGTTAAAAAAAAGCATACTCACTAGCAAATGATTCATAATAAATAGTAACATAACACCAAAACATAGCAAATATTAGAAAAAAGCATGTCAATAGAATAAAACAGACCAGCTATTCAGGTGCTCTATGGAAAAAGTAACAGCTACAGTACACATACAAAAAGCTCAGGGTTAGGGTTACTGTATGCTATCTTGCATCAATTACATCTGTGCTTTGTAAACAGAATACTAGAGTGAGTCATTTTTCATGTAGAACAAGCAAACCTTTACAGAAAAAAGTGACACAGCACTTTTCTAAGTTTCTCTCTGACATGCATACACTCACACACGCTCACACACTGCTGCCAGTCTAACAGACTGAGAGATGGGTTTAGTTCATAGACAGGAGGAGGATTTACTGTACTGAGATGTTAGGGAAAGGGGGGCGTTAACAACAGTTAGTGTTATAGTTAGTGTTCGCATGGACCTCGGTTAAAGGAAGCAGGGTGAAAACAAAAAAGAAGCATCAAAACACCCAAACTCAGGGACAGGGGGCATTGGGATATATTGTATGTTAGAGTAAGAAAACCCTATTCACCAGGAGGAGTAAAGCTAAAGAGAGCATGGTTAGAAGCAGGGAAAGGAAACAGGGGGTGGTATGAACTACTGTCTGTCTTTATGGGCCATGGTTAGCACCTCGGCATTGTAGATGTTGTATTATTTGGTTCAGTAGTAGCTGTGTGCGTCCTCTCTGGCCTTGTGTCCCTCTCCTCCATGTCTCCTGTGGCTGCGACGTTCGTGGTGCTGATTGTGGTGGTGGCGTCTGTACCGGTGTGATCGCCGGGCTAAAAATATATTAAAAGATGAGAGAGCGAGAGAGAGCTGGTAAATTACGTTCAACAATGGTTCCCGGCTGTACTTGAAACAGGAACATTGCAGTTCATGGTTGTTGCCCTACCTGCTTAGCCACCATGGCACCTAGTTTGCACTTACTTTGAGTTGACTGTAATTTCAGTGGTTATAAGAAAGAATCTTGTTTACCTGCTGCACTAGCTGTATTGTAAGTTGCTTCGGATATGAGCATCAAAAGACCAGAAATTCAGCTACATGCTGCATGAAATTGTTATTTAGAATGATAACCAGAAAGAAGGTCTGGGATTGTAATAAACATGATACATGATTATGGAGCAGATTTATGGACAGTAAAAGGTTATCATAAGAGTTAAAAATGTATTATTATTGATTAGAAAATCAATAAATAATGCTGTTAGTTAACTAATTAAATGAAGTGGAACAAGCTTTATGATTTTCCTTCAACCTCCAATAAGTTTTATCTGTAGATACATGTGTCAGGTTAAAACTGAACACTCACACTTTGTGCAGATGATCCTGGGTCTCTCCCAGCTCCCATCAGCCCGGCAGCGAGCAGTGGGGATGTGACGCTGGAAGAAGCCTTCGGCGCACTGGTAGCGGACCACTGCATGGATGTCATAGTGTGACCTCCGTCGACCTATCAAATGAGCGTTCTCCACTGCGGGCGGGGTCCCGCACAACACTGCAGGAAATAATTAGATGAAACCATCAGATGAATTATACAGATAAATGTTGGCATATATCCAGTGTCTGACTGTTAAGTACAAATGCTAATGTACAGCTGTCCATATTGTAGGTTTTTACCTAATTCAATTTTCAGGCAACAATACTGCAGCTGTGTTTTGCCTCTAGATGGCAGCCTTGTTTCTGTATCTCTGTGTTGAGCAGAGCTATAGTGATGCCAGAAAGAGGTAATGGGTCTCTGCAGTAGATGGGGACTACAGCCAAACCACAGAGCCATGAGACCACAGCCAGACAAACAAACACTCAAACTACTTAATCCTCTTCTCCATGTCCTCCTTCATCTCTCTTATTCTTTTTGTATCTACTCCGGTGGCCGTTCTCTGTTTCTTCAGCGTGTCCCCCGTCTTTACTTTCTTTGCATCCTACAAGATCTCACTACTGCATTCACATTCAGCTCAGCTGAGTCGGGTCACAGGGGGAAGCTGTGGGTATGAGTATTAGGAAAACCTGGCAAAATGGCTCGGAGGAATTTCGGATCATATTTGTGTGAACAAGGCAGTAATTGGCAATAAGTGCAACTACTGTATAGTTCTGCTGCCTGTGTGAGTGTAAGTGAGCCCCAAGGAGGGAGAAATGGCAATAAGAGGAGGATTGAGATTGATCTTGCCCTTAAAAATCAATACAGGTTTGAGACTGAATCACAAACTTCACTTAAGTTTGTGTTTGGCGTCAGTTTTTGGAGCATCTGCTGCTGTGACCTTTAATGGAGAAAAACTGCAAGTGATGCGAAACAGCTACTGAAGTCTGACCAACCAATGAGAGAAAGAATTCTTTTCTACATAAAGAGCACAAGCATGAGCACTGATGACTAACAGGTGACCAGCTGGTCGGCAATAAGCAACCAAATTGTACAGAGACAGCAGAAATCTCTCCGCCTGAATTGATTAAGTTTTAATTTGCTGAGAGAGTCATACTGGACCTGAATGTGTCAAACAAGGGAGGGAACAGCACGTTATTGTTCGTTTGCACGTTTGGTCACACGTTCAGTCCAGCAGCATTACAGTACCTGTGCCTTTCTTGCAGATGTAGGGCAGGTTATAGTTGCAGGGCACGTCGTTCCACTTGCCGTCCTCATGGGCAATGGTCACCACACAGTCCTCCCCACCTGCAAAGAAGTTGTCCGGCTGGCTCTCCCTCCAGTTCTCGTATACCTGCACGACAACAAGCAACAAGATTCAGCTGTATTTGCTTTCATGTGTCAGTACAATCAGACTGAGCATCTTCAGTATACTTTCAGATGAATGCCATTTGTAAGATTACACATAAATGGGGACACAGTTTTAATTAAAATGATGAAAATGAACAGCTTTAAAAGGCCCTGAAAGCAAATTTTCTCTATCTTTTTAATACTATGAGCAATAGGCTTCTTTATGAATACAAATCTTTCTGGCAAATGTCCAGCAGTTTTGGCTACTTCAGGAGAGATTTCTTCTATTTGTGTGTATATCTCTGAGCTAATATAAAGTGGAAATTAACAAATTTCACCCAGGGGATGAATAAAGTACTTCTGATTCTGAAAAAGTGATATCGTCATCACAAAGTCATATACTTCTTTGCACCAATCAGAATTTAGCAACATTTGAATCTGTTGTGGGGTTGTCTGCTGATGCTGCAAGTCTGCTGTCTCTCAAATCTGATCAAACCACACCCACACATTATCTGAGTTTTTTTCCACTGTTAAACAATTCATCCGTAGTTGAGGATGTTTTTTTCAAAAGTTAAGCCTGAGTGTTTCTTATTTAGTCATGCATGTTATCAATAAAATATTTTAAGGGTTTCAGAGGCTTTAAAACTGGAGCACAGTTCAAAACTGATCACTGACCAGATCGTTGCTGTCAGTCCATTGAAAGTCCTCCTCCACTGTGCGGTCATTCAAACCAATCCAGGCGTTGTCGTGACCCAGACCTGTAAAAAACAACAGTGCTTTCAACATGTTCCTTTGACTAAATGACTTCAACACAAACACTGACTGACACATATCTCTCTCTGTCTATTTGTTTTACACTCTGTCAGTCCAAATGTTCTCCATCTTGTCATTACCTTCCAACACTTTTTGTTATATCATTTCATTTGTACATGAATTTGATTTGTGACTTCCCTCCCCGCCTTGCATGCTCTCCCTGTATCGTACAGTAAATCAACAAACTATCCTGTTTCCTGCTTCAATCTTAAGAATAACACCTTGTATTTGCTATCTGATATTTATACTTTTCATTTTGTTTCATTTTATACTGTTTGTTTCTGCATGCCCAGGGCTCACATTGGCCCAAATTTGTGTCTTTGATTTTCTTCTTTTCCTGTTTGTACAATTGTGTTATATGTAAGTTACAACAGACCAAACTGACAGAAATGCACACATACCATTGATAAACTCCTGCTCTGTAGCAGAGATGACGCTACTGAGGTGGGCACTGTGCTCTCTGCAGTCTTTCTCTGCATCCTCCCAGGTGTGTCTGTGAGTGAAGTACCTGTGGGAGAACGCAGTGAAAGTAGATATGAAAATACATATTTCATATATTATGCAGCCAGACAGGTTTAAATGGTACAAAGCACTGCGGTAAGTATGTCACGAATAACTCCAGGGTATAAAGGCGTAATGTAGATAGATGAGACACCTGTGGTTGCAGGTAAATATATTGTGACTCAATTTATTTTAATGGAGTTTTTCATCTTTTTTACCTGTAGCAGTGGCCGTGGAATTTCCTCCAACCATGCTCGCAGCCTTCTATGTCTGTAAAGATGAAGAGAGAGGAGTAGAGGAAATGAGAGATGCTAAAATAATTTCTTGAAGGGCATGTAAGAGCGTGGTTAAGTGCAGGAACAGAGAGTAAGATAAAATAGTCTGTGTGAGATGGGAGGAGAGAGGAAGCGTTCTATCTCATTTGGTGAATAAAGACTAAAATATATGACTCTGGCATCTTGAGAGGCTAAATGGATGAACTGTAATTATACAGGCTCGTTTTCAATTCACAGCACATGTGGCCCTCTCTCTGCACTATTAGTATTCATTAATAACACCAAGGCCCGTGGATTCATTTATAACTGCAAAGGTTAGATATTCATTAATTCTCATTACTACTACTACTACTACTACTACTACACAAACACACACACAAACACACATACACACACAAGGAGGACAGATCTGGAGCTGGAGGTGGCTGAAACCATTGAGGTGATGAATCAGTTTTTGTGTGCACGTTGGTTTCAGTGTGTGGTATGGGGGATGATTAGTGCCACCTACCACACAGACACACTCGAATTTTGCCTCATGCTCATGAGAATAGAGAACTCCTTTTTGTTGTATTATGGACTAATATTTGTGGGTTGATTCTTGTTGTACGCCTGTTCGATTACCTTTAAAAACATTTTGATTTCTTTCTTCTTCTTTTTAATATATTTTATACTTTTATTTTATACTTACCTTTTTAGCTCCCTATTTCCCTTTTTTTCCTAATTTACCTATTTTTAATCATACTCTTTATCTGCTGTTCGGAAAAATACTTGTTTGCTTCATTAAGATCCGTATTCGGTTTGACCTTGGTGACAATTACTATGTCTACGTGAAAAAGTATTATCAACAAACGCTTATACTTAAAGGTACCCTGTGGAGTTTTTGACCACTAGTAGTGCTATCAAGCAAAGATTTTATTTGTGGATGCCTGTTTCTTTTTTTTTAAACTTGTTACGAATGCACATGCACATATGCAAGCCTGCAATACACATTCCTGTCGTGTGTTTTACAAACTATGTCACTGATTGACAGAACGCAAGGAAGAAGAACATTTCAAGCCAGCAACGATGGATATAAAAAATGCCTCGAAAATGACAGGAATGAAATAGATTCATCACCTTTGTTTAACCTCAAGAATACCTCATGGCTTAGTGAATGTTAACATTAACTTATGTTTGTTTACAGGTAAATTCCAATGGGCACATACACAAAATATGATACTTAATGCAGCAATAATCTCTAACTATGAAAGTATCATCTACACAGTAACACTATCACTGTTTTTATTCATCTACCACACAGACATATGAGAACGTGTGCATGTATGTAGGATGCTGACTGAAAACTGTACAAATACTGACTGATGCACGGAAAGCAGTGTGTATATCATTGTGTGTTGTGAGTTTCAGTCTGTCACCCTGCAGCCTTGTGACACACACAGATACACTGTCCTGATAGCTGCAGAGAAAAGTGTCTTTGTGATGTTGTGTCATGACATATAGCTGTAAGAGATGCTGCACACTGATCAGGATTATTTCCACCAGCACAAACATTTTGCTGCTGGTAATCTTAACAAGTTCACCACTGCAACACCACAACAATATGCTGAATATCATTTCATATGAACAAGGAAAGCATGATAATTCCCCTTCAAATTGCTTGGAGTAATCCCTTTTTCATCCATGTGTATGTGTGCAGTTTCTCTCTTGCTCTCACCTTTCTCGCACGTGTCTCCTCCATAGCTGGGCAGGCAAAGGCAGAGGAACGAATCAATCTTGTCGATGCAAGTGCCTCCATTTTCACATGGCTCTGACTGGCAGTCATCTACGTCTGTGAGGAAGAAAAAAAGAAGAAAGAGCAGGCGGGTTGCAGATCTCATTAGGGTTCAAATTAAAAGAAAAGGATGTATTCTGTTGAAGAGATGTTGTTCATAAAGAAAGAGAAACTGTGTGGGTGTTTGCTGCCATTCAAGCACTGACACAAAATGAGCTGGTCATTAGTCCTGGTTTAGACAGTGAAATTTGTCCATGTTAGGGAGTACAGTATAGTAATACAAACAGGATGTGTGTGGAGAATACAGAGAGTCTAATCCCCTTCACATTCCTTATTTGTCCTTATTCTCTCACAGAGGAAGACACTCTAAAAGCCTTCTAAGTGTTATTACACCCTTTTTATGTATTTACAGAGCTTAGGGTCGAATTAATGTATCTCTAATCTCTCCTTTTGTTTCTCTTCCATTGTCTCCATTTACAAAAGGATGCATGAGGGAGAAATGGCATGTTGCAAGTTGCATTGCTTTTTCTTTTTAGCAGTTGAAGTACAGACATAAATTTGATGGACTAGTCAGCAGAGAGGCTGAGCCTGACCAGAGAATCTGGGTTCAAGCCCCCATTTTGGCAGCTATCCACCCTGTGAAGAGGCCTTAAGCAACAATAGATACCCTACCAGCTCTGAGGCTGCTCTGCTACTGTGCTAACTGTGCTCTCTAACCTCTCTGTGGGAAGAACAAATGCAGGAAAAAGGAAAACTTCTCTACAGGGATCCATAAAGCATCACTTTATCATTGTAAGTGGAGGTCATGTAATCTTCTTTCACCACTGTGAGGTTTTTTGGACCTAGAATAACAGATATACCCCAGGACTGCAGAAATCTATTAAAACTCACAGTAAGAGTGCAAAAATGCTACTTATAGGTTCAAATTTACCACAAAGTATTTCCTGTGATCTTAACAGTTCCAAGCAAAAGGTCAGTGGTTGTTAAGAGCTAAATGTGTCAGACAGATCAAACAACAATGACCTTTTAGCCTGATATAAGACTTCAGACTGTTGTCACTACACAGTGAGGGTTGGTAGCAAAAGCAAGAATTAATTTTTAATCTGGTCTAAGCTTTGGTTTATCAATAGAGCAAGTTGTGGGGTACCCGTTTGAGACTGAGTAAGATTGTTTTTGAATCTCTTTTTAAAATCCAATTTTCTCAGCCTTAACTGCAGTTTTTGCTGTGACATCAAAATATTTAAGGTTTGATCTAACTTTAATCCGACAGCAGAGGCTGTTTATCTGTTTATGAAAATGGCAGCTCTTTAAAGATAAATAGAGGGAAATGAGGCTCTTTTTTGAGGACAGATATAGGAACTGAAAACAGAGATTTATGTTAATGTGCTTTCTTGTACACTTTCTTAGTCTTCTAACAGGCGTGAATTTGGGATCAATCAAACAATGTTTGTCTGTAAGATCAAATAGGAATTTAAGAGCACCGGTAGCCTGAGAGTTTTTCAAGCACCACTTTTCTTATTGAAGAAATAACTTGACAGCTCGGTTCATTGGTTCAAACCACAAAACCAAATTTAGGAATTTCTTACTTTTGCAATATGAAGACTGACACTGTGGCAGATTTAGGATTAAATCTTTGATCATATGAATCAAGGATTAGTTTTTTTAAACATAATTGTACCAAATTCAGATTTATGAAAGATTAAAATGAAACTGTGTGGGTGCAACTCAGCCTAACGCTTTGATTCAAATTGTGAGATTATCTCCAAATGTTTAAGATTGAGAACAATCATCTTAAAATCACGTATTAGTGTGTTCGGCTGAAAAGTGCAGACGCTGGATTTCTTGCAAAAGTGGTGGAGAAGGTTTTATTTTCAAAACAGTGGAGAAAATTGCTCCTCTGGGGGAACATATAGTTACTCAGGCCTCAGACTATTCATGAAATTCAATCGTTTATATATTATAGAAACAAAAAATTGTCATATAAATGTGAAAAGCCCCTTGGCTAAACATGACTGGCGTGACCTTGAATGACCTCTAGGTGAGCTTGTTCATAGTTAAACACTCACCACCAACTTCCTCTCCCAAAAACAATCCAGCTCTTTGTTGTTCAATATAAAAAGTTTGATCCCCTCGTCCCTCTCATCCATAATGCAGAGGGGAAGCTGCTCCTCAGAGAGATAATACTGCAAATTCTGCAAATCCATAACAAAGCCTTCCAGCATACCCACGCATCAGCTGCTGGCTGTCAGTTTGATTGTCCGTCTGTCCGTCTTTCTGTCACACTGAAGAGACAAAGCTGGGCACTCCGTGAGTATTAAGGTGTTCACAGCCTTAACGGGACTGTGAATACAGATAAGTATGTGACTGTATGTGGTTCATTTATTCATAAAGAGATCACTTCCTTGAGGAATGGCTACCTAATGAGCTGAGCATATGTTAAGGAACAAATTAGGACCCTTATGGCAGATTTATACCTGCGTGTCAAAGTGCCACAGTACCTCTGTGCAAGTGTCTGCTTTGGGATGTAGGGGACTACGACAAAAGCTTGCACTTCAACAGTGTCACTGCATTAGGGGCACAGTTTGGATTTAAAGTTGGAGGTAGGTGGGCGCCTGGTTAGCTCAGTCGGTAGAACTGGCGACCCATGTGCGGAGTTGCTGCAGCAGCCTGGGTTCAAATCCAACCTGTGGCCCTTTGCTGCATGTCATCCCCTCTCTCTAATCACCTTCCCTATCCATCTACAGCTGTTACCATCCAATAACACCAATAAAAGGCCAAAAAAATAACTGGTAGGTATGGTAACCTTCAGTTATGGTATACATAATCACAGGTATGTGATCTCTCCTACTGGATAATCCAGCAAATTAAATACCCAGGCTCATTGGGCTCCAACACTGTCTGCAATGGTACAAACACAGATATTAAAAGGATTGTTATCTCTGTATAAACAGTGTGGGAAAATTACACATTTCTATTGTTCCATATATATCATTGTGAACCTTAATGTGGGTGGACAGATTCATTTGAGTCACAATATACTGGAAGAATTAAAAAGGGATTTAAAAATGAACTATGCTCCGAATACATGTCAGCAAACATTATACTGCAGGTGCAACAGAAGAGTGAGAAGTGGACAAAAGGCCTTTTTTTACTGCAGACATTTCAAATTGTCACAGTAGGAAAAGCACAGGTGTTACTAATAACTTTAACAATTTCTTCTGTGAAAAAGTCCAATCAAGCACAGTGCTGAGAAGAGGTCTAATCAGAAAGTGAAAACACTCGAGTGGATGTGTCACGGTTGTGTAGGGCCTTTAAGTCAGGGCCAATGATTTAAGCAAGAAATTGCAGTGGAAATGGTATGAAAGCCTGGCTGGAGCTTTGTGAGTGGTAGATTTTGCTGCAATCCCTGGCTGCATTTCATTTGGCCATGCTGGTGCGCCACTTGTTACAGTATGTGCCGGCAAGGACAGGGAAACCCACTTAAATGGAGTGCATTGGGTGCACTGGTAGCAAACCATACAAACACTGTGGTTCTGGACCTTTATATGTCATCTCACTCTCTCTCCGCTCATTTCCTGTCTGGCTCTACAATATATACTATCCAATAAAAGCCGAAAATGCGAAACAAAAGGAGTGCAAGCGGCTCATGAGTCGGCAGGTATGACATTGAATACCTATATCAGCTGTCAAACTGCAGCAGGTAGTTGAGATTCTGTGTTAAACTTAAATGTAATGTTTTTACAGCTTTTATGTGTTTACAGAGATAGCACAGTACCGCATGTATCTGAATCCAGCCACAACTAGCTGCATTATAAATGCTTCAGCTGTTTGTCTGCAGATGTTTATTCTTGCCTTGAAGAGACAGGATCACATCTGGCTCCCTGATTCCAGCATAATACAGTCACACCTCTGTGCGTAATTTATACCTGAACTTACCGTGTGAGAGACAAACACAAAAAGGAAACAACAAAAGGGAAATCAGCATAAAGACTAAGAGAGGAAATTACATGTAGAAAAAGAACAATTGATCAGGAAGATTTTGAATTTAGATTCTGTCCCTCTTTGTCTACAGCTCATGCTCATTGGTTGTGTACAACATGGCAGCCAGTTGGCCCTAACCTTATCCCTCCATAACCTTAACAGTGATCAGAACCTTTATACGTGCAAATAGAGGTTATGTTTCTCCGTCTGTTAGCTTTTCTGTCAGCAGTACATCATAAAATCCTATGAATGGATTTCTGTGAAGTTTGGTGGGCATGGAAAGGCCTTCGGGTGAGGAACAATTGATTTGTTTTCGGTGCTGATCTGAATCTGGGATTTCCGCCATTAAACGATTTTTTATTTTTTTTTAGCCACAATGAAACTATGAGAGGCGTTGAGTTGATTCCAAAACCTTTAGGTATTTTCAGGGACAAGAAAATCAATTTGGCTTAAAAATTCAAGCGACTGTAAATAAATCTTTGTCTTTGCTACATGATGCTTTTTAAGCCAGGAATTTAAATTGCAAGGGGAGAACAAAAAACCTTGGCAGTGAAAGCTACCAATAGTTGGACCTTGAGGGACCGTCACCCTCACCGTACTCTGGCAGTCTGACCCTAACCTCTGACCCCAGCCTCTATTCAACCTCCTCTCTCAATGTGACGGACGGCTTGACCCTTGACCTGCCAATAGGCTATTGGAGACCCTTACGTCAATATGTACAGACTGACGCAGGCCTGACTTTATTATGCCACTGTTTAGATAAATGCATGTGTGTGTGTTTGTGTGTGTGTGTGTGTGTGTGTGTGTGTGTGTGTGTGTGTGTGTGTGTGTGTGTGTGTGTGTGTGTGTGTGTAAGCATCACTCACCAATCTCACAGTTCTCTCCAGCGTATCCTTGTGGGCAGTAGCAGCTGTAGCCCGTTCCCTGAGGAAGGCATTTTCCTCCATGCAGACATGGGTTTGTCACGCAGGGCTCCACCTCGACTGAAAGAGACAGACGGATGGGGGTGGAGGGGGAATTTAGGGATTCAAAATAAAGGAGTTCATTAGTGATATTCTGAAGGAGAATGTTTTTTTCTGTTTGTAAATGCGATTTATTTTGGTGAGGATAAAACAGGTGTATCTACCGGCTGAATAGAGCTTAAAATATTAATTTCCATGGTGATCATCTAAAGTTGGATGGCTTAGACACAATCTTCCTTAACCCCCTGCTTGGATTTTGGAAAAATACAGAATCAATGTATGACTCAAAAAAATATGGCACCTTAATTTTCTATATTTGCAGCTAAGCCAAAAAACAGCATTTACAACACACGCATATCCATTTCACACTCTGTCTCTTTTCAAAGGGATCAGAAGCCAGAGAGCCTCAACCTCGCCATCCACTCACAGTCACAGTTGTCATGGTTACCATATGGAAAGCGAGGCCTTGGCTCACTCCACCGAGCGTACTGGGCAGCGTGAGAACTTCAGACATTAGCCATCCTCAACAGAAATGAGCAGACCCCCCGCCGAGTGCCTCGGCCCCGCTATTCACCCCTTAAATGTGTGCGTGTGTGTGGTCTCCTTCCACAATTAGAAATTTCCATATCAATTGACACGCTACCACGTGTTTCTCCCCTGAGCCGCTCATTATAGCAACTTAAGGTCTTTGAAAACCACCACTCGTTCATCCTGGCCGCAGAAGCTCGGCTGTGGGAGTCTTTGTTCTGCCAGCTCTCCCTGACACTCAGTACTGCTTAAGAGGGGGTTGTTGTGTGAGGTTGACTGTGTGTGTGTGTGTGTGTATACGTTTGTGTGTTTGTGTTTACATGGTGCAATGAACGAAAATCAATACCATGTCTATGATTAGCCTTGAGGCTGAGCCTGTCCAATAACTAACCAGAAGCAGACATCTCAAGCTCACATCCTCTGAATTACCATCATGCCGCTGCTGCATTGGGCAAAATAAACATTCAGGGACAAAGGGGAAAAAAAGATTGAGGGTTTTCAATCACAAGGACTCAGGAACAGTACAGAGCAAGATTCCTCAATAGCATCAGCTCTATAGATTTATGTTAAGTTTTGCGAGCGAATCTTCTGCTCATTGTTTGAATTCTGCTGAAGTCAGGTGCTAAAACCAGCCATGCATTTCATTTAATGTACATCAGTCCAGGCCGAAGTGCACCCTCTGCATCAGTCAAGGTCATGGCACGCCTTGACAAATATCAACTGTTATGACAAGCAGATTTACTACAGCATGTGTGTGCGTGTGTGTGTTAAAGATAAACCTTTTGCGATTGCCGTTCATTAAACCGAGTGATGCAGAAAAATCAATAGTCTGTAGAAGGAGCTGACAGAGTGGACTGTCCCTCGCCCTGCACAGCGACTGACACCACCGGCACAAACAACAACAATGCTGGGAACAGCAAAATCCAACTAATAAGTTCACAGAGATGGGACAGGAAGGGGATAATACTTTGCAGCAGCAACGCTGGGGTACCTCAAAGTATTAATCCACGCATCAAATGTAGCTTTTGCTCTGAGTAATCACAGCCACAGACACGGTGGAAATATGGTTTACTTTGGAAATATGATTTTTCAGATAAGCGCTTCAGACCTCACAGACGGCATTGGCATTTCTGTGAAGGCAGAATAGCACAAAGAGAAAGGTGGAAGCAAAGAAAGTGGCTGCATTTTAAATGTTACAGAAAGATTGTGCTATAAAAATCTGTTTAAAAAGATCCGACAATGGAAAGAAAGTTGATGGCATTGTGTGTTCGTGCACCTTGTGTTCATGTTTGAGAACAAAGTGCTTTGCTACTGAAGGACCTTGAATCCAACCAGAGGCGTCTCTTTTTTTCTCTTCTCTCTCATTGATTGAACTGACTGATGAAGTGCTCCTTGATCCAGTCAGGAGAGAAAATACTGACCACCGCCATGAAACCCCACCTCAAGGGAGCTGCATTAGAGAGTGTATACATGAGAGAGATGTAAGCTGAAAGTCATTATTCTGGTCGAATCTCCTGCAAGAGGATCCATCCACCTCCTCTGTTTGTGTAGCAAAGATATCACTGTGTTTGTGTGTTTATGGCCTTCTGCTTGCATGACTCCAGGGTCTCAGTCAATCAATCAACCCTCATACTGTACACCAGCAGCCCAGAAGGTTGCCCTCGGCTTCTTGTCGATACACTTTACAGCTGTTTTCCATCCGCAGACTGCTCACACCCCAAGCAGGCAGCTCAGCCATGCCTGCAGCAGACATGAGTCTCTTTCAAAGGAAGCAAAATAAATCACCATAGAAATGTGTGATAGCATGATGCCCGTGGGGCCTTCAAATGCGGGTTGATAGGATGTTTCCTGCATGAGCTCTCATTATTAAGCGAAAAATAAGTAGTAAACCAGGTGGCCAGCCAGGAGCTTCACTGATAGACCGAGCTGCAGACTTAATCAACAGATTGTGTATGGTGGCAGGAATGTGGTCTCTGCTTCTGGTGGGAATAAAAGGTATGCAGCCAGGGGAATACACACTGAATTTCTTGAATAAATATGCCAATGGCGAGGTCAGGGGAGGAAATGAAAAGGCAATCTTAAAGGATGGTTATTTTCGTCGGCCTTCATTTCTACCGCTTATGATAACAATGTGCTTACCAAAGTAATTCCTGAGTTCCTGAGACATGCATGCTGTCAGAACTAAGTGCACTGAGCAAGAAACACGAAAAGTCAGAAGGTCTGACTATGAACAGTTCAACAACCAGGTTATAAACAGTGTTGGACAAGCTACTTCAAAAATGTAATTAATTAGTCATACAGTACTTCACTAACTACTCAACAACAGAAATAATTATTACTCATCACTCTACTTTATGTTACTCAGCAGGTTTTGAAGATACAACTGAGCTTTAGGCGTGCTGCTAGGCAGATTTAGTTGAAACAGGGTTTGCAGCAATATGCAGCTGAATCAGGTTGAGGACAGGAAACTTCCAAGGGGCAGATTTTGTTATCTTCTCACAGAGCCAAGCTAGTTGTTTCCCCCTATTTCCAGTCTTCTTGCTAAGCTAAGCTAATAAGCTGCTGGCTTTAGCTACATATTTAGTGGGCAGCAAGACAGTGAATAAACGTATTTCTCTCATCGTATTTCCAATACCAAGTAGCAAGCCTATGGTTAGGAATTATTTTGACCATCAACAGCTAAATGCAGCACTCCAGACGTCCAGTCCTCACAACGTAAGCAAGCCAAGACGACACAACATATAAATACAACTTAAAGTTAAGGGGAAAACCATTTCTACAGTTTAATGTATCCCTTATATTACTCATTACGGAAAAAAGTAACCACATTACTGGAAGGCTTTACTCAGTAATGTGTTACTGCTCGTCACTGGTTATAAAGATGCCAATAGTTTACACAGAATATCTGAACCACTTTATTTGGAGGTAAAACATCAGAATTTAACTCATTGAGTAGAATCTTACTATTTCCAATGGGAATAATGTTCAAAACTAAAATAAGACCCACGTTGTAATTCATTCATCCTGGTGGTTTTTGTGGAATAATATCAAACACGTTGACTAATTGCAATGAATATACAGATATATGGGCCCACTTATAATATAAAAATTTAAAAGTAAAGCCTACCAACAGGATTAAAAAACACCGGAGAATAGACATACAATGCTAACCTTTTGGGCTGAGAGTTATGCTACTGATGTTGACTCCTCCTCTGTTGCTTTCCTCCTCCATGTTGCCAGGTAACAGGGCCCCTGAGCCGACAGCATGAGACCATGCAGGCTCCTCCTCATCTGGGGGACCCGGCAGTAATGGAGGATAATCCAGAGAGCTGTTAAGAACTGCTTTCTCCACTGGGACCCAGTTAAGCGATGTTGAGGGGTTAGTGGAGCTGTCCTGGTTGTCTGAGTGAGGAGATGGAGCCAGGTCTCCTGATCCAACCGTTTGAGATGGAGAATGGGAAGGTTGTGGTGATGGTGAGGGTAAGAGGGACAAGGTTTGGGAATTGGATGGCGAAGTGGCTAGAGATGGGGAGGAGGAAGTTGTGATGGATGGTGATGGTGATGGTGATGGTGATGGTGATGAGGAGAGGGACTGATATGGATCTGGTGAGGTTGATGGCAATGGGGTTTCTACTGGTGAGGTGGACAGGGATACAGACGTGGATAAGTCAGCGCTTTCTGACCCGGTTGTGGTAATCGCTGTGAGCTCCAGGGGACTAGCAGTGGTTGTGGTAGTCATGGTAGTGGTGGACTGTCCCTTTCTGTGACCCCTCTCTCTAGATCTTTCTCTGGATCTTTCTCTTGGTTTACTTGTTCCAACGGGTCGACGTGAAACTTGAATTTCCCCTTTTGCTTCGGCGCCAGTGATTTCTCCACTACCGTCCTCTTCTCCTTTCCCCTTATCCTCTCCTCTGCCCTTGTCTTCTCCTCTACTCCTGTCCTCCCCTCTGTTCTTCTTCCCCCTCCCTCTACCTCCTCTACCACCTGCTCTAGAGGTCACTGTCTCCTCCCTCTTATCACCTGGCTGGGTTGTGGTCTCCGTTTCAACACGGACCCAGGTTTCCCCTGCAGATGAGGTGATTTCTGGTGCAGAGCTGGCGGTGGTGGATGCAGGTGTCTCTGAATTCTCCCAGCTCTTGGTGCTCTCTGTAGTCATAGAGTTACTGGAGGCGGCCAAAGTCGATGCCAGACGAGTGGGTGATTCTTCACTGGCTGGTGTAGAGTTTTCCCTCGAGGGACCAGTGAACCATGAACTTCCCCAAGAAAACAAACCTGCAGAGGGCACAAAACAAAGAAAGAACAAGGGGAGTCAATTATTGCAGACAGAGAGGATAGTGCAAAAGACAAAGCCAAGAGTGACGAACAAAGTAAAAATCTTCTTATGGATTCTCTGTGGTTTGCCAAGGGAGGCAAAACAAACACTTCTAAGCTGTCTGAGCTATCTGTCAGGTGTTTTTCTCTATCACTGTACCAGCACTGTCTACACTTCAATCTTATTAACGCCAGTAAGCAAACCTCTGCACACAGTGACGAAACACATTTAAAGAATAGCGCATAGTGCTGAAAGTTTCCCTCTACAGAACATTATTGTCACAACAAACAATATAACCAGAGATCCCTGTATGTAAGGGATGGATAAACTAATGAAAGTAATTTTATTACAAAGGCAGTTAGACTGGAGAGCTATACTGAATTATTTACCAATTAGCAGAAGGTGCTTGTTTGAAAGGTCTAACATTCAGCACTGAGTGTGAGCTTTCAAAACAATATTATGTTCATGTCACACAGAGATAAGATAATTACCAGTTTCTGACTTGTAAATGTCATTTATGTCACTATCCAAGTCATAATTAAAACTAATAAACTGCCTTTTTTTCTGAAAGCTCAGATACAGTATACTCGACTTGATGCTGAAAAGGCAAACAAATATGGTAGCCTCACTTCGACCAATGTCCTCTGTTCAAAGCAGTTACACCCAAAATCAATAAATAAAGTGCTATATTGTCAGTGCATTGTACTTTTAACCCTCACACAGCACACTCAAACAACTACACAATTAGACAACCATCTTCATTTATCCAATGATGTGAACACTAGCAATCTGTACACATTTCTACCTTCCATCTCATTTGGCTAATATACATTTTCAAAATGCATGACAATAAATGCCAAGAACAGACAAACTGCAAATCTGAGATATATAAATTAAATAGAAGTGTCTTTTCACATTTAAAGCAGCCACACTTAAATAAACTGAGTGAAGGCCTAAAAGATCTCTGGACACACACATGCATACAAAAGCACTCACATACACAGTCAGGCCAAATAGAATGAAACTAAAGACCACCGCAGCCTCACATATTGCCTCAGAATCAAATCAACAACCCTCTAACACAGTTTCAACAAACACTGAACGGAGATGCCTGCCATTTGGAAACCACTTTCATCCACGGGCCAGTACATAAAAACCTGTAAACCTGCTGGACCCCTGACACATGGGAAAGAGGAAGGTTGATGAGTTGGATTTCATTCTTTATCTATCATCTCCCTGCATCCATGTTTGAAGAGAACCTGATGTTTTCAACCCACAATGCCGCAGTCTTAATAATAGGCATCCCACAGTAAATTTTGCTGACATTTTCTGGGATTGTTGTGGTCTATAAAATGCTTAATTTCACAGCAGCTTTTCCAAAACAATTGAAATGTATGTTGCGTGTTTTGTTTGTTTTTTGCAATGAAATTGCGGGGAAAATAGTTAACAGAGAGGGTAAATGGGAGAAGTTTTTAGGTCTGCATCTTCACAACTAGAAACAAGGAAGCGAGTTTGGTGATGTATGGTTCAACATTTTGCACAGGACACTACAATGATTGGTCAAATTTACAGAAAAGCTGCGGTGACTGAACAAAGATTTCACAGGTTGAATTTGGGTCAATTGTTGCGACCGCAACATCACAACTTCCTGGAGGAACTGAAATATCCTCAACCATGCTCCAAATCTCATACTGTGATTTTTGATTAAGATGGTTTCTAAATGATTTAATCTAACTCAACACATCTAAGAAGCAGCCATGATAAGAATTGGCGGTAATTAGTAATTGGTGCTTCAGATTTTTCCCAATTTATAATAAAATATTACAGTGAACCAGTACAGCACGTACCAGTACATACATGTAGGAACAAGTTAACAAGAACTGAAATTAGGGAATAAATAATAAATAATAATAAAATAAACATTGTGGGAACTTTAATTTACCCTGTAGGTATTTATCTATTCTGTTCTTTCTACATGTATGTATCCGTACATACTGTACTGGTACACTGTGCAAATAACTATACTGTAAATTGGGAATAATTGTTTATGGTGCAGGCCTTAATCTATGTTACCAATTTAGTTAAATTCTCAAAATGCAAAATAGTGGAGCACATTTTTAAGCTTCCACTTACTTTGTAATATAAAGATTCTGGCATGGCAATAGATGTGTAAAAATCATGAATATAGAACCAACAGAACGTAGCCAATCTTTGTTACGCAGTCTCACACATTTTATGGAATGAATTCAAGCACTTGTGAAGGATTAGAAAAAAGTTGAAGCCCCGTTAGATGACAAAACAAGACTAAAACGTCTAAAACCTAAATTACAGTAAAAACTGCTTTCCAAATGCTCATGGGCTTTTAGGGATTATAATAGCTACAGACTGAATTCCTACAATGAATAAAAGCAAATATGCAAACAACCTTTATTATTAAGCTGAGAAGATAAATATCAGCGTTTACCACTGGAGTTTGTTTGTGTTACCATTTGACTCTCATTTGACTTTGTTCTATTTAACTGAAGCAGACCACAAACCTATTTAATTATCATTTTAATTAATTTTTTAAGGCATTAAAATGTAGTGCTTGTATAGCAAATTTGTGGCTGCTGAGAACACATAAGACATCATACGCCTTCTGTTTTTCTGCTTTGAGTATTTCATATTTGTAATCATCAACTAATTATTTTAATATTTTCCACAGATATCAATGACAAGTTAACGTTAAAAGAACTGCGTATTTCACTGCAACTGTTTACGCTGCATCCCTGTGTGAGGACGATCATTAACAGCCTTGTGTACAGCTGGAGCTTGTCAGCTGCCACACCTGGTGTCAATCACAGCTTGTTAGTGGCCCTTCAGGAGCGCCAGCCCCGAGCTGCAGAGAAAGGTCAGTGTGACTTCGGTTTCTCTCCAGACTTTAAGGCAGTGTTTTCCGTTCCAAAAAAAGAGATGATGCCGGACACACAGCCAAGGCTCCAAGGTTTTACCCCTTATTAATTTTGTGTTCCTCTAATGAACCTTATTCCAGGGGCTTGTTTGTAATGTAATTAATGTACCATCCTTGTGTTGCCCAACTGATGTTTCCCCAACATCACAGACCTGAGCCAATTAGTGTCTCAGCAGAAATATGTTCAGAATACTGTACATGCTCATTAACATACACTGCCTTCAAGCCTTCTGGTTGTTTTTCCCTTTTGCATTCACACAGAAGCGCTGTCGGGGACTAAATCCCAGAGGATAGGCCGTGTTAGTTCACACATCAGAAACAGTATAAATCCACTCGCCTGTTGAAGATGTCCCGGATGAATTTGACCTCTCATCTGTATTTTTAGTGGTGGTCTCCCCTTCTGTTGTCTGTCCACTTGATGCCTGGGTTCCTTCCTCATCTCCAGTCCCCGTCAAGTAGTTCCAAGGCTTCCAAATGGACTTGACAATCTTGGAGATCGCCTAAAATAAACAAATGAATGGAAAGAAACGTAGCTGATTCAGTGATGCTGCTTTATTTATTTTTTAAATCTCAATAAAAGCTTAGACCCAGACCGACCTTCTTCTCAGCAGCAGTGGGTTGGACTGGTGGTCGGAGAAACTCCTCTGAGTCGGGACCAGGCTCCAGTGGCTCTCCCCAGTCGAAGAAGCTCTGTCCTGGGATTAGCTGGAGGGTCACAAATGACCCTGAAGACTCTGAGGACCAGGGTTCTGAGGCTGAGGACACAATTAATTGGATTACTATCACAGATCCGCATTCTTTTGTGATCAATACACATAATTGGAAATCAGCCTTACAAGCGTCGGTGCTGTGAAGGGAGACCTCCTCTTCTAGATCAACCAATCCTGTCCAGTTTGAAGGTGAAACATCGCGGCCATTTGAGGACTCTGTAAAGATGTATTTGCGAAAAATATATTTATTGTATGTTCAATCTTACTGTATTTGGGTTTACCAATTGGATGCTTTGTTCTCTGATTAATCAGCTGGTTTATGCTGCTACACATCTGCTAATTGAGGACAAATGTAAAACCTCTGGTACTGGTGGTTTGCTGTGTAGTCAAGTCGGGTTTGCCTGTCCCTGCAGAGTCAGCATCACTTAAGCCTGTGAGGTAGCTCCAGGGCTTCCACAGGGAGGTGTAGATCTGAGAGATGGAACCTGAATCCTTAACTTTACCTAGGAAACAAGTTGAAAAGATTTGCTGTCCACATGCCAATCACTGAAGGATTTTATCCAATGTGTCTCAAAGCTTTATTGTGTTTTAATTTATCAATAATAATCAGTCAACATACAGAACAAAGATCTAGATCTAGATATTTCACTTCAACACATCCCGTCCTTTTTCTCTGTGTCCTGCTGCTTCTGTCAATCCAGCAGTTTCACAGATAAATGACGGTGGGATAGAAAATGTGGATCAGAAATCAGTGTTGCCATAGCTACCACAGTGCCAATGACATTTATTGTCATTGTTACAACATTAATAGCACTCAACGCTTCCACAGCAACATCAACACTTCTCTTAGGCGTGAGATGGCAGTAATATCAATATGGGCTCATTATTTTGTGTAGTCATGTTTGATTTAAGAGCCATTATTTCACAGGATTATAAAACATTATTGAGATGATGCTGCAGGATCACAGTATTCATGTTCAGGACTGTCTAATCAATAATGAGTTAACACATTTTCAGTAAACAATAATAGTGTGCAACTGTGGTCCACGGATTTATGGTACAATACCTCTGTAGCAGTAAGCATCATATAGCGCTGTGGTGTTGTCAGTAGTGCTGTTGGGTGTGATGGTGCGGACCCCCGGCTGGCTCCCTCCACAGTCCGGGCGAGGCCAGGTCACCGGGTAGCGGACGCTGCCATCAGACAACCAGCCTGGGGCGCAGCTGTCAAGGCCAGCCCTCCAGGCCAGATAAAGCTGCCCCACTGTGGCCAGCTGCCCCCCGAGGGACACGCAGCGGTCTGAGGCTGAGGACAGAGACAGCCTGCCTGGAACCGAGGAGTGAAACACCTCACCTGCAGGAGGGAGACACGAGACAGGAACTTGTCAAGAAGCAGATGATGCCTGTCGAATTTCTAGCAGGGAAGACACCTGGGTTAAATACTGCAACTGCATATAAAGGCTGAAATCACACATAATGTAGTATAGTTGTTGCAATAGCAAGTTTTTTTTTGTCTTTTCACTTGATTTATTGAAGGTTAGAAAAAGACTTCTTAAAAAAGAACATCTCCCGACTTGTCCTTTCATGTTGTAACAAAATATGATGCAAACGCAAGAGTAAAAGCCAAAAGGCTGTGACAGGTTTTGATGTGTTTTGTGTGTGTGTTTGTACCATCCAGTTCTTTTGCAAAACAGTACACATCAAACAGCTCTTTCGGGTCCCTCTTCCCATAATTCCTTACTCCAGCAGAATACTCCTTGTGTCCATAGCAACCAAGCTCTGGCAACCGGACAGAATAGCTGTGGAGACAACCATGTGGGAGTCATAAATGGGAATGAACCTCTTTTTTACTAATCATAGGAAATAAGGAGCAATGCCTGGTGGACATTTTACTATATGAACATTATCTCAGCTCACATATCGCAGACTTTAAATGTCAGTTAAGAATAAATTCTTTTTTGCATTCTCTATTAAAGGGCAACGGATTAGAATAAATTAAAATACAATTAACAGCAAAGAAACAACAGCGATAAGAAGAACAGGAATCTGAAGTAGGTGACAAAACAGAAGAACTGAATATTAATTGAGACAGCAGATGAGAGAGAACAAACAGTACAGAAAACAAAGCAAACGTCTTCATGTTAGAGAACTTAGCTTAACTTAGCTTAGCTTAGCTTAGCTTAGCTTAGCGTAAAGACTGGAAACCTTTAGCTCTGGAAGGAAACAAAGGAAGACCTACCAGCACCTCTAAAGCTCGCTAACACATTTTATTTTGTTTGTTTGTACAACAACTGAAGAATAACAAAACAACCAGGCTTCCCCCGTTTCCAGTCCTGTTTTCTAAGCGTACAGACATTAGAGTGGTATCGATCTGCCCACCTAACTCTTGCCAAGCAAGCAAAAGAGTGTATTTTCCAGAATGTTGTAGAATTGCTTTAAGCAAAAATGCCTAAAATTCACAGATTCCAGCTTTACAAATGTGAAAATCCATTGTGTATCTTTGTCCTCTATGATAGCTAATTGTGTATCTTTGGGTTTTTGACTGGAGGTCGCATAAAAAATCTGGATCTAATCAATCTTATTAACTAATCGATAATCAAAAAAAATAATTATCTGCAGATTTATTGATAATAAATATAGTTGCAGCCCTACTTCAAAACACAGCAGGACTCACTAGTGAGCAACACTACAGGAGTGTGACAAGCAGAAGGAAGTTATTGAACGTCTCCTCACCGGACAGTCTGATCATCCAACCAGCCGGCTGCACAGCTGGCAAATCCGTCATAGTACGCTGCCCACAGCTGGGCCGGCGTGGCCATCTGAGCCGAGATTTCCTGGCAGGCCCGCTGGGCATCTGTAAATGAGAGGGCGTAGCGGGCGCTGGGAGCCTGGTAGTGAAACACCACTCCTACACAGGCAGACACAGGGACAGGTGGTGAGGTGTTTGGGAATTTATTTGAGGGATGTACCAACACAGCAGAGTTTAAAATCAATAGATCAGTGGGTGGTAATCAATAAACATGTTATTGTGGCCACAAACAGATCAATCTATAACTATGTGAGTTCCAGCTGAAATTTCACAGATGAGCACACAGAAATATTATCATTGGTATTCAGTCCAAACACTTTAATTAAAAGAATTACACAATTACTGAAATGGAAAACACAAACACAGAAACAACACAGAAAGCAGTAAGCTGCATTTGTTAAGTCAATCATTATGATATTGATATGGTGAATCAATGCTATATGGTGAATAAGCTGAAAAGGTGTTGGCAGTGCTTCTGTTTTAATGCTGCCATTATCTGTCGTACACTAGCAAAACAAGCCTGAAATGCAGTAAAACACAAAAATCAATTACGTATGAATTTTAAAGCCTTTTGTGTTGCTGCTGCTCAGTCTGTCAGCAGCGTTTCTGATAAGTTTAAATCTTCCCTACAGGGAGTTGTGGCGCTAAACTTTTCTCACAATGAAAACTCTGCCAGTGGCTGCTGAACTTACCGGAGACCACCAGGGGCACAGTGTCTCTCTCATAGTCGGTACCCATGACAACCTGACATTGGTAAGTGCCTGAGTCGTTGGTGCGGAGACTGGAGATCTCCATGGTAGCATTCAGAGGACTGGCAGCGTATCCTGGCAGCATGACGCGGCTACTGAAAGCCTTATTCACCTTGATTACATCACCTTTGGCACAGAAAGAGAGGTTTCTTCATTAAAAGTGTCTACTGGTATCCTGCAGATTTTATATAGATTGTGTTAAAGGCCCAGGAAACGCATTTTCTCAATCAACCTCTTACTTTTAGTGAATGAATCCTACGTGAACAGATAATTGTCTGCAAAAGTTCCCCATGAAAAGATTTTAGTATTTGTGATTTTGCCTTTGCTTTTCTGACTGGTTGAAGTGGGCGGGGCTCATTTGAACTGTCACAGACTTCTGTGGACCAATCAGGTTTTAGTGACACTTGAATCAAAATCTGACTGTGGTGGTTTGCTTCTGTCTCCAGGCTGTTATCGATCAAATGTGATTAAACCACACACACAAAGTCCTGACGAAGCAAGTTAGCTAAGTTTGAAAGTTAAAGGTCCAGTGTTCAACATTTAGGAGGATTTGATTGTTGCTTCAATAAATTCTAACTGCATATGGCCTCGACTGTGCTTTATCTTTGCAGTTTGACGCTGAGCAGGTAGTGTAAGTGTAAAGTTGTTTTTTAAAGCTTAAACAGCTGCCTGCTGCTTCTGAAAATGAGGATACTGAGAGCAGTGAGACTGGACCAATACACAACAAAAGTTTAAAGAGGTCCTAGATAGATGAATTCAATCTGCACCTAGCCTTGACTTTGCTGAAATCCTTCCACTCAGGGAGGTTTGGAGCGTTTACAACCACAGTGAAACAAAGGGAAACTTATAGGAAGGTTTATCTCATTTTAATTCCAGGAGCTGCTTCAGTTAGCCTGTTACGTTCTTTAATGGGTTGGTCAGCTGAAGATAGGCTGGAAAAGCAAAGAGAGAGGGGTAGACATAGAGCAAGCATACCTTCTTTGTAACTGTTTTATAATGTGAGGCCTTCATTAAATTCATTCAATACTGAACTGTGAATGACTTCTTTCACATACACATTGTCATTTGATGCCTTGTTAATATAAAACTATTGATTAGTACAACTTTAAGTATACTCTCTAAGCACTTGTAGACATGTTCTCTGATTGAATAAAGAAGAGTCGTGTAGGTCTAAATCAACATCTAAACCAGATCATCGTGTCTTTGTTTTACCTTTAGCAGAAAGCACAATCTCCTCCAGAGGAGGGCCCTGTCCTCCTGCTGGTAGCCTGATACGAGTCCACAGGAGGTGGGGAGGCTGGCTGGAGGAGCTGGTCTGGAGGGTGAAGACACAGGGGAGGACAGCTTTGCCTGCCAGCGTTTGTTGTACTGTAGGATGGGTGATCCTACGCATGTTCACTATGGAGGAGGCTGTACCTAGAGAGGACGAACAAGAGAACAGAAATAATTAGATTACGCAATTAAATATGTTGGAGGATATTTTGCTTACAAGGGAAGAAAACAAGGGTTCAGCAGATAAATACTCCGAGAGACACGAATAAGTTTGCTGTTTGATTATAGGGTAAATGCTGTACAGCATTCTACACGAGGCAGTAGAGGAGATATATATAAAGTGTAGGCTGCACTAGCTTCTAATCAAAGTGTGTGCTAACAAGACCTCAGGGATTCATTAGTAATTTCACACTCATATTTCCACACAAGAACGAGGAGCTTGTTTTATCATTCCAGCAGAGGAACACATTATAAGGATCCCAGGCACTCACGCACATTTATATACACAGACATGGGTAGAAAACAGTCCCACCAGTGGCCACAGTGGCTCAAAAGCTCAAACTTAATTATTTCATTTTCTACGCATCCCTTTTATTCCTAATCTGTTTTCTATCTCTGTTCACATAAATTACTCAAACTAATCAGTTCAAAGTTATTCAATGCAAGAGAAGCACCGATGTAAAGGCAATGTCACTGTAAGAGTTACATTTATGGTTTTGCAGATTGATGTCAGCAATTCACTCTGTCTGGTTGCCATGACATACAGGTTCAATGTAACCATGACAACAGGATCACCTGGACAGACATTATCCTCTAACCAACCAATTCTTGCCTCTTTGTGGTTTTATCCTTTATATACCTTACTTTAACACACCAAGCAAGATTATTTAAATTTTATTCTGGATAGAAGGTTGACATTTTGTTTTCATTAAACATAATTTTTTTTTTTTTACATTTAAAAGTTTATTTCCTTAAAATTAAATGTATTTGCATAGAGCATAATAACAACCAAACATACTCCAAATGTAGCTGAAATCTCCAAGAACAGCTAGTAAAAGGACCTAGAGTTAAGTTTTGTTCTTGTTGTTGTTATTAATTTTCATTTAAAATCATTTGTTGAAAAACAATGATAAAAAATAATACTCATTAATAATCCATAGTAAGCAGCGGTTTCTGCTCACGCAATCAAGGACTAACACGGACTGTAAGGTGCGACAGTCTCTATCAGCATAACAAAGACGACATAATTACAAAGCTTTAATAAGCTTAAGACAAATCTGCTCAGGGATTTTTCCATTTTTTTACTTTTCTGGTCCTCCCCATTCAAATTTTCACTGTTCATCAAATGCACCAGTGTGTAGAAAACTTAAACGAGCGTAACAAGAGAACCTGTGTAAAAAAAAAAAAAAAAAAAAGCCTTATTTGGAATATTGCACATGGTGGAATCGAATCACCGAAAGATATTTCCATCTGCATTTAGATTGGACGGCTTTTATAAGCTGAACCCCCTGAGAGAATCTCTCTGTGCTGTTGCACGCCCCCGCTGCCTTCCCCCCCAAATCAGATGTAATCACAGAATCACAAATACAAGGGAAAAGCAAACAAGACAGAGAGCAGCCATGAGAGAGGGGTGGAGGAACAGAGTGAAAGAGAGGGAAAATCATAGAGAAAGAGGGAGAAAAGGAGGGAGTCTTAGAAACTGAAAAGAGGAAACTGAGCGCCTTGGATGACAAGTGTAGCCTGTAGCATGGTAATGACAGATGGGACAAAAGAAAAACCGCCTAAAAAGAGGAAGAGAGAGCTGGAAGTGACATGAAAGGACACTTTATATCATTAACAGATGCCATCTCTTATTTCTGTCAGTCCTCCACCAGAATAAGCTGTTTGGATCACAAATAAACTGCAAGGAGGCTTTCAAGGCTGATATCTATGTTTCTTAAAGTGAATCTGCTAATTGTGTTGGCTAATTGAATTTGATTATTTTATGCCAAATATATATTTTCGTTTTGCATTATTGTTTCCCACATACACACAATAATGATGTGCTAACAGATACTGGCATATATTTAAAATGCTGACCATGAATTTTCACTTCTGTAGTTTTAAACTGCATTTCAGAGTCTTCCTTTGCAGTTTACTTTACTTTACAGATTAAGTTATTATGTTGTTAAAAACCACATAAATAATCAATATTGTTCCACACAATCTGCAGTAGAAAAAGTTATTAAGTGAACCTTTGGTTGTTGTTGTTTTTTTATTTGTCAAACTATATCTAAAATATGAATATATTTATCTTGCAGTCATTTCTCTCACTTATCCTTTTCAGGGGCACGATTCTATCCCAGCATGCTTTAGGTGAGAGGTAGAGAACGATGTTTCCAGTCACAGGGCAAACACTCATACCATTTCAGCAGTTACATCTTTATAAGTCTACATTTTTAAGTTAAAGTTGACATTTTAGGAAACACACTAAGGAGGGAGTCACTGAGAAGATCAATAACACTCTCATGTATTTAGAAATGTAGCTGCAGCCAGCAGTCGGTTAGCTTAGCTTAGCACAAAGACTGGAAATTGGGAAACAGTTTGCAGGACTCTGTCCAAAAGGAAACAAAATCTACCTACCAGCACCTGTAAAGCTCATTAAATAATACGTTATATCTCATTTGTTTAATCCAAACAAAACTGAAATGTAAAAATGAGTTGCAAGAGAGTATTGATGGGACTATTTCTTGGCTGGGAGCGGTTACTTTTTAGAGTCTGGAGACTTCAGAAAGTTAGTGCTGTTGTGCTTTAGTGTGCTTTATATGTACTGGTGGGCAGATTTAGTTTCTTTTTTGCCTTTATGCTATGCTAAGCTAGCACCTGGTTTCTGGCAGTAGTTTCATGTAATAATCCTATTGTTTCAGTAATTTTAGTATTCTGCAGATCCTTTTGTTTACTTTTGGATCCTGGATTGTGCAACAAAACACAAATACAGGACAGAATGTGAAGTAATAACTTTTTGCTGTCAGAGTGTGTTTTTAATTTTGGAAATGAGCAATGCAGTTTCACATTTTAATGAAAATCCAGGCTGACCAGTTACCATCATGCATGCCAATTGCAGGAAAAGTAATTAAGGCAAGGAACTTATCTTTTCTACAGGCAGTCAGCAGGCTGTATGTGGGACCTCAAACCGGCGATACTATCCACCAGAGACCTGCGGCTCTGAGATGTTTTGTCTTTTTGTTCCATAATTTTGAATTCTATGCATAGTTGTAATGGAACAGATGGTCGACTAAACTTGCATAAATGGGTTTGGAGGTGTTCCAGCTCAATCCCACTGAGCATGTCTGCAAACATCCTCAGCATGTCAGCTCTCACTTACAACACTCAAATTAGTACAAACCTGTCTTGTGTATTTATGTCTATGGAAAAATTAATGTGGGAACTGATTTTTTTTTCTGTTATTCTGGTACAGCTGCTCCTCCTCTCTTCCTTCCCTACCTCTTTACTTTTACTGAACCCACTTGTGCACTGATATTATCTGTTTTATTGACTGGATCAGAAAGTGCTGGTTAATTTCTGCACAAACTGGAGATGCAGCAATTTAAGGAAACAAAGAGTGGAGGTGGGAGACAAAGAACTTACCCAAGCCTAAATAGAGCAGCAGCATCAGAGCAGAATGGATCTGCCGCCCAGCTGCACATGGAGTGAGCACCATCCTGGACCTGCAGAGAGAGGAACAGAAAGGAGAGCAGTGAGACTAGGTCAAAAAGGAAAATGCAATTGGTAGTAAGTAGAGGTGGAAATTCAAGGTAAAGCTTTATATACCAGAACAAAAATACATAACTGTATACTGTATGTTTGTATATAATACATTTGTTCATGTTTTTTTAGTGTCCAAAACATTTAGCATTTTTAATGTACTGTAAATACGTATTTAACCTTTAGTTTATTTGCAGCTATTTGACAAATATTATTATAAAGCATTTCTTAATCATACAATAATGCCCTTTATTGCACTTGCCCTTGAAGACAAAGTAAAACGTCTTTGTGCACAAACATGAAGAAAAAATGATGAGAAAAACCACAAAATGCTACTTTTAACCTAAAGGACTAGTGCGTATCATTTAACAGCATTTAGAGGTGAAGTTGCAGAATGCAACTAAGTGAACACTGCTCATCTCTGTATTCGAAGACCTGGAAATGAGAATGGGCTGTTAAGTGTGTAGGAGAAACTAGAGTGGCCACGAAACTCACGAAAAAGCATTAAAGGTTTTGTCTAAAGCAAGTGTTTGGTTCGTCTATTGTGTGCAACTGAAACATGGCAGTTCAACATGGCGGACTCTATGAAAGGCAACCTGCAGTGTCTTATACACTAATGAAAACATACGTATGAATGGACAGCAAATGTCATAAAAACAAAGGTGCGTTTCTTAGTTACTAAAAGCTCAAATAAATTTGAGAAATAGAATTTACACCTGATGGATGTGAAATTATATTTTAATACCGCCCTTTCACACCCCCCGCAATACATGTCACTCATCCTGAAGAGCTGTCTACAATGAAAGCAACTTTCACAAGCTGAGGTAACTGGCATCTGTGAAGCAACCACAGGTGTTAAAGCAGCAGCAACTAACGCTGACCTTCACAAGGTTTTTGAATAGGCAAATTACTCCTACTTTAGTTTGTTTTTCTATCATATATTGATGTTGCAATAACAAAATACAGCAAATGCCCCAAGATGGCCTTCAATGCTGAACCCTTGAACACCCAATCTCAGGCAAATGAGGTGATTTAGTAGCATGCACACAGCATCACAGACAAGGACAGATAATGTATCATATCCATCTGTATTTATTGGTGTTATAATGTAATAATAAATAAATAATATTGCCTCTGTAAGGGCACTTGAAGGCCCAAACCACAGTTCACTGGAGCTTGTATTCAATGCTTTCCATTTAGCAGATGCCTACAGTATTCATTCAAAACCCACTCAACCACCTGAACTACAGCTGCCCGTATGACTAATACCAATACTGTCATCCAGCACTGGAATTAAACCTAGTAAAACAGGCCATCAGACACTATTAAGACTAATTTGATCTTATACCACACACAGAGTGATAAATCTAATAAAGAAAGCTTGACTTAACCAAATTACTTTACAGAAGAATGGATAAACTTTTAGTCTACTGCAGTGAAAAAGTGATTCTGGTGCATTCCTACTGCACAACATAGAGGAAATCCTACCACACATCAGAAATGAGCTGCTGACTTTGCCAGGGGATTTGGCTCGGGGCCCGAAGCTTCTCAGCTCAATGGAGAGACGCCTGAAACAGAGCGTTATTGCCCCGTACTGGTATGAAATGGAGATGAAGAGGAGAATATGCTGTTTGAAGAAAACACAGCTTTGTTTTATAGTGCTGTTAACCACACAAATAACTATAAATTATTAGTTTACTGGAGGGCAAAAAATATATAATACCACACAGACATTACCAAGAGAAGCCTGCTAGGAGACCATTTGTAGAGTTTGGTTTGAGCAGAAATTAGCCTGGCATGTTTGGACTGTCTAGACTTCAGTTACATAAAGTAAATAATGAATCCAG
Source organism: Dicentrarchus labrax (assembly GCF_905237075.1). NCBI lineage: Eukaryota > Metazoa > Chordata > Actinopteri > Moronidae > Dicentrarchus > Dicentrarchus labrax. Next base: position 12,008,560 of record NW_026136701.1, on the reverse strand, counting down.
GAAAGCAAAAGACCTCTTTGCATACACCAAGGTAACAGCAACTCATGCCAACAGCATCCCTGATGCTCAGAAAGAAGATTATGCAACACCAGTTCAACCCTTTATAAATTACAGGAATAATGGTCGCTCTCTTCTCTGACCATGTGAAAGCTCAGTAAAACCTTCAACCATATAAAACTGGAGCGTGTGAGGCAAAGAAAAACATTCCTCTAAGATAGTAAAGCACCCTATGACACCTGCCAAACTAAACTGTCATTAAACAATTTGTTGAGCGATATTTAATTGTGGACAACCAAGTTGGTCTCTGGACTCTTGACAAAGAGGATTCTTGTGCGGGTGATTCCCCGCGGTGCCACACACTTTGAGGCATCCCATCTCTAAAGGTGGGTTAGGACCTTGTGATGGGCTGTGACAGATTGGGGTCGAGCCGTTGGACTCCATGCATGTTGAAGGCATTGGTTGAGCTAGCTGGGTGGGTGACAAGAGATTTCTTAAGGCTTGGAGAGGGTCATGACACTGAGGAGTTTGCCCAGTCTTGTAAGCGGAGAGCATTAGAGAGTGTTGTATTGGAGGGCCTGGGACTGGCAGGGGCCCAACAGCCACTATCCACAGCAGCAGAATACAGAGTGCAGCCTATGGACATCTCTATGGATGCTATACAACGTATAACACTGTGTGCCTATAGATAGCTGCCTTTCAAAGTTTTACCAGAGGGGATTTACAACATACAGTGCACTGGTCATCCAATCACACCAGCTGCATACTAACCAGCTCCACCTTTTGTTAAGGATGAGACATCAGATGTCGTGAACGCCTCCCTTTAAATCGCCCCTCTTCACTTTCACAGGCACAGTTGTGTCTTGAAGAGAAAAGAGCCAGAAGTCTCTAAAATGCTTCAGTGGACTTCAATGAGGATGTCCATCCGACACATTTTCACGATGTTGTCTGAATAGGACGCATTCTTAGGTCATTGTAAGAGCCAGCGAGCGGAGTGACAGAGATCCAAAGAGAGCTAACAGACGAGGCTGGCAGACCTACATTACGGCTCAGCACTAAGCTGTCAATCTGTTGAAGCAAGAGACCAACTGGCCTCATGATCATCATGACGCAGACAAGACGGGCCCCTCGACCCAAATCTCCATCGGTTCTGCAGTCGGTGGGAAAATAGCTTGAAGAAAAAACATGAAAAGTGTGGAACACATCATGTCAGCGTCTGTTGTGGTTATAGGATAAATCAAGTTTGTGAGCACAGCACGACACCTTTATGCTTACAATGCCTCCATCAGGCTACACTGAAGTGTGAGTGTGTGTTCACAGACTGCAAAGGTTTACTTAATCAGGCCAGGTTGGGTCCCATGTTGATTCATGACACACACACACACACACACACACACACACACACACACACACACACACACACACACACACACACACACACACACAGACACACACACACACATACACACACACACTGCTATAATGGTAGCTCCTATTAAACCCCACATCAATCTCCAGCCAATGCACAAGGTAGGACACTGAATCTCACCTTCTGCATTCATAAGCACAAGGAAATGTACACAAACATATACGTACTTAAAGACACACTAGCAGTTGGCATATCTGTTAGACAGCAAATAAACTTAATTCATGATAGTTTGTGAACTGACCCACATAATGCAGTTTACAATGATAAATATGCAACATTTTTGAAATAATGTGTCCTGGATTTCAGACAGAAGAAGACTTTAACAGGTAACTGTCAATTCAACTTGAAATCACCATCAGTTACCTTTATAGCTAGCTAGCTAATTAACACTTAGATGTGTGAAACTCGGTCTCCAGCTGACTTTCTAATGTTTCCAGCTGACTTTTAAACAAGATTGCATCATTTATCATAATAAAGCTGCATGTTCCTGGCAAAGAGTCGCCATCCTCACTCTACTACTCTGCTACTATAAGTTGTAGAGTAGGTAGAGTAAATAGTAGGCCGTGCATGCTAATGCTAGTGCCAGCTTCCGTTAGAGCAGACTGTTCAATCCATTCCTTACTATTTTGCCCTTGTGTTTTTGGAAAGAGAAATTCTTGAGATTTTGTTTCTATGCAATAGTTCTCCTTTTTATATGAAAAAAAGAAAATCATGTTTTTTTCTTTCTGCTTGGCATTTGATAGAATATTGTTCTCCACCCAACAGAAGAGAGCTCGAGCTCTTTCTGCCCCTCAGGGAAATGAATGTCTGACTGAGGAAAAATCCAAGTTTCTTTTGTACTTTTACAGGAAGTTCCCAAACCTTTCTTGGGCAACGGAATGATGACAAGAAGCAGCAGAATTATAGTCTAAAAATATAACGTAGTGTAAGAGGAGAGGCTGATGACTTCAGATAAATCTGTAGTATTAGACTTCAGGATGGAAAGAGAGCCAGTTTTACAGTAAAGAGTCAAACTGTCAGTCTTATTTTCCCCTACTGGGCCCTGACAGGAGAAGGTGATTCCTCTCATTCCCCTTTTCTTTAATCATGTCTCACAAAACTATTACCTCCAGAGAGCCGATGGAGTGAACAGCAGAATAACAGCTCCAGATGAGTGACAGACAAAGTGGGGAGCTCGGAGAGGAAAAAGATGAAGGAAGAGGAATGAAAGGAAGGTCATTTTATCACCGTCGTGACAACACTACACTGCCGTGATGAAAGCTCCTCAGGAAAGCTGCGTTGGAAGCACTATAATTCTTCTTAATTTGCTGTTTAAAAAAATAAAGCTGCAGCCACCCTGAATAGATCGGTGGCTGTATTTTGAACTCCCATGTGCTTATAAGCAATTTTCATTAATGAATTGTAAAGAAAAATACATTGGTAGTATGTCGCAGTTGTGATTTTGTGCCCTCAAAGACACATTTAACCAGAGTTCATGAACATTAATGGCTCAAAAAATTAAAAACAGGATGCTCTAGACAGAAAGTGAGCTGAGCTGAATCAGGTATTCACTTCCTGCATCTCACACAAACACACAGACACCCTTTGTGTTTGATGTGTCTGTGTGGTGACTAATCACACTCAAAGCAACTAATGACTCATGCAGCTCTGGCCTTAGCTTCAGATGGAGAGAGGACTCTGGAAAGCTGCTGGTCCGTCCGATTCAAGATTACACAGTCCTTCCTCTCACAGTGACACCATTGATCTCACTGGGCATGGGGACAGAGGTTATTTAAACCGGCTCGATAACACGCTTAGGAGAAGCCAAGCTACGATTTGGCTATATGTGTGCGCAGTAAAGCGCAGAGAGGAGGCAATTTAGATCACTATGAAGGATCTTTCACAGACAAGTCAAGTAAACGAGAGACAGAGAGGAGTAACTTGGGTTTGTAGTAACTGTAAGTACAGGTATTTACAACTTTTCCATTCTTTACGTTAATTATTTAGCATTGAACAAGCACCCAAGAGGAAATATACTGATGTGATATTTAATTGCATGCACCACCGATTTGTGAGACTGACAGCTCTTATAACATCCATCTGTTTCCGACTTTCCTGTAGAGCCATAAAGCTGCTGTGGAGGTACACTCAACAGACCTGCAGCAGATGATCTCAGATATGCTCATTTTCTCTTCATCTCTTCATGCTCAGCCTCTTTCTGGCAGTGTTGTATGTGTTTGTGTGTGTGTGTATGTGTGTGTGTGTGTGTGTGTGCGCAAAAGGTGTAGGTTTTTCTGTGAGATTTAGTATACATTATCCAACTGAGAGTTGGACAAAAAAAATCAATTTAAATGCATTTGATTAACATATGAGGGAGCCGCAGTCTTTATACATGTGCACATAAATGTGTGAGAGCAGAGTATCATAACAGCTTTTAGAGGAAATAGAAACCAGGGTGCACCAGACAGTGGCCTCCATGGAATCAATCATCGTTCATTTCTGTAATGCATCAAAAAAGGATCAAATCACACCGACATCAATTGATTTGTTTCCACTGAACCTTTTAGTGGAATAGGAAAAATGTTCTTATTTTACTTAAAGGACTTCAGAAAAAAACAAGCTGATTTGTTTCGTGTAAAAAGGATAAAGTCTGTAAATAGTGAGTGAATGTGTATGAATTTGTCCTTGGAGTTATTTTATCCAAAGGACTCTATGGTGGGCCATTTCTGCCTTCCTACTGAATTATTTAAGGTCCAGTGTGTAACATTTGGATGATCTATTGGCAGAAATAGAATATAATATTCATAAATATGTTTTCATTTTATATGTGTGTGTGTGTGTGGGGGGGGGGGGGGGCGGGGGTATAATCACCTGAAAATAAAAATTGTTGTGTTTTTGTTACCTTAGAATGAGCCGTTTTTATCTACAGACACCACGGGTCGCCTTCCATTAAGGCAGCCATGTTGAACCACCATGTTTCTACAGTAGCCCAGAATGGACAAACCAAACACTGGCTGTAGGTCGGGCTAGTCTCAAAATACTACACTTTGCAATTTTTTCTTAAAATTTCATGTATTTTTTTTTACTCTTCATATTCTTCCATTGATACTTTTTTCATGTCAAGTTAAAAACATACATACTCTGAATTTGCACAGGAATAACTAGAAGCATGTTAAGGAATCTCTTTTAAACCGGCCATAACTTATATATATATATATATTGTCATTTTATAAGTTCATATGGTGAATCTGTTAGCAAACACTGGCTAATTTACAGATCCAGCAGATCCAGAGAAACATTAGTATTCATTTGGTGCCATATTTCTGGCCACCAATATTCACTGAGCTTTTAGCTCTATTATTGGTCCCCACCTAGTCCTAAAGTATCTTTAGTTGCTAAATGCTTCACTATGTTCACCAGCTAGTTGCTAGTCTGTGTCTGTTTGTCGTTTGGTGCTGTAAAGGTTGCGTACATAGTTGATAAGAGTGAACCAAAATAGCAAAGTGGTGGGCCAGGTTCAAATGTATGCAGCTAAGATGTATAGGTAAATAGAAATATCGAAGAAAATAATGATTTTAGGGTCAGAGTTCAAATATATGTAGCTAGGGAGGGTCTAAGTAGCCACTACACCAGCTGTGTCTAAAAGACACCAGAGGTCAAAGGTGAAGGTCTTGAGGCTAGCTCTTGGTAACAAAGTCAATAAAGGATCAGGTGCATGAGACGCAGCTATCATCTAGAGTATATTAGTCTATGGTTACACACACACACACACACACACACACACACACACACACACACACACACACACACACACACACACACACACACACACACACACTGGATTGTGAGAGCTACTTTTAAATACACAGTACAACCACATTTCCATAAACAGGGAGAGGTGGTCAGGAAAACGAGGCTGTGGCTGTGAAATGAAATGGAATAATAGACACAAACATAGACATGTTGGTGGGACTTCATCCAAGAATTCCTCATCTTTAATGATGTGCTGAGTCTGTGGAATATCAACTAGGTGAGGAACAGGAAAAAAAAGGGAGCTCTGTCCTTCAAGTGTTTATGACCAATGCTAATGCTCGCTGAGGCAGGAGCCAACTCTCCTCATTCTCATGTAACAACAACAAGAAAGAAGTGCTGAGTTTACATAATTCAAACAGTGTGACATGTGCAAAAGGTAATACAACTGTGATGGCTATTAACTTAGTGACTAATCTTTCTAATCTTCTACATAGCAGAGGCTGATAAAACTTTGGTGAGGCTAAAAGAGCTTCTTCTCAGTCGACTGTAAAGCCAAACATTTGTCTTCCACCAGTCACTATACCTTAGAGGAGAGCCCATGGCCAAAGACAAAGAGAGGGACCTTTCTCTTTGTGTGGGTGAGCTGTTCAGCTGTGGTCTCATCTACGCTTGTAATGATTGGCCTGGTGGGCTGCTTTAGTCCCTCCCAGGCTAAAGACTGAAGTTGATTGATGGATTGGTTTGTCCAATCCCTTTTGGGTTTTGGTGGCTGGGGGACTCTGTGAGAGGGGTTTCAATATTCCAGGGAGACAGAGTTCGACATTACTTCCCCATCCAGCAGCTCAAAACACAACTATTCAATGCCCCTTTTCTATTTGACAAATGTTTGTGGTTGGATCATTGAGCTCTGAGATTTGGGAGCTGTCCAGTGCTGAAAACGTGGACAGTTTTAGCTCCAGTCACTGTGAAGTCATTGTTAGTCTAAAGCCTATTCCCCTTCCGGCTGTAAACGGACCACAAAGTTCAAAGACGTCATAAAATTCCCACTTAAGTTCCCAGTCAGCTGGATCTTTATGAATTACTACAAGAACAAAAAATCACCCCAAACACTGCTACAAAAAAAGTCTCATACATTACACCACCCATCACATTCTGATCAAAACAAAGGCAACACATTTCCAGGGCAACATAACTAGAAAGCAACAAGCCTGTGGCTGGCTCAGAGGTGAAGCTTATTTTGATCTTGCACTATAAACGAGTGCAAATGCTGATTTGCATTTATATAGGGCTATTCTGTTAGCTATTAGCACTCTATTAAGGGGGAATAGACCCCGTAATCACCTAAGTGACATATTAGAGTGGGCACTTTCATGCAATAGAGAATAATATCAAACCCTGACTGAGAATTATCTTTGGCTTCAACTGAAAATACACCGTCGGCAAGACTTATGAAATACATTCATAGCAGCAAACTGGAGACAGAACTGCCCACTTATGACCAGCAGGGTAAACGCATCTCCTGTCTTTCATTTCACTCTGAAAAATTGGAATGCTACAGCACTTTAGAGCTGAAACTTACAGCTGTCTTTATTATGGATTGATTTGCAAATTATTTATGCAGTCTTAGTCTTTTACTACAGACTTATAAAAACGTAAGAACATTGTTTAAAACGTTCCTAAGCCCAATTTTCCTAATTTAACAGGTTCGGTCTGGTGTATAAACTGCTATAAAATCGAGAAAAACTTTGTCAAATAGCTTGATTTGTCAGACTTATTAACCTAATTATAATCATTTTACTATCAAAAAAGCTACAAATCCTCACAGTTACGATAAGAAACAAGGGATTGTTTGGCATTTTTCAGCAATTATTTTTCTGTCAATCAACTAATCGATAAATCAACTCATCTCACCTAAAAGCATCTAAAAACATTACTTCTTTTCCATCTTCAACTGACACAAAGTGACCCCTTGTATTGCAGAGGGCTCAGAGCCAGGCATGATAAACAATGCTGAGGCTGATTGAGTGCAAAGTGTGCAGCAACAGACAGCGAGGCAGCTGAACTGAGCTCGTACTCTATTTTAGAATCAGACCTTTTTCTTCCCCACAACACCGCTCTCTGATCCCTCTGCTCGGATGAGCGCAGTCATCTACATACACACATGAACACACAAACATACACACCAACTACTGCCATGCGTGCGACCTGCACACTCTTTTTTCAAGCACACACTTACACACATCCGGACAGAATGAAAAATGCATGCTGTAAACTTTCAGCTGGGTCTCTTAGCCTCATTCCTCACTATTCCTCTCTCTCCTCATCCCAACAGGCACTACTTCTCTCCCTCTCTGTTATCTCTCACACACATTCATTTCCTCAGCTCGGGCTCGTCGGCGGCGTGACGTTGCCTAGTTAACCTCGTCCTGCTTTATGGCACTGACACACAGCTGGTGGTGGGCGCACTAACAAGGCCAAAGAAGAAAAGACTTGGACTCCTCCAGACTGGAGCAGTGAATAGAAACAGAATGGGCTTTATTGGGCTGCAGGGGCTCTCATATTCCCAGACAATACCGCTCATTTGTCAAGGTGACCCAAAGTGTTCTCCTCCTTCACTGTGATTTGTACATGCCAGTGTTTGTTTACAGAGCAGGCAGTCATCAATATGAGACTTTCAAAGGTTCGTTCACGGCTTGGCACCAGGCAATTACTCATTTTACCATCATTTGGTCGCTTTTTGTGTCATTTTTCATTTTATATTTTCAGCACCAAAGCAAAATGAGTTAAGAAGGCACAGAGACATGAGAGGTACTTTAATGTAAAGATGAAACACTGTGTGAAGCGGTCACAGGGATCACTGATAATCCAGTTTCTATACATGTAACAGTACCTTTGATGTCATGGCCAGGTGACAGCTCTGGAGCCGGACCAATATAGGATCTGATTTTGGCAGTTACTCAACACATGTTGTTTGTTCACCAAAGGACTCTGATTTACATAATAGATTTCTCAAACACCTGTTCAAGTGTTCAGATCTGCTTCCACAATTGCATCACCCAACAGAAGGCATCCTGCCCTTTGATTTCTTTTCATTCTGTCAACTGTAAAGGAAGATTTAGAAGATGTATGTAAACCAAACCATAAACTTCTCATGACGACAAGATCTCTAGAGAGAAACCCATGTAAGGAACACACTAACAAGGTTACTTGGTGAGTTAATGATTTATGCATGCTCCTACATGGGTCGTAAATATAGACCAATATTAAAAGCTCTGACCTTTTAATAATTAAAGATATCCCAAACGGGTGCGATTTGTGTGCGTCTCAAAAGCTGCGACTGTGATCGTGTGAGTGGAAAGGCATTGATTGGTCCACAGGAAACACTTATTGCATATGCATATAATTAGATAATGCATGGATGGACAATGTGACAAATTCCAAGCTCTGTTTTTGCTCCAGTTTAGCCTTAAGTGCGTTTTTATATCGTCACCAAGAAATTAAAACACTTTAAATCCTCCACCAGAAGCTGAGCGGTCTCCGGCGCCTCCTGCCACCCGGTGACTTGAGATATCACACATTGACTAGAATGACTGGTTATTATAAAGCATGCACGCGAAGCAAATTACACTCTTACCTTTAATGACAATACGAGACGCGTCTCAATGGTGCAATCCTCAGGAATGTGAGCAAAAGCTTTGCGCCTCAGAGGCAGGTGCTCTCCAAAGCTCCCAGAGGGTGCAGAAACGGGGAAACGACGGAAACCAGGGTGAAACAGCACTTTACAGCGGCACACACAGGGTGAGTGTGTGCACAAGCGCTCCGCGTCTTGGACTTTCCGCTCCTTCCTTATCCTCTCCTCACTGAGCGGCAGCCAATGCGCCGTTCAATCTCGCACACTGATATCTACCAGATCGAGGGGGGATGCGCGCACACACATACACACGCACACATATACAGCAAGGTGCTCCCACCGTCCCCCCCTCCTCGCCAGCAGATACGCTGAGGGAGAGAAGCAGTTTGAACAAAGAGGCAAGCAGTGACAGACAGACGGCTCCAGCGCCCCCATTCAAACAGGGGAAACAAGGGTGGTGGTGGGGGTGGGAGGGGGGAGTTTTGGGGGTGTAAGAGAGAGAGAGGAGGGGGTGTACTTTATATGACCATAATCCGATTCCTACATAAACCTCAGAGGTTGATCCGATGTCTGTGAATTAAATTAAAATTTACCCATGAGCTTACAATGACAGTCTGACCATCAGCTAACCCCCCCATATCCTCCAGTCACATCCTCACATCCTCTGCACCTCAGAGGGAATCAACTCAACTTGTGTAAACACAGATAACCCTCAGACCTTCTATTCAAATGAGACAAAAATAAAGATCACCTATCCAATTAATGTGTGCAGCAATAACATCTGACTGATGACGAACAGCAGAATTAATTGTAACAACTGCTGAGTGAAAACACAGCTGCCTCAGATGCATCTCACAACCTGGCAACAGCCAACTGCTCATCACTGCAGAGGGGTCAATACAGAGCAAACAGCATCAGTCTTCATTAGCACGTTATAAACAAAGAAAGGAAAAAGAAGCTTGTTTGTTGCTGCTGGAAGCTCTGACCGAGACCGTCTGACCACTGGTTCAGCTCCTACACTGATTCCTCTCCGTGATAACGTGAGTGGAAGAGCAGCAGACTCTTTGTTATTCATCATACTGTAGGTCTGCAGTCTGTTGCTCCACGCTCAAGATGGTTTTGAATTATGCATCTTCCCTTGTGTAATGGAGGCTGGAGTTGGTTTTTGAATCTTAATAGAGCCACTAATAATGGTAATCACAGTGACTCTAAACTGAAATCTGTATTTTAAAAAAATAGTTCATTTCACTCCTTCAAATGAAGCAATGGTTTTTGAGCTTTTTTCACTTCAACCCAACTGACCTGTGGGTCAGTCATTAGAAACTCATGCTGTGCACAGCCAAACTTTGTACAAACCTGCATAACTTTATTTAAAATTCAAGTGGAGATCTCAAAGTTTCCAAAGGTACCGGGCTGAATTTTGAGCAAGGATGCACAAGACATCTTGAACAGAATAAGTACACAGGTTGTTTTCACATGTTAAGGTGACCAGCTCCCCGAGGCCTTTGCAGGAGAACTCAGAGTTTAGTGATTCTGCATGTCTTCCCGCTCCTCCCCCTCTTGCTGTGGTGTTCTGAAGGAGCTGGAGATGCAATAAGAGCTGCCCTGTTTGTCTCTGTTTTCCCCCTTCACTCTCACAGCACGGATGAGGGCCCCGTCAACAAACTTGTCTGTAAATTTGTTTGCTTGTAAAATAAACACACTGACTGGATCAGGAGCATCAGTGGTAGGCCTCAACCGCTGCTAGTATTTCTGATCCAAATTTTATGTGTCTTTGGGTGTGCCAGTGACAGCAATTTGCATATATTTTCTCCTTTTCTCTTGCAAAAGTATTACAAAACACGCTATTGTGTTTAGGATGCCAACAGAACCAAAGCCAAGAATGAACGTTTGTAACAGGATTACAGAAAAACCCAAATGAAACTATGTTTACACAACAAATACGATTAAATATGACTAAAATATGTTCTCTGGGACATCAAACAGCTTTGTTTATTCTGAATTTCTGCATTTGAAATGAAAGATTTTTTTGTGCAACAAAGAATAACACATAAACATCAAGAGAGCATGAAGAGGCATTTAGATGGATGGATGAAGAAACATTTACCCAGAAGATGTTTAGCTGGCTTAGGCCTTGTTGTCACAAACAGTGGGTCTCGTTGAGTCACTCAGTACTGCAGTACCACTTCTGTAGATTTATGTGCTGACAGAAGAAAAAGCTTTTGTGTTAACAGGGCTCTTACCTCATTTTGCACTTCACTGTCAAATCTGCAGACAGCAACAGAGAACCAATCCTGTCCACCAATCTCTGTAATATTCATTTCCGAAGACCACAAACTGTAAATCTACATGGTTCAATAACTGTAATGGACTGGATCAATATGTGTTATTGGAAACTCCCATACCTCTGTGGACTGGAAACAGATCAGTGCCACTGTGGATGCGCAATCTTCCCTCAGCTTCAATTCCAGAGGATCAATTTCTGGCTGAATTATAACAACTCCTCGTACAGTCGACCTTGTTTATCAACACCAACCAGTCAGCTCTGAATTCCTCTGTGTTAGAGCTACCCAGAAACACACAGTATGTGTCATACTTATGCAGGTGTCTTCACTTTGTCCAAGTTTATAAAATAAATTCTGAATTACATCTCAAACCAACAAATAATGAATGAGCTTCTATGCCTTCAAATGTCTCAAAACTTGATCGTCAGCATCATTTTAGGAATGTTTTGTCCTTTAACACCCAATTTTACTCTTATTCCGTCAAAGCTCCTCCATGAAGAGACTTAACAATTTGTTAGTGTTATGTTTACAGCTTGTTAATGCAGCTTTAAGTAGTTTTAAGGTGAGAAAAAAATCTGATTTCACACTGTCTGGCAGTGTCATACATACTGTATTCTGTATTATGTTTGAGTGAAATACTTGAAACTGAAGCTGAGCAGATGCTATAATGACAAAACATGTGAAAGTGGACATCTGAACGTGTTTATGCTCAAAGTTTATGAGATTAAACATTGGATTGCACAGTTTTACAGCGCACATGCACTGCACACAGTCACCAATTCATGCACACACACACACACAAGCAGTCTTGGCTCAGCCTTAATGTGAGCTGTGACTTTTAGAAATGTCAGGCGGCTCGCCAAATAGACAAACAATGTCAATCACTCTCCAGCAAGGGAGCAGCCATCCACGCACAATGGAGAACACACAATACACAAGGGAGGCAGGATGAGGACGATGACACAAAAAACGACTTCTGGAAAGATATTATGGAATCTTAACGGGAGCAAAATAACACCGCCAAGTAACGCACGCTGCCCTCAGTAGGAAACAGAGAGCGTAATGAGGCTTTCAGTAGCATCGTGATTTCTCCACGCTGGTAGAGATGTGTGGTGTGTTTAGGCTCCCATCCTGTGTTTGCTTATTATTTGCTGGGTGGACTCATTCTTCATGGGTTTGTTTTTATTGTGATGCTGTTAATGTGAAGAGATCAAACAGAGCAGTAACAAAGCCACATAAAAAGAGGGGAAACAGGATATCTCCCAGCGGAGAGAAGTCTAAACAAATTTTATAAACTCCAGTGCTGATAAAGCAGGCTTGGTTTAGCCACCATGCTGCGTTTAAGTGTTTCCAAGCCAAGAGGCCCCATCTGGTCGGCACAGCAGTCATGGAGGAAGTCAGAGAGACGCGGTGGGCACCAATGATAACCACATGGAATACTTCCACACTGTCTAACCACAGGCCTACTAGTTAATGTTTGCTTTGGCCAAAAGTTCCATTGAACCACATTGTCTTTACTGACATAAGTTTAATTTTATCTGGTGGCTGCACAGTAGAAGTTGTGAGATTTTCCTTTTAAGGTTTAAAGCTTGTTCTGTGCTACTGGCAGGCTTTTATTTCAATGACTAAGTGGAATTTTTACTGAGCATTCGTTATTGTAGTAGTCTGACAAAAAAAAAAAAAAAAAAAAACCACTCAACTTCAAGGTCCAACTAAGAAGACTATCATCATGCTCAATTTATTTATTTATTTATTTATTTATTTATTCATGCTGTGGCTCCGTGGATGGGTATGTCAGTGGTTAGTCCACCACTAGTTCAGACTAAAATATATCAAGAACTACTGGATGGATTGCTGTGAAGTTTTGTACACTCATTCATAGTGCCCTATGGGTGAATTTTACTAACATTGGTTGACCCATGACCTTTCCTTAAGTGCCACAAGCAGGTCAAACTTATGTGAAATGTCCTAAAATCTACCAGATGCAAAACATTTTGCACAGACATTCATGGTTCCTGGAGGGTGAATCCTTTGAGGACCACCATGAGATTCACATCTGTGGCTTTCAGTGAAATGTCTTAACATGGAGGATGGATTTTCATGAAATTCTGTGCTGCAGATACTCATGTCTCCTTCAGGACAATTTTTAGTAGACATTATACCTGCTTAACATCAGGATATTAGCATAGTCATTGTGAGCATGTTAGCATTTACAGCCTCACAGAGCAGTTAGCATGGCTCTCGTTGGCTCGTCTTTCACTTCACTCAATATGACCTCTTTGAGCCAATCATCTTGTTGCTGTCAAACTTTAAAATCGGTTCCTTTCTCTGCTGCTGTTAGCTGTCATTTCAGTGCATGATTGATGCCATCCACATCCATCCCACTCACCTCCAGTTCGTTTACGTGTCTTTATATGAAGTATGAAGTATGTTTGTGAAGTACCATCCTGGGCAGCTGGAAAAAGATCAAGGAGGCCGGTCAGGTCAGTTTACAGTCTTCCCCCATACACAACTACCAGTTGCCACCAATGGCTCGGTTTCATCACGACCCCAAATATTAGGGATACACCGATATGATACGTCAGATATTGGCCCCAATATTGATCTTATTTAGCAAACTGGATCAGCCACTACATGACCAGCCCATGTTAAATGAAGTTCAATGTATTATTGTATTATTATGAAATTGTTTCTACTGTCTGTTGCATTCAGTTGTTTTAAGAAATACTCCAAATGATCACATGTCATCAGTACTTGGCATCAGTAGATAGCCTGAGCTGAAGTATCTGAATCTGTATTGGGCGAGGAAAAGTTAAATCACTACTATGAAACTTTGATCATGTGATGACAAAAGGACCATCTCCATGACAACTGAGCAAACTCAATTTGCTGATTAGATGTGTTTGAAAGTTCAGGAAAAACCTGCTGAGTCAAATCAGTTGTTTCAGCTGAAGAGATGTTCACAGTAAGACAGGATGGAACAACACTGAGCCTGAGGCCTAAATGTAGCTTGATAAGTTATAGAGGAAAAATATTAGTCAGGAATCAAAGAGAAAGGAGGTCTCGGCAGCCTAGAGGAGAAAAAAAGATCATGAACAGCAGTGGATGGACCATTAGCAAACAAAAGAACAGAGTTTGGGTTTGAGGGGAGAACAAAAGAAGATACACACTCCCAAATCAAAAATTGTTTTTTAGTGATAATACAAATGTTTAAGCTCCACACTTCTGGGACAGAATGAGAAACATTTTTTGGCAAACCTTTTTTTATCTTTTGAATTTTATTATTCAGTTTGTTTGTACGTGTGCTTGCCTTACAGTTGATGCATGAGGGCTTTTCATTCAGACTAGATGACAGCTTTAACAACCCCAACCCCCCACCAACACACACACACACACACACACACACACACACACACACACACACACACGTACTTGAAAAAAAAAACCTTTTACATGCTCAATTAAGCACTGATCTACCTTGGCAGTTAAATTCAGGTCATGTGTGGAGGAGCAGCTGTATGTGTGTGTGTGTATGTGTGTGTGTGTGTGTGTGTGTGTGTGTGTGTGTGTGTTTGTGTTTGTGTGTCTCTTTGTGTGTAATTGTGTACATTCTCAAGCATGATTGGGGTGTGTAGGTATGAAATTATGTATTTGTGTGTGTGTGTGTGTGTGTGTGTGTGTGTGTGTGTGTGTGTGTGTGTGTGTGTGTGTGTGTCTAATGAGCTCTTCTGTGCAGCATCTGTGGTCTGTGTCACACTCAGCCTTCGTCCTCCTCCTCCTCCTGCTCTTTCATCAGGTATCTGTGGCAGTCACTCTCTTCACCGCAGCAGATTACAAACCACAGAGCTCTGAAAACAAGGAGCTCTGCTGTCAAAGCTTTCTGCGATTACACTATCCTTTACACACTCACACACACACACAGAGACCTAGAGAAGGAAACAGACAGACACAGTTACAAACACAAATAGAGTAGGTTTATTATCTTCGTTAACATCGCCCCAAAAAGACAACATGACAAAAATATTCCAAGAGAAAAACATCATCATCCACTCTGCTGTAACTCTTCCTCACTCTACTCTACAGGAGCTGTACAGTACTCGGCTGTACTCTTCTCAACTTTACAGTAATGACTCTGTTCTCTTCTGCCATGCACTACTTTAACTAGTGGTGTAACTAAGTACATTTACTCAAGTGCAAACTTGAGCCTTTTGTTTTCATGCCACTTTCTACTTCCACAGCACTATATTTCAGAGGGAAGAGTACTGAACTACAATTCTTTGACAGCTTTTACATTGAAAACATATGAAGAGCTTATAAAGTATGATGTTTTGTTATCAATTGTTAGACCCTTCCTGCTTCCTTATTCCAAACTCTAACCTCTAAGTCTCTCTGGCTGCTTGGTAGCCGAATATTTGCGATGTACATCATGTTACTGCAACATCCCCGGTTAGACTATTTTGGCCTATCTCTATCAAATAAATATGTACTCAGTTGCCAGTCCTTTCACCTAGCTACAACAAATGCAGCATAATACAACAACCCTGCAGTAAATCCTACCTTTGTGATGGTTACAAATATTCATATTCATATGTTTTTGTTGAAAGCTTTTAGAGAAAACTTTATGATCATTTTGGAGGCTGCTGTTTGTGGTGCTTTTGAATTGTATTGTGTTATACAGAGAGCTGTTTCTGTTATTTTGTCCACCTCACCAGACTAAAGGTACACTATTTTAATCTGCTGTAACTTCACTCTGCTCTACTCTTTTCTCCTCCACTCATCACTCTTCTCCCTCCCTACCTCAGCCATACTCTATTGTAACTCCATACAGTGATGGAAATTGTAACATAATGAAAGAATGAAACAAGTAGGTGAGCTCTTTATGACTTCATTGCTGCAGGTAACACTTGCCCTAGTTGGTCTGGTAATAGAGCGTGTTTCATTCTTATTGCCTCACTCTGCCTCCCTGACACTGAGGGGAATCTGACTAAATGATCACGAAGATCTGCAGACTCACTCCTTAACCTACTTTACTCCAGTTTTAAATCTGTTTCATCATCCAGGTCGTGTATCTGTGTGGGTTTTTTTTTTTTCCATCCTCATTCTGTTTTGAAAGCAAGTTGCTAAAAAACATGCTCCACTTTCTCTCACCAATGACGCCTCAGTCTGTTCAAGGACTGTATTTCATAACAGAGTAAACACCTCATGAAGCCTTTCATAATACCCCGTCCATGTCTGTTATCTGCCTTCTCTCTGCTGCTTCCTGTTGAGATGGAAAACATGGACCATAACTATTTCCAATCACTGCAAGCACAGGATGTGTTGCACAGAAATGCATATGATGGTGTAAGGGGGTGTTAGCTTTAGCCCACAGGTGAAAAAGAAACCCAGATCAAATTAGAATGATAAAGGCCATAACAGATTGCTTCTGCAGACTAAATTATCCTACACAGCAGACCTGTCGGCATGGGGAATAATGCTGAAATAAATTGGATATAAAGGACAATTTCACAGTATTTAGCAGTGAGAAATAAGGCACATGCTATAAAAAATGTTTTGGAATAAAAAACAGCTTCACAGAGTAGCTTTAAACTGTTTTGTTGGCAATTTTTTTCTTACAAAACCTGTAAATTAACTTTGAAAACATAAATTACCTCCCTCTCTCTTGCTCTCCCTCTATTTCACACACACACCCACGTTTAACGCCTCTAATGAAAATGCCCATCTGTTTGTTTTTCCTAATTACAACACATTTGGCTTGTCAGAGCATTAACACAGCGTGAATGCAACATATTTTTTAAAGCACATAACTCCACTGGAAATATTGTGTATCTTGAAGGCACACAAATGCTTAAGTGCCAATTAGTGCTATACAATCCCATCCTGACTCTAGCTACATAGTCCCATTGATGTAAGAAGAAATCTGTGCATATCCTTTAAAGAATAGTCAAACACTTTAATAACGGTGCCTGGACCAGACTTAGATGGAGACTGTCCTCGAAAGAAGAACATCAGCATTAGTTGTGTCAGCTAGTGCCCCAACATGACATTTGTTTACCTTTAAGTGACAAAGTCCCATCAGAGGCCGCAGGAATTATGATGTGAGCAAAAGAGGTCAGGTGATCTTATTATTGAGTAACATGTGGAGGAAGTCAGGGTTGGTGGATGGGTCAATGAAGCATTTTAACATTGGACACGACACTTTGTTTTCCTATTTCAAACTGACAGTTTTATTTGAAAGCATGACCACAACAGTTTCCAGAACTTAATACATGTTTATTATTGCAACCATGCTGACATAGCTCCCCTAACCTTAACAAACTAGTAATTTTATGATCTTTCTCTAAACTCTTATTTTTGTGCCTAAATCTAGCCAATCCTTAAAGGTCGAGTGTGTAACATTTAGGAGGATTTATTGGAAGAAATTGGATATAATTACATTCATATAGGTATGTTTTCATTAGTGTATCACCTGAAAATAGGAAACCTTGTGTTTTAGGGACCCTAGAATGACCCCATTTTAAACGCCACAGGTTGCTGGGGTTTTTTTGCCCGTTTCGAGGCCACCGTTGTTTCTCCATCGAGCTTTGAAGGGACAGACAAATGGTGTCGTCCAGTTTTCAGCGGGAAATTTTTCTACGTGTTATTCTAAAGAACCTGGACAAACAACATATTTTGTTGTTTAATTTGGAGGACTTGGTAAAACGGTAAGATCAATACTTTCATCTTTGTACATTAAACATGAATTTTCTGCAAGCAAACGGTTAGCTTAGCGTAGCACAAATACTGGAAACAGGGGAACCTGGCTAGCCTGTTCTCTAGATAACTAATTAAAACATTGTGTCTGGTTTCTTTAATCCGTACAAAACTCAAAGTGTAAAAATGGAAATTTGCACTAGGCTAGCTCTCGGCTCTGAGCAGTTGCCAAGCAACAAGTGACCTGTAAGTTAGTGCACTGAGATATTGTTCGGCTCATGACCCCAATTGTGAATGTCGGTTTTACCCCAGTATTGATGTAACATGTCAATAAGTGAGCTTCAGAGATGCTGGTAAATGTCTTTTGTTACGTTTTGAGGCTAGCTGTTTCCCTGTTTCCAGTCTTTGTGCTAAGATAAGCTAAGCTGGTGGCTGTAGCCTTATATTTAATGGACAGACATGAGAGTGGTATCGATCTTCTCATCCAAGTCTCCACCAGAAAGCAAATTAACTAAACTATACCCTTAAAAACAAGTTACATCACAACAAGAAGTAGTTTGCTGCTCTTAATGTTAGTTCTCGGTCCCTCACACACACACACACACACACACACACACACACACACACACACACACACACCCATTATTTCTAAAATTTGCCCTTCATTCCTCATTGTCATTCTGAGCAACCTGGTCGTCCTTCATTTGTCCACTAGGCTCTTAACATCTTTCTCCTCTGTCTCTGTTGTGTTGTTGCTGTCTGTCTGGCGAGGTGAGGGGGACGTGTTGTGTGAGGATTATGCAGACGGGCCTGTAAATCCTTCAGTAGCAGAAATATCCATGCTCCACCACACTGCTGCAAATCACAGCACGATGCATTGAATCGTCCTTGACCGAACGCTCAGATTTCTTAAAGCAAAAGAAGAGTACAGCTTTATTTTTACCCATATTTTATTGATTTTTAGGTTTAAGGCTGGTACACACACACACACACACACCTGACCAGGTGGCTAACAATCCCATTGATCACTGGTCTTTAACCTCCTGGGGGGAAAGGTCAGTCTAATTGAAACCTCAGCAGCCTCAGGAGACCTGAACTGTGCTGAACTGTGACATTCACCTAGTCCCAATACCAGGTCGCCCTCTGTCTCCCCCCTCTGCAGCACTGTGCTACTAATGGTCTCATCACTGCACTGCAACCACTGTTTCTCACATCCACAGCTCCCTTTCTTGCTCTCTGCTGTCACTTCTGTGCTAATAAATGTTTGGAGGAACTTTGTTGAAGGACACATAGTTCTTGCTGCTTGTCCTCGGTGCCCCAGTGAATTACACCTCAGACTCAGTTTGAAAGGGGTGACAGACAGAAAGTGATGAGCAAGGATTCTCATACTTCTGTAACAATTCTGACAAGGGCTGAATTCAATATGTGAATTAAACCTTGAGAAATTTCTCGCACACAGTCCAGCTGTGAAAGGCAAAAAGCTTTACTGTTGATTTAAACATTCGTCTCTGTCCTTGCTCTACAGGTGTATTTAATCTTTCACTTGAGAGATAACTTCACATAAGGGACCAAGACAAGGAGAGAATATTCAGAAGGACGTTTCACAGCTCTGATAGTGATGTTTTAGGGCCATCTAGTGGAGATAATCTGTGTCACATGATGCTTGATAGTCCAAGCAAGCAAACAAGGTACACAAGTATAAGTACACATATTCACCATTAGCATGCATATCAATAGCATATTGGCTAATTAATAAACATGGTCTATTCTTATTTAATAAAAAAAAAAACACAAATGTTAATAGTATCCAAATAACTCTAAATGTTTTTCATTCTAAAATGAGGTCTTTAATAATATGCTTTTCTCAGTACCTTCTTTTACAATTTTTTAAATTACAGTTTCGATTTAGGGTCTTGCTTAGGTGCGAGCAAGACCTCAGTTAATGTCCTAGTAGTTGTAAAATATGGTGAGGCAGAATAAGGCATTAATAAGTGCTTTATAATGAGTAATAAAGCGCCAATATGCTACTTCTATGCATCCTAATAAGCAACCAGTTTTTGGTGAATGTGTGTATCTTAATATAAAGTGTTACTGCAAACAAACCTTTCGATACAGCACTTGTCAAAGCAGAAGTTTAAAAAATGCTTTATATGAAGAAGAAAACACTATAAAAAAAAAAAAAAAAAAGACTATACATTTAGAAAAAGCAGAATTAAGTGTACAACCTACCACATAAAAGTTAAAAAGTTAAAATTAAGAGAAATCCAAATAAATCCATTGCTTTTTCTTTTCTGTGGGATGTTGTTTATTCCCCCTGGTGCTGTTGGATCAAATATATACCACTAAAGATGCTGGCTTAAATATGAACTTTAGTTTGTCTTTAAAAGAAGCACTGGAATAAAAATGATATTTTATTTTAACCAAGCAATGAACGGACACATATTTTAGTTTAACTTTAAATGTGTTTGCTGTATCCAGTAAGCCCTCTCAATGTATTGCTTTAATTGAGTGGTGGAAAGTAACTAATTACTTTTACTCAAGTACTGCACAGTACAAAACTGAGGTTTTTTACATTACTTGAGTATTTACATTTTATTGTGACTTCTTCTACTCCACCATATTTTTTTAAAAAAGTATTGTTCCTTTTACTCCAATATACACATTTTCCATACAAATTATTATTATTTTTTTTACTTTTGATTACATACAAGTACATTTTGCCAATACTACTTATGTACTTTTACATAACATTCTCTAAAGAGGCCTTTTACTTTTAATTGAGTGTTTTTTATGGTGTGGCATTACCACTTTTCCAAAGCAAAGAATCTTCCACCACTGTATGAGGGTGAACAATGTTAAAGATTTAACTACTAAACAGTATATAAAGCAGTTAAATTTAGCTCCAGCTAGATCATCTACAGCATTAAAGTGATGTTTACATGTTAATAATCAATGAAAATAAACCACTAATATAATATATGATAATAAAAAGATTTTGTTTTTTAATAGTATATTAGTCTACCTTTACTTCGGTAAGGGCTCTGAGTTCTTCTTCCACCGCTTTTATTAATGTATTTCTTTAGTATGAACACATAGCAAGTATTGTTTCACATATTCTAATGTGGAAGAAAATCAGCTATTTTAACTTTCAGTGAAAATCCTTTGTACTTATCTGAAAGTCACAAATAAGAGCCTCAGATTGACAGTTTGAGTCATCAGGATCAGAGTTTTTGTCTGCTGTTCACATTTTGTCCAGCAGGGGTCACCTGCTGCCTCTGTAGCTGCCTCTTCATGTGGGTCTCTCCCCCTTTAGATGGAGCTGCAGTCCACCTCCCATTCATCAATCTTCTTTTATTCACAGTGACAAAAGAGACATCAAATAGGGAGGTGTGGGAAAACACAACAATGCATTTCAGAACACAGACACTGGCTAATATATGCAAAGTGGGAATAAAGCAAGTGCAGGCGCTCAGTGTGTGTCTGTCTGTGTGTGTGTGTGTGTGTGTGTGTGTGTGTGTGTGTGTGTGTGTGTGTGTGTGTGTGTGTAAAATTTATTTGCCTTTTTCTTGGATTTTTGCATCTGTGTAAATATAATATAATGTAAATTCCACAAAGTTAACTGCAATTTAAAACCAAAACACTTCTATTTTTAAATATGTTCCTACATAGACATTTGTAGACATGGACTAGTGAGACAGGGACCAGCACTCAAACAGTGACACAGTATTTCTGCACCAAAATCAAAATTTGCCATTTTTGTCAGTCTCACAGGATCGTCACCCACAGTCCACAAAATGAACCTGGAATGATCTGTCTCTCTCCTGGCTGGCTGTTCACTGTTTCCCACCCAAATCAAAAGGGGCGAGTCGTGGGGGGGTCATGTCTGGCCACCCCTCAGGAGAATAACGGGGTCTCTGTCTGCCCCCCAAACCACCAACGGTTCTCCACCGTCCCTATGGCAACAGCCAAGGACCCTGGAAGGCCCCCAGACTGGGGCTTCCAAGCAGATGCCCATAATTAACGTTGCTATTCGGAGGTGTCAGTCCTGCCAGTCTGCCTTACATGGAGGCAGACCCTCTCCCAGACCTGTCAGAGGCCCATAGGGCTGGGTGAAAAATGACTGCCCTGCGGTGTGTGTCTGTGGGTGTGTGTGTGTGTGTGTGTGTATGGTGGGTTGGGGGTGGGTAATGACTGCCCACCAGTATCTGCCCAGTGCTACTCAAGACTGACCGTCATACAGAGGCAAAATATAATAAGGATTTTTTTTTACTCAAGATCATCTGAAAAATGAAAAGTGGTTTAATCAAAAGTCAAACTGAAACAAAACCAAACAGATTAAATTTTTATGAATGCAACTCATTAAATCATTAGTACATATGTTATATCGTTTGTAAAGTCACCCTGGTATACTCCGTTGTATATATGTTCAGTCAGTATTCTCACATGCTGTCCTGACACTGACTGACTGGCTGTCTGGCTTACACGGTTGGCTGAGGATGAGATTGTATCCCATCATCCTCTCATACATCCAACCTCAAGATATAGAGGGACCATGTCAGAAATCTCCATAAGTACTAAAACAACCAGACCTTGATAAAAACGCATCAGACCTCTGAACATGAATCACTTGCATTTTAAACAAGATTCATTATTACACAAAATACAACAAAAACAATCCACTACTGTAAGTTAACAAAAGCTATCTATGGAAAAGAGTTTTATCCCCCCGTGTTCAGCATTTATAAGCAGTATATAATAATAATGAAAGGTATCTAATACACTGCAGTGTAGTTACAAGAAGTCTATGAATGTATTTGTTCAACACTTATAATTCCTCCCACAAAGATAACATTACAAACAGATAATGAATGATATAATACTCAGTTTAATACAGTTCTGATCATAAAATATATGTCTTCATATGCACCATTTCATTTATAGATACTTCTTCAGTCCCTGAGAAAACTGAACAAACTGTATCCACTTATGAAGGCCACGGGATGCAGCTGACAGAAATACCAGAAGTGGATTTTATACACAAGAGTTTTGAACACATTTATAAATCTTTTTAAACCTTGCTGTTAATTATTTGTAGTATATATATAGTTCAATTAAATTTTAATTCAGTTTTATTTGTATATTATAACCAAATCATAACAGAAGTTATCTCAGGACAATTTTCATATAGAGCAGTTCCAGACACCACACCTCATATTAACTGTTAATAAACACTTTATAACACTATATAAGGATTTGTTTATAAGATTATGGCTGAGTATTACTGTGGTATTAATGACTTATAGGAGGAGTTAAAATAGTTAAATGGTAAATAGTTAAAAATGTCCTTGCATGTGCTTACAAGTACATTATAGCATGTTATTTATTAAATGTTAATATAGTGCTTATAAATGCTTAATCAGGGGTTAAAATAAAGAGTTGCAGTAGGTGCTTGCAGTTAGTTTTTTCCCCTGACATAAATGATTATAGATTGTCCGCCTGGTTCTCTTGCTTCACTGACTGGTTTTGATCAGATTCAATGATCCGCTGAGACAACATCGTCCCTGTGGTTCCCTCCTGACTCGACAGGTCAACTGATCAGTGCTGATTGGGTTAAAGACACATCCGCCTGCTGTCCAGCAAGTGACACCAAAGGTCACCCAATGCACTGTCCACAAGTCCACAAGTTCATCAACAGCCCCGTGGTCACCGGCACACTCCGCGGCTCAGAGGGGTCAGGGGTTTGTCTCACCTCTGACCTGGCCAGCCCTCTTTGTCATCATTACATAATAAGATGTTTCCCTCCACGCTGATGAATCTGTTTTCTTTTTGCAGGACCACTGAGAGCTATAAGTAAAATGTCTTTATGGGGTTGTTCAGCCTTTAAAGCCAAACTGGAGAGGTCTGTAAAAGGGAGGCTGATGAAAAGGTATATGGGCTTGTAAATGTGGAGTAATAACAAAGGTTCAGAGATTCAGTCAGTCATTCATTTTGGTTCTGTTATTAGCTGTTGTGACGACTACAGTTGCACTGGATTAAATTGCTGATGTGAATGTTACTTTTTAAAATCTACACAATATTCTGACATTATCTGACATTATCTGACATATTCTGACAGAAGATTACAAATTATATAACACAAAGAAGACCACATTTTAAAGTACGGACACAACAAATATTGTGAAATAAGGATGATGGTGAAAAACTTCCTGATATGTTAAACTCGTCACTTCATGATCACACACAGAACTACACCATCCAAATCGTGAGTGAGGGATTTATTCCCTCAGGGGTCGTGGGATCAGCGAGCCAGACACTGTTTTATGGGACCTCAAATGCAGGAACATGGGGAGGTGTGACGGGGCTGTCTGGGACTGAGCCGGCCAATTATACTCTGGCTAGACACATCACACTTACATGTCATACATGTGGGAATCTTCTGCCTCTGACATCAGATTCATACTGAGCTGCTTCTCCTGTGTACAGACACCTGGTCCTGGCTGAAATAACTGGAGAACAATTGAAAAACTGATTCACAAAATTTTACTTGAATGGTGTAAAATATAGATGTATAAATAAACGTAGAAGTGCAAAGCTAATGCAGCAGTTTGAGCTTCAATGAGAAGACATGCTGTTTGGTGTGTTGGTTTTGCGACATTGCGACAAGTCCTGTCTTTTGAAGATAGATCAAACAGTTTTTTGTGTCTTGTGTTTTGTGTGTGAATCAACTTAAAATCAAGTGCTAGTTGTTTCAGATTTTCTTTAGTCAAGGATAACATGTGAGCAATGTTAAGTTATAGGTTGTAAAAAACATGCATCATTAATAAGGCTTTAATGAAAGGAACGAGCCATGTGCGGATATAACAGATATTATAAGTGTAAAAAGTCTGTATGACCCCCACACTGTATTTGAGCTGTGACTTATCTGCTGTCCTTATATCACTTTCATAATAATGAATGTTCAGTTATTACCTAAATGATTTTATTATTCCTCAGCTCAAACATTCCTCACATAGGGATCCTGTCTTTTACAAACAACTTCAACTTTGAACTTTTAATGTTTTATTGGAAATGTATCTGACAACCATGAAACAAACTTGAACTTATGATCAATAAAACATAATAAAAACATACTAAATGCTAAAACACACCAATCCCATGTGATATATAATGCTGTCACTATACCAGAAATACTGTACATGGTTCTTTTGTCAATCAAATTCAATTTCTTGCCACCAGGCTAAAGCAGATATAAACAGCCAACACACACACACACACACACACACACACACACACACACACATACACACATACATACACATTGCTGAACATAAAGTGTTTTTATTAAGATAAAAGCGTCATTATCTGTCCATACACAGCACTGCAGTAATTAACTGCACAAAAAGAGCCTTTCCTTGTTCCTCCAGTCCTAAAAACTCTTTCAAGAATTTGTTTCCTTGTGGATAAAAAAAACCAATAATAAATCGTGTAGCTAGCGCCAAAATATAGATCATTAATTAAATTAAATTAAATTCTTAACGTTTCCTGTAAAACTTGATTTTGTTAATCCGTGAATTTTCTGTAGATATTGTATATGCTTGCTGCCTGTAACGAGTCACCATCCAAAGAAGGCAAAATACATCAAGAGGGAGTCAGGTGCGACAATTAACAGGCATTATAAGAGCATGCGTGCATTATGTGTACTAGTCTTTTTTTGTCCATATTTGAGCCCACTGTGATCAGAAGGCCTCAGTCCGCTCCACAACAAGTTAAAACAAATCTTTCAATAAGGTTATCACAGTAGAAAATATATAATAAAAGATGTCTTATACATCTTCAAATTGAGACACAAAAAGAGACATGGTGAGCTATTTAATGTCATTTTTTCTTCAGTGGAAACAATTTGAAAATTCAACTAAATTGTTGTTGTTTTTATTTTTTTGTATTTATTTACTCTTTTAGTGACAACAGCAGACATCTTTTTTTTTTTCTTGGTGCTGCTGTTTGTTGTTTCAGACCGTTGATGACAGCCCCACAGTGGGCCTATCTATCTATCTGCTGCTGCATTTGAATACAAGGTGACGAACTCTCCCACGGCGGGGAGTGCGCGCCTTTTTTCGGAATTAGCCACGCGGCACGCCTCGCATAGTAATGGTGGCTCGCGCTTTGAGCTTGAACTTGACCGCAGGAATGCGGCTCGTGGGAACGCAGGCTCGAGGGTGCCCTCCTCCATTCATGGCGCACAGGTCGGTGTCAGCTCTGATTATCATAAAACCCAGCCTGCTTCAAATTAAGGCACGAGGGCTCGGGCTCGCTCTCCCTCTTTCACACCAGGCAGAGGAGGAATTAACAGGTCTCTGCACGAGCCTGCTGTGGTAAGATGTTTATTCTGTTTACTGGGTTTATGGATAAAAGTTGCTCTCCCTGTTTATTGCGCAGCGCCAGTCCTCTCTAATGCTGATGGAAAAAGACAACAACAGAATGTGTGTGAGTGTTGCTGTGTGTAGTTTGTAACACTGTGTTTGTTGGCAGGAGAAATTAATAGTGAGCTTGTTTTACTTTAAACTCTTAAAGTTTGTTTTATCTGCGTTCATTGTAGCAGAGGGAGTTTCCAAGTAGCTGCACAATTTTATTTTATTTATTTATTTTTTCATGATTACTTCCTTTTTTTTTTTTTTTTTTTTTTTTTTTACATCACTTTAAGAGCAACATTTTTTCTTTTTCAAATTGGACCTAAATTAAATAGTCTAATTGTTTTAAATTGCTGAAGTGTATTTGTAAAAATCTCTTCCTATATTTAAGTGATAATTGGCTTAAAAGTAAAATGAGAATGAAAATACCTCCCTGTTTCCATAAAGGTTAATTTTGTTTATCACCATCACTTATTTAGTTGTATTAACTCACTGTAGGTCTACAAGATACTTTTAGTTCACATGGCATTAAGCCTTGTATGTTGTTGTCTCTTTGGTGAATGTGCAGTGTAAATGTGACAATATCAACCTTAAAGGCCATAACTTTTATTTCATTTTATATTTCTCAGTAGTGCACAACATTGAGAAATTGTGTATTGTAACAAAACATATCAATTATTCCTTTTAAATTATATTTTGTTAATGTAAATTAGAAACAGTATGGGCTGTATTCAGAAATATTTTAGTAATCTCTTATATTAATATTATATTAACAAATTCCATGTCTCTGTGTTTTAAATATCTAACAATAAATCCTTTGGACTTGTAAATTAAACTGTTAACTGATTGCATTCACTACTACAATTCAGTTTATAATAAGATTTTTAATGGGAAAAAGTAGCCTGTAGAATAGAAATTACATAAAAAGTTCAAAATAAACATCTATGTGTATTTCCTAGATGGCTTAACAAAATTCCTCTCATACAGGCCAGACTTGAGCCTGATGAGTGGCATTAGTCTAATATGAGGCCTGCAAGCGTGAAACATTAACACCAATACTGTTCACAGGCCGTTCAAAACAGAGACACTGACCACAAGAACAGAAAAACATTTATGTATTTTTTCCACAGGTCGTTCTCAGTTACCTTTTTTTGCAGTGTTTAATTCAAACAATTGATGATTTGTGAAAAAATGTCAAATTCACAAAGATATTGAGTGAAAAATTAATATCGTGCTCTACATATTCTTAATAAAGTGTCTAATTTAAGACCATGCCATTCCCAATAGTGTTTTAAAACAAAATATATTTACAAGTTGAAAATTCAAATACATTTTAAAATCTACTTTGTTACTATGTGAGTGACAAAGTTACAATTATTTTAAAAAGTAGACGATAATCTCATCCTCAAACTTCACAAATATACAGAAAACATTAACTGAGTTCAATTAATTCAACATTTATTCTCAATGAACATAAAAGTGTTTTTAAGATGCATATGCCAAATACTGACAGAAACTCTTTAATTACCTTTTCTGCTCTAAATTACAGGATTTTATTATACAGTGTGCAGAATTTGTCTTATCCTGTAAAAAGGGATAAAGTGTGGAAAAAGGTGTAAAAGCAAAATAAATCAGATTGTTCAGAGTTTATATCAGCAAGAGAACGCACTTAACATTAAATCTCATAGATTATTATCTCATAGTTTACTGTCAAAATGTTTATTTTCAGACATCAAAATAAGTTGAATGTGTAAAATAATTCAAACATACAGTATTTAACAACTTTTAATTACAGCGTCAGCTGAATGACCACAATGGTGGCTCGCTGTTACAGTTTACAGGTAGGATGTGTTGAATCAGATAAACACGTCAAACTACAACATAGTTTAAATTTCATAGAAGATACTGGAACATGTAGCCTAACATTTAGTAATAACAGGAAATTTAACTTTTTAAAATTACAAATAAAAAATATTAATATGTTACATCTAAAATAATATGGTATGTCAGCCTCACAGCCACTGGAACGAAAAAAGGATAATATGATTAAATTTTTTAATTAATTAATACAATATTTTAGAGATTTGTATTATTCACTATCTTGTGAATAATGACAATAAAGATTAGACATATATATAATTTTGTAGCTGGGTAAATTAAACATCATCACACTTACTATCTAGATTTTATCAGCCGGTGTTGTATGTTCATGATCTGAAATAATAATAATAATAATAATAATAATAATAATAATAATAATAATAATAATAATGATCTAATGACAATATATAGTATATAAAGTATATAAACATTTGTTTCAGTCAGACTTTCAACACATTTCAGTCTTTTATTTCAGTATCAGTTTCAACGGGTTAACTTGTCTGATAAAAACTAAAATAATTTATAAATCTGTGTTTTAATGTTAAATAATGTAAACTTCTCTGACACAGTTCTCCCACATTTTTACATAAATAGGCCTACAGTAAATCTGGTTTCTGACTGGCTTTAATTTAAACACAGTTGTTTTCATAATGCTCTACAAACTGTCCAATCAGTAATTTTTCTTATGATTAAAACATACATTTTTATTCAGTGAGGGAGATTATTGTCTATTAAATTCTTAAACTTAAACTATAACACGTTTTTATTTAGATATTTAGACTTTGTTTGCACTGAATTAGTTTTAGTTTTCTCACTTTCTTTCCTTTCTTTTTATCTCTGTGCAAACACACACACACACACACACACACACACACACACACACACACACACACACACACACACACACACACACAAACTTTGTGCAATAAACAAAAATCCTTATAAAAACAGAATGATAGTGTCACTACTGTAGAGGTGAAGAAGAAGTGTTCCTTCTCACCAAAGTGTGTCGCTGTTTCTTCCTGCAGGATGTGTGTTACTGTATACTGTATGTCATTTGAAAACGAGGCTTGCAGCTTATCGTTTGTTTTTAAGATCTAAACCGTTAAAATTCATTTCTCCTGCTCCTGAAACAGCCACAGTCTGTCTGTCTGCAGGTGCAGTGGCCAATAATAACTGCAGCTGCATTTATTATTCCAATATAATGTCCCAAGGTTGTCAGTTACAGGTCGATCATAAAGGCTGTAAACACTCAGAATGCATGATTGTAAAGTAGGCACATACTGTATATTATACACTGCCTGCTTGGATTGTTTTCTTTTGTATTTATATCATATGCTACAGCATCTTTTACCCATAAATAACACTGAAACAGCCAATAATACTATGATAGTTAAGTCTTTCTTTATTTTGACTGTATCGATTTGTGAATTGAGGAATGGGTAGAGTGGAAAAACGATTGATTACCTACCTTAAGAGTGTGTTCTCCTTTATAAAGACAAATAAAAATCAGTACATAATGCAATTCAAGAAATCCTACTGTACAATATATTAAAGAGGCAATAACAGACACGTTTGTGTTCTGTAAAGATTACATATTTAAAAAAAAAAAAATGCGATGAGGCTTTAAACTGGTGTTTTTTTGCCTATAATGCTGACCTCAAGGTTATATGTTGTACATTTTATTTAACATCCACGGATGTGTGTGGGTCTGATGAGTGAAGGCGAAGGATTTTATCGATGTGATTCTGATTTCAACACAAAACCAGCAGCTACCTACTTTCAGGCTGTTTTATCTTCCCGTTTATTCCCCTCAAATATCATAGGGCCTGTTTGACAAATTTGATAGGCCCTGAGCCGGCTCTATTGCCCCCTCCTCCTCCTCCTCCTCCTCCTCCTCCTCATCATCATCATCACCATCCTCCTCCTCCCTCCCCTCCCCTCCCCTCTCTCGCTGGCTGCAGCCGCTGCTCTCACACTCCTGCCTGACCCGCTTTATCCGGTAAGGGAGGATTTTTCTACATAATGTGGCAGGCAGATATGCGTTAATGCAGCAGGTAAAAAAACATTGAAGATTTGAAGAAAAAAAGCTCCAAACATCAGGCGTTGAGGTGCACGTTGGCCACGCAGGATATGAGGTAGATTTCTCTCTCTCTCTCTCTCTCTCTCTCTCTCTCTCTCTCTCTCTCTCTCTCTCTCTGAACATCGAGCCCAGTTTATGTGGATGGAGTGCAGAATGGACTCATTTTGGGACAAATTATTATTCACTAAATTGTGTATTTTCAAAATCAAGAAGAATCTATGTGGACGTAAATTTTGGATTGAACTCAAGTAAATTTGTAAGTATATTTAGCCACAAATGTAGGTGCAGCATGGCGCACGTTAATTTGAGCTTTTATAGTATTTTTTTATTTTATTTTACAGATTCCTTTTACATATAATGATTGTATTTAATAAGAGAAATACATAATTTGGTATGTGTTAACTTTACCAAAGAGGGTCATAAACGAACAATTATAGCACAGCCCTAAAAATCTCTTTTAAAACCCCGTGTATTCTGTGTTTATTATTATTATTGATATATTGCTGCTAATATCAGATCAGGACTGTGAGCGTATTGTAACTGGAATATTATAGTAACATATTCAAAATAGTATAATGTAAAATAAGGCCTCTTGAGCACCACAGACTCATCAGAAAAATCTCACCAAACTTTGGACACATTTTCCTCATCATGCCGGTAAGAAGGTCAATTAGCCTCCATTATAGTTTATGCAAACTCCGGAATATTTAATGAGCCCTTCGCTGCCATGTGCTCATGTGAAAAGTATTCATGTACTAGTAGAGGAGGAGGAGGAGGAGGAGGAGGCCCCAGGCAGCGCTGCAGTGCAGAGTTCAGCAGGGAGATATTGTTGTGAGCCTGGGAAAGTGTAGCGGGGCTGACGCCAGACTCTGTTGTGCAGGGTGGGGGGACCTCGAGGATCCCAGACCTGATTGTCATGTAAATTTCTCTCCGGCACGTTGTTGAACTTGATGTTGACTTCTTTCTTTTTTTAGGGGTGGTGAGTAGTGAGAAAGGAGGGGGAGGTGGGGGGGGTTAAATTTTCCCTGTCACTTGTTTGTGGGAAAATCCATCTGAGGACACATACACACACACACACACACACACACACACACACACACACACACACACACACACACACACTCTCACACACACACACACACACACACACACACACACACACACACATACCTCGTGCATCAGATTTTGTAAAGCTTCAGCACAGTTGACTGAGTTTAACTCATTTCAGTGTTATATTTTTAAAACACAGTCTAATAGTTAAGGGAAATAGTTTGAATTATTCTAAACAAGAAGCTTTTAAATGTTTTTTTATTATAAGTATTTTATTTAATTGGTAAAAACCATCAATACATCAATTGTAAGAGACAAAATATGGGCAATATTAAGTCCAATGTCCTATATTTTTAAATACATTTTATTTCTGTAATAACAGTGATGACTGTGGAAGCAACATTTACTTTATTTCTTTATTTATGATTGCAGAGGATATTATTTGGCATGAACAGCTAACAGCCAAATGTGCTACAATATAGGGATGCACGTGCACTCTAACGCCCTGATCGCGCATGCTCAGGAGCAGTGAGGATCGTGCATCCAATCAAAATGAATACCGCTCTCGTGCTAATGTAGCGACAGTGCTTTTTATTTTTTAAAGAATAGGGGCCTTCCCGCTCTTCTTAACCCGAGCCACAGCACAATGTGGTCTAAGTTCAATTACAGGATGACAGCAGCAGGCCACAGCTGATTGCATCTACTTATAAATGATGCACAGTAGAATAGGATTCATACAGTGGAGCCGGACCTGTGCTGCAGCCTGACAGGAGAGCTGCACCTCCATGATACTAACAGATTGCCCATGCGCAATAATCAGATATGTAACTGCTATCTGATGCAAGCTTCGTTTGGAAACCCAGACTGTAGCTCCCTGCTCCTTTATTGGTTTACCTGCACACACACACACACACACACACACACACACACACACACACACACACACACACACACACACACACACACACACATACACACACACTGATTCAACCTTTTTAAATATCCTTTCAAACTTTGGAGATTGCAAGTTCCTATTCAGGTTCTTGTCTCTGCTACTGGCTTCTTTTTATCAAAGGGTGTGATTGTTATCGCGCTCACTATCTCATCTCCTCAGCCCAGATATCACTCATATCATAATATCACAATCGATAAGGCTGCATATTGCCTGAATATGCTATCAGGGTTTGGCCAGGCGTAGGCCTTTTCTGCACCAAGGACAGAAACCCTGAATTCCTCTGCTCGGTGCCTGAACAGCCAGTTTTTTTATAGAATAAAAAAACTCTTGCATCATTTTCTCTCTCTCTCTCTCTCTCTCTCTCTTGTGGAGTCCCTGCGACCTGGAAACAGCACTGATGAGGAGATGCCCTTTAAGATTTTGTGCAAATGCTTTAATAAGCCTATTGTAGGTATAATAATGTAACAATTGTGGAAAAATAATCCATAACAGCCATAATCAGGTTACATGAGGGAGAATGTAGGCCAGATAGCTGGCCTTGTTTCGCTACTGTTCCCATTAAATGCATGTAATCACATGTTTTGCATTTTAATAGGTGCCCAAGGAGAGCTGACTGTACAGACAGGAGGATCTAAACTATGGCTTACGGCTTACTTTCGTCTTTTAAAGCTTTTTTAAAGAGTTTTGTTTTTAGCCTTTTCTTTGACTTCTTCAAATGCTCTGATACAGCCCACAATGAAAACTAACTGTAGCTTTAATGGCTAATAACTAATAACATTTCAGCTCCAATCAGAAGAAGGTCTTTGAAAGTTTTTTGTTTCAAAGTATTTAAAGGATTTTGTGAAGCTGTTGCTCCCATTACGCAGGATTATAAAGCTTATCTTAAACAGAGGACGGTTAAATGAGGCCATTTTTCAAAAAATTAAATATAAATTAAGAAGGTTATTTTTTTAAACAACTAATTGATTTATCATGAATACAGCCATTGCTCTGAAAATGTTTGACCCAGCTCCATTTTACGCGCTCCTCTGTATTTTACGGCCTGACTAATGAGGATAATTTGGGGGAATAAACTCCTGATTGACACACACCTGCGTTCATTTTCAAATAGGCTTTAATGGTTTCAGATTCCCGCTCAGAGAGATTCTCTCTCTCTCTCTCTCTCTCTCTCTCCCCTTTCCCTCTTTCTCTCCCCCCCCCCCCTCTCTCTCTCTCTGAGGCGGAGTTATCCCCTCTCTGCTCACCGTGTGGACTCTCTGCACTTGTCAGTCGCAGCTCGCGTGTGTGAGGGAGAGGACACATGCGACCCTGGTCGAGAGACAGGACACTTTTGTAGCCTGGCTCTTTCTCTTTTGCACTATTTTCTCGGATCGGATGCGATCAGACCAGCCTCTGATAATAAAAAAAAAAGGCGGAATTGAAATTGTTGGAGGATACTGACTGTAGTGGAGTGGAGTTAGCCTGATGTGCAAGTAAGTGGGATGCTGGCTTTATGTGACTGGTATTGATGTGGGAATAGGTTTAATGTCCAATTAAGAGGTCTGTTGGTGTATTTTATAACCTGCTGTTGTACGGTCATCACACTGATTGTTGCATGCGCTGTGGTTTTGTGTTTCCCATTAATTTAAACTACAGCTGTGACATTATAAAAGCTACCAAATTGCAGGCTGTTTGATGGGAACTTTGCTTGAGGCCTGATGCGGTAGAATAATCGCTCGAATCTAGCAGACGTAAACCCTCAATGCTGACCAAAGGGCAACCTTAACTTATCCACAATTACCTTCATTTACTAAATGGTTTTGACAGGGTTGCAGAAGGACGGGGGAGTGTGCCCCGGCCTACTGATATGCACTTGTGATGCTTTGCAAAACAAAATGCTGCTCTAGCACCAAACTAGTCATGGTGATACTTGTGCAGCATGCTTTCTGCTTAAATACTGAGTTTCATTATGGTGATGCGAGTAAGGTGAATTTGATGGTGGGCCTAGAATGTCAATCAGTGTGTGTGTGTGTGTGTGTGTGTGTGTGTGTGTGTGTGTGTGTGTGTGTGTGTGCAAACTAGTCATGTGAGCCAATACAACCTCCGTGTTTTAACTTAATTTTACCTCCACCTAATCTTACATATATAGATTAATATTTATATCAAAGCACTTATTATGCTGGTCAGCTTTGTTGCCACTCTCTCTTTCAATGTGTGTGTGTGTGTGTGTGTGTGTGTGTGTGTGTGTGTGTGTGTGTGTGTGAGGGGCTCTCAGTGCAGTGTGACCACAGGCAGGCTCTCTCCCTCTCCCTCTCTCTCTATCCTCTCTTCTTCTTCTGTTTGTAACCGGAGAGGCGGCCCCTTTAAGAGACGACGGGTTAGTTTGTGTCTTTGGTTATCTAGCTGTATGAGTTTTAATTTCATAAAGCTAGAGAACCGAAAGTACGAACTGACGCCGAGCACTTCGGAGCCGAGGGGAGTCCTCTCGCTCGGCATGGAGGAGGAGGAGGAGGAGGAGGAGGAGATGATGCCCGGGCGGGCAGCAGCAGCAGCGGCAGCAGGAGGAAGCAGGAGGGACGGATGCTGAGGGAGGCTGCACGCCGCGGCTGTCGATGAGGAGGAGTGATGCTGGCAGGGAGGGGGTGGGTGGGTTGGGGGGCAACACTGGCGTGATTTTTAGTATTGGTTGTCCACCTCTTCTGGATAGCTGTTGGCTATCAGCGGAGCCACCTGCGTGTCTGTGAGGGCGTGAATATTACCGCTTTTTTTTTTTTAGGGTTCGTGTTTTGGGCACCGCGGTGATGCTGGGGCCTGTGGAGGATCAATACACCGGCTGTTCGTTCAACTTTAGGACATGCACGTGGACAAAAAATATACTAAAAACAACCCCTGTGCGTGCTGCCGTGTACTTGTCATAACTGTGTGGGTGTTAAAACATTAATATCTTCAGGGGTTAGACAGAAATAGTTAAAGGATTCATGCCATTGGTCAATCCGGGACTCACGTGATGGTGTTGGCAGCGGCAGCAGCAGCAGCAGCATCAGATCGCTTTCTAAGATCTCACATGTTGGTTATGGTGATGTTTACAGGACTAGAAGTTGTAATAGCCTTCATTTAAGCCGATAATTACTCTGTATGAATTTGTATGAGCTGCATCTACT
Organism: Dicentrarchus labrax; assembly: GCF_905237075.1. Lineage (NCBI taxonomy): Eukaryota > Metazoa > Chordata > Actinopteri > Moronidae > Dicentrarchus > Dicentrarchus labrax. Next base: position 11,973,276 of record NW_026136701.1, on the reverse strand, counting down.
GCAAGTGCAGACTCCCTGACTCCTCTGATACTGAGTGTATTTCCTTTATGAGTGGTGTAGGCTAAGTGATGTCCCCTGGCTGTAATTAACTTGACATTATGAGTGTGAATTGGATGCACATGTACATCACTTGGTGCAAGATGAAGCCTTAGTAGAGCATGGGCTATAGTATAGTATAGGGCTGGACCACTGTGTGCTAACATGCCTGATAACTGTGTTTTTCCATCAATTCACTGGGTTGTTTGGTTCTTTGCTACCCAACCAGAACCTGCAGGGTACAACACATCAAAATGATATTGCATCAGTCATTTACAGCAAAAGAGACTGGGCTGTAGACGCCCATCTTCAGCCTATTTCGAACATGCTTTCATCACTGGAGCTGAATCCGAGTTAGACATGGCAGATATGTTCAAATTTGTGTTTCGCTGGGTGGATTATTTTCGTGTTTGCCTGCGAGATAAGAACAAAATAGGACATCGGCTCAGAGTTTGATCTATTCTTAGAGCAGAATCAGCAAGCCTTGGAGATGACTGAATATCCCTGAAGTCCCAGCATGCTCTATTTAGACCATGACTGACAATATTTGATGTGCGCCGTTAAACAAGAGAGCTTGGATGGTGTGTGACTGTGTGTGTGTGTGTCTGTGTGTGTTGTTTACGTTTGCATATGAGAGCCTTTGTGCAGTTTAAGCCATAATATATACAATTTTACTTTCATGTCCTCCATCTTAGATTGATACAAAGAAGATCAGGGATTAAAATATTATGTGGTTACGTAATCACTATCCTTCTGTTTAATTCCACCATCATAGTGATGATGAATTACTGTTGTTGTTTTGTTTTTTTAATACAACCTTTTTTAATGTTTAATCCTGTATTTCAGTAGCTTAGCAACTGGGACGCTGCCCAGGTGAAGCATGCTCTACAATTTTGGCTTTTTTTTTATCAAGCTCAACTTATTGTTCATGCAACAGAAAATATATTCAACCTTGCAAAGAATCAAAATAATGAGAAGAACAAGTATGGTGGAGTGCTGTTAGCTGCAAGGTCAACAAAGCTGGATTCATTCCCCTCTTATATTTTCCTCCACTGCCTTGCAAGCTACTTATTTATTCCTGAAATGTGTTGTTTTATTAAAAATGGGAGCTCCAGCAGTGATTTCACATACACTGATTCTCTTTTCTTTTGTCTCAAAAGGAAAATGCCGACAATGTCAGCTCTCAAGTTTGCATCAACTCACAATGAAGACAAACTGACACCAGACAGGATGATGAGCAACAGTCAGCCTGCAGGTAAATATTTTAAGTAAGAACAAATGCATATAGAGAAGTTGTTCACCTGTCACTGGAGCAACAACTCATGATGTTGCCAAATGCACAAGCAGTTTGCTTATTCTGCCTTCTGTATTTTGGGTATAACAATAAGTCCAGGCAGATTCTGGTCAAACTTTAAGGTGCTAGAGGCTAGCAGTTTTATTTCAGCAGAGTCTTGAGTGAGTGATGGTGCAGCATTGCTGGTGGTTTGAATATTGTCCATATTTTGTAGAGCTTTGAGGATGGAGTTGGTTGTGTGTGTGTGTGTGTGTGTGTGTGTGTGTGTGTGTGGTGTGGGGTGGGTGTGAAAACGATAGAATGAATTCTGAAATATTGAGGATTTTGTATTTTTGCATCAAGAATGATTGTGTGAGTGTGCAGCCCTGTCGTAATCCTCACCGTCTTATTCAAACGAAAAGGGGCATTAAGAGGGACATTTACTGCCAGTTTTATTTGCGCACAGTGTAAATGTCAGTTTTATATCATTCATGTATATATCAGAACATACAATGTGAAGCTGCAATAGACTTTAGCCTACAGCAACAGACTGTAAACGGGGTGATTTGAGGGACTGAGGTAAGACCTCCATGTTGAATTCCATCATTCCTTTGAAGTATTAACATTTTTTACATTGTACATCACCCCCCATCCTCCTCACACACACACACACACACACACACACACACACACACACACACACACACACACCACCCTCTCTTTCATTCTCATACATTCAGCGTTTTATCCCTTTAAACACTATGATCCTATTTGTCAGGTAGAGTGTGTGGTAGGTGCAGGGGAGGTGGCCGTGTAATCTTTGCTGCGGTTCTTTATCCCGTTAGGAGAGCGCAGGCGAGGTTTGGACCTGCTCATGTGGAAAGAGTATTTGGGTGGCTCTGTCCTTTTCGGCCCTAATGCCTTGACGAGCCACCCTCCCCTTGTCCGAAGTCTCCTGATTATTGTGGGCAAAGTATCGATTTGCATAAAGGTAAAGCACATGCATATTTTAGCAACGGCAGCATTAAGTCAAAACGCTTGAAAATACAGTTTTCAAGGGAATGCTATTATAAGATGATCAGTGCGGTGAGATGTTTTAGCTTCACCCTCACGTGATAAATATTAAAAATGTCCAATTTTAAGGCTCTAAAAACTGTTATTTCAGTTATTTAAGATCGAAACGGCAACAATGCTAGCGTTAAGGTTGTCACTATGTCCCCTCCAATTCCTCCTTTAAATAGTTCTGCATTAGGAATTAAACAATAAGTAGATATTGTTAGCAAGGTCAAATCTTCATGGTTCCACAACCTTGAAGCTCAATATAAACCTCAGTTATTCAAATTTAGTATGGAGTTCTTTGAGTCGCCCAGATTTTCCCAAGCTTTATATTAGCATATGCAAGGGCCGGCCTGTGCTACTGTTTTCTAAAGTGGATGTAAATTATAACCTCAGTATTATACAGCCTGATAGGAGATAAATCTCTGCAGTAATGCATTGCAGTGAATGGGGGTGGGGTGGGGGAGTGTTGTAGTGGGGTTGAAGAGTGTGTGTGTGTGTGTGTGTGTGTGTGTGTGTGAGGCACTGTACAATAGCCGGTGGCAGATGGAATACAGACTAGCAAAGCACTTGCTAATAGTCATGCTAAACTCTTTTTTTTCCCCCACTTGTTTTACTTTCTTCAGTTTTTCTGCCAAATTTCTAGGAAAAAAGAGACATTTTAAGGGTGGTGCATCAAAACAGACAGTTGCAATATTGGTGAAATAGTTTTGCAAGTGTGCACACATCGTTTTAAAACAAATATTAACACAGGGAGATTACTAAGTCGAAATTTGCACTTGTGCAGTCCAAAAGGCTGAGGGGCTTCAGGCCTCACGAGCAGAGTGGAGATCTCTTTGGAATCCCTATGCAAACTAGGGCTTGAATAATGAGATGTATTTATGAAGGGCTGGGAAGGGGGTCCTGCTTTTGAAAGCAAGTAGGCCGGAGTCTGAATGGGATGGAAGGAGGAGAGGGGGGAGACAAGGGGGAACTGGGGGTGTGTGTAGAGGGGGTACAGGGGCCCCCAGCAGCCCAGGCCTCGGCCGAGGCAGCTGTGAAAAGGGGTCCCGTCTTTTTCCCACGCCCAGCAAGACGCGAAACACTGCCGCAGCTCGCTAGGGTCAAGTCCCATCGCTAATATATACACACATACATACACATGCGTGCACACACAGATAGAGAGAGAGAGATGTGTGTGTAAAAGTTGTGCAAATTAACAAGCTGTCTGGGAAGCTCTGTGACATGGGGACACCTGCTATTCTCCCAGAATGCTTTGCACTCTCATCAGGGGCCACTGGGCTTGACGGGACAACAATTAGGTCATAACTTCAACTTGAACTTAAAATTTAGTTGAGGATTGAAAAAGCCTAGATTCTGATTTTTTTGGAAAGTTTTTATTTATTTATTTTTTGCATTATTTATACTATTTACACAGTTCATTCTGGTCTTGTTACATTTAAAAATGATTCCGTTAAAAATAGTATCATTTTTTTTTTTTTTTTTTTTAAACACACTGATTGTTTATTTTTCAGATTTATGTTTTGGAGGAATTGTCCGTTGTTTTACTTCTGCAATTCTTGATGAGTCCTTTTCACTCTGTGTCTGTCTGTGGAGACAAACTTGGCCTTGTGCTTGATCCGAGACCCTAACTGTCAACTTGGCATTGTCTGCACACACGCGCACGCACACACACACACACACACACACACACACACACACACACACACACACACACACACACAGCTTGCTTCAGCGACACACAAAAGAAAAATTTTAACATGAAATGGAGGAGGGTTGGAGGAAGATATGGCAACTATGGAGGAATGTTTTGGAGCTGAACTCTCGGTGTGACCTTCTATCCTTCTCTAAATACAGAGTGCTAAGAGCTGAAAGATAATGCCGTTGTTTTTAGACAGGGAACAATGATCGCCATCTCTTTTATCAGAAAAAAAGAGTGCTTTGCAACAATAATTAGCATGAAACGGAAAGGCAAGGAGAGACAAAACCGTCACACATTTATTTCGTTTATGTGCTGCAAGCCTGGTGCTCAACTGTATCTCATTATCTCCCTTTTGTATAAATCGCTCATTCGTGTTGGAGAGCAGCGTTTCTCATGCAGCTTTCTGAAATGCCGTCCATGTCAGCAGCTGCTCTTTTACTGGCTTCCCCATGTGTCACACCCATTCCTTCCCTCTATCTCTCTCTAGATACTGGCACACCAATCAAATCGGTGCAGCACTCTGTTCCCTCCCCGCTCCCCGCCATAGCTTGCATCAGACCTACACAGAGCGGTGTCACACTAATTCAGTTCCCCCTCGCCTGCTCGGGCTCCTTGCTTTAATTCCACGCCATGAAAGACATGCCTGGTATCTCTTTGAGTATATTAGCAAGCATCCTCTCTTCTCTTTCTCTCCCTTGCACCGACCCCTTCTTCCTCCTTTCTCCTGCCCGTCCCTCCTTCTCTCTTTCTTTCTCCCCTCCTCGTTATCATCCTCCCTCCTATTCAGATGAGTTTCAAATAGAGAGGGGGACCCTTCTAATTAGCTCTGTAAAGATGCTTTGTCGCGGTCAGTGTGGCCACCAGTGTGTGCATTAAGAGGGGATGTGTGACAGCCAGTGTTAGCATTGAGAAAGTGTGTATGGGCCCTTAATGAGGTTTGTTAGCTGAGTGTGTATCCTGCTGTTTGAATACACCCTCGGCAGCCTTTGAAGGAACAGAGATGAGGAGAGAGAGGAGTCTTTCAGCGTGGCGGGTTGTAGAATGCAGATGATGCATTATGCTCAGTGTGGTTTCCATTTGAACAGCAGATGAGAACAGAATAATGCTTAACGTGCGTGTTGTCCGTGAAAGCTGTGGAAAGTATATGGGGATCATCCCGCTCATCAGACGTTTTGGGTGGGGGGAACAAGACCTCCATGGATCAGTTCAGTACAGTAGTAAAATGAGAGGTAGAAAATACTGTTTTCTAGAAAATATTAGCTCAAAATTCATCTACTGCTTTCATCTACACTTTTGGAAACACGACTAACTCATCTGTTGAATGGGAGGGCGTGTGCAGAGAGAGAGAGAGAGAGAGAGAGAGAGAGAGAGTGAGAGAGAGAGTTTGATTCAGCTCCTCATTTGTGGAGAAAGAGTGGAAGCCACAAAGAGAAGGCCTGTCAGAAACCATTATTGTGCAGCCTATGTATTAGGAAACCTAATGCTTGTCGAGTTTCATTTTCTTATTAAAGTCTAAAAAATGAGGACTCGCATGTCGTACATAAAGAAAATCAAGATGATGGTTCAAATAATTGATAATCAATTGTGGAGGAGTAATGTTTTAGAATTGTAGACAAAGTTCAGAGTGGAGGTGGTGGTGGAAGAAGGAGGCAGATAAGAGATGGCTGGAAGCAGATGAGAGCCAGAGGTGGAGGGTAGATGGAGAGGGAGAGAGAGAGAGAGAGAGAGAGAAAAAAAAATAGGTTGGGAAATGAAGGTTTGTATGGAGCCAAAGTGCCAACCTGCTGGGCCTGCCTGCTGCCTCAGAGATTGTAAACTGTCACTCAGGATGCAGACAGACAAGCAAGACAGACATAATTTGCCCATATTACCCTCTACTACAGAAACTGTCGCCCATGCATCCCCCTTCTGCTCTCCTTTCTTTTTCTAACCTTCACTCCATTTCCAAGTGATTTTTTTTCTTCCGCCCGTGCACATGCATGTATATGAACTCCCTAATCTATTCCTCCTATATTCCTCCAGCTCCTCCGCTACTTTCTTTCATTCTGTCTCCGGGTCTCTTTTCCGTTGATGAAATGAGTCAGCTTGCAGTATTCTCTCCCCTCTCATTGTTCGATGGTTCGTTGCCTCTCCATAGGAGGTACAGAGTGTTTGGGCTCTTTCCCCTGTTTTACCAGTTTACCAGTGTAATCCTTTACACCGGCACAATGAGTTCTCACTCCAGCCACAGGATTCTATTAGACTCCCAGAGAGACACAGGATCTCCATAAACATTTCCCAGCTACCCCTACATCCCCCCCAACCCCATCTTACCATCTATACTGCCTCGTGGCTTCATACACAGCCAAACTGATAGCTTCCTTTATACATTTTAAGCAGAACCCCCTTTTTGTTTAGCCAGAGGAGATTTTACCTGTCTGCAAAAGGAAGGTAGAATAAAAGCTCATACACTTACATTATCAACGGCTTGTTAATGCTGTCAGCTTCACTCCCAAACTGACTCCCAAAACAGTGTTCCTTTACAGCCGCCGAGCATATAACAAGCAACTGTGAACAAGCAAACGCTTGTTATATGGTCTTTGGAGGAACGCAAAAGATGTTTAAAAAATGCTGAAGCCATTGGAGGATGTGATTCCTGCTCTCTGCCACAAATAGGATGCCATTAAAGTCTGCAGATAAACTCCCCAATCTGTCATCTCATGCACATAGTGCATATCAAAGTCACAGCTGAGTCTGTATTTCAGTTAAAGCTTTGAAACGTACAAAAGTAGACGTACTTTTTGGTATTTAATTTCAAATCATACTTCATCTTTAAGAGGAAAAGTTGTTTGCGATCATCGGGCAACAAAAGTAGGAAACTGTTGCTAATTTGTCACCTTCTCATCCCCATTTTTTCAGCATTCTTCCTTTTTTTGGTTTGTGACTGTGTAACAGACAGAAAGGAAACTGGGGAAGGACATGCAAAAAAAAGGTCACTGGTCCAAAAACCAGGGACATTGTGGTTATATGGTATGTGCAAGAAGCATTTTAATTGGCACTCAGTAATGTGTGTTATTTTCAGTGTTGGGGACTATTGAACTACATGTAATTAAACTAGTAGTTTAACTACATTTTGCAGCAGCTTGGTAGTGCAACTGAATTTATATTTGCACAACAATTGGGTACTTACTGCAATACGTTCATTTGAATAGCGTTTTTGGCTGGCATGTGACTTTTTATTTTGTAATTTTGTATCATATGTACGTTGTCAACTTGATCATTTTTATACAAAGTAGTTTTAATTATTTTTTCTAAGTAGCTTTAGTTAACCAAACTAGATTTCTCCTAGCTTTGCTGTAGTTCGACTTCTTCCAGTGTGGAATTGGTAGAATGCAAAGCTATGCTTTCAAGGTAACACTGGTTATTTTAAAATAAATGAATGCAATGTCTCAGTAAGTGGTAAAAGAGTCAATGTGCATGAACAGATAACTGATGTCACTGCAAGATATGGATACTGTGGATAGTCTCACTATTTCATAGTGTCATTTGAAACTATTTCTCATGTTTTCTGGTCTGTTTGTGCAGATCCATCTTTTTCTATTCTCACTAGAGTCCAAGCATATAGTTGATGCATGCCTCAATAAAACTCTATAGTCCATGTTCTCTGTTTCAACCTTTTACTGAAACCAATCAGAATCAGGAGTTGACTGGGATCGTTGGTGGCCCGTATTAAGTATTCTATAATGAAACTACAGAAATATAGTAGGTTAAATCCCACAAATTATATACAAACATTTCTCTATTGTAGGAATGCTTCTAATATGGTATTTAATGTTGATTCATGTTGTTAGGGATATCTTGATTAACCATCTGTATGCTATTAATTATATTAAATACGACACTTTAAATATGTCACTAAAAGCAAAATGTTTAATTTTCAACTCTTCTGTCTCGGTCTTTGAATTGGCCCTTAAAAATAATAAAATAGACAACATGTAAAACCAAGCCAACAGAAAGCACAAGAAGATCTAGATGAACTTATGAACTGAGCAGGCTGATGATGAGACATTTCTACTAGTCATTCTTTAACATTTTGTAAATGTTTAAGGCCGTAGGATGCCTGGTGCTGATGTGTTTGTGCTCCTCAAGTCCAAAGCCATGGGTCACAGGGCTCTCTTCTCCTCCCCTCCTCCCTCCTCATATACAAACATATCCCTCCATCTCACGTCCGTCTCTCTCCTCCTGCCCCCCCATCCATCCTTCCCTCTCCTCCCATCTTGATAATGCAGCTCTTTTCTTTCTCGTCGGGTGGAGGGCTGCCCTGAACCAACATTGTCCCCTACGCCGGCTCTAGTGGGGGGCCCTATTGTGTGTGAAGGAATGGGGAGTTAACACCCATGTCTGAACCCTCTCAATGGGGGCATTGTGTCTGAATCTTCCTCCAGCTCACCCAATCTCACCCCACGTCACTCCCCTGCTGCACAGGCCAGGCCAGGGGCTACTCTGGGGTGCTCCTTCATTATATGATGAAAACATGCACATAGGGGCGAACTCAAATTCACAAACAAACCGTCACCATAACTGACCGCTTTAACCCGCTACTTTCTGTGTCTTATTAATTTTCCAGCAAACCAGTCTGAGTTGAATATGTCTTTGCTGCTGGTAAATGGGGGCCGGTAGGTGCACAGTTACTGAGGGAGGCCCCTACAATTCGTTTTTTTTCTTATAGAAAAGAACAAAGCGACACATAAAGGACTATATTGTATTAGCATGATAACAGGATTCAGAATGCTTTCAGAATATGTGCAGTGAAGGAATCCATGCAAATTATTCGTTTTTGTATAAAAACAATTATGATGCTTGTTGTTTTATTTATGTTAGTCATAATTCACATGGTCAAAAATGACTGAACACAATTAATATTGATAAAATGAAGGTTATGCGTGATGATTTTAACGTGAATGATTTACATTTCTGGAAAAAAATTTAAAAATGTGAACATGGATGGATGTGTCTGTGTTTCATACAGCATGCTGAGCATTTTTATTTGCTTCTGTATAGCAGTGAGCGCCTTGGGGCAGGTTACAAAAGAGCAAGTTGGCGTTTTCTTCCCACATATTTTTAATCAAAGTGTTAGTGTTTACATTTGCATTTGCATTGAGTAGAGGGATGCTGAATGCCAAAGGTGAGATTTTGAAAAACACTCTATTTTCCCTTTTTCAGATGGAAACAAGGGTGGGTGGTTGGAAGGCTGGATAAAGGCTGGTAGATGACTGAACTCAGAGACCCGGCGCAGCTTATCATCATCGCCATGGGCTCTCGTCTTCCTCCTCTCCTCCTGTGGCCCGTACTTCTATCCAGGGGTCCAGCAGAGCCAGTGAAGCCCAGGCGGGGAGCTTGTGAGTGGGCTGGGAAGGATGGAAAATGTCCCTGAAGGCTAGAAGCACCTCTGGAGCTACCGGCATGCAGGAGAAATCAATATGAAACACAGCGCTTGCACAGCTCTGAGTGGGGTTTCCTGTGTTAGTCTGTGGCCTAGGGGCCCACAGACCTCCAAAGGACAGGCCCTGCGTGGCCCTCTCAGCTGCAGCCCCGGCTCCTCAGACTGGACCTCAGCCCCGATCTCCGCTGGCTGTGTGTGGTTCTGCTGAAGGGAATCTCTCCCCATATAATACCCAAACACAGAATGTTGAGAGACCCCCAAGAGGGATATTCCTTTCTCTTGATTTTTCCTTCCTTCATAAGATTGACATATCCCCCACCTTCTGCCTCTGGCTGTTTAAAAAACAGTTTGGGAGTTCTGCTTTTGACTCACTCTCCATCCTCAACTCACCCGTTGTTTATTCCCCAACCAGTTTTTACATTTGACAAAGAGACAGTACGATCTTTATTTTCTCTTCCACTCTCGGCTTGCAGTAACTATGGTGAACTGTAGACATGTGTCTGTTAAAACCAGAAACACTGGCACATGAAGTATGATCGTCCTTTTTTTCTCCTTGATGTCTGTTATTCAATTCCAGACTGTTTTAAAAAAAACACTGACTGAACAGCAAAGAGGGCAGAAGATCACAAGCTGAGAGACCTTCCCACCTTGTAGTGGAGATGGTAAAATGGCAAGTATCTCTCTTTAGCACTCCACATTTTCCACTCTATGAACAACTCTCAACCTGGTCTCATTACCTCATACATTGCCTAAAAGACTGTGCGTGTGCGTGTGCGTGTGCGTGTGTGTGCGTGTGCGTGTGTGTGTGTGTGTGTGTGTGTGTGTAACTTCACTCCCTGTTTGATCCAGAGAGGATATTTTTAGGATGTTGATTGCGGCTGTAAAAGATGTTTCTTTAACTCTAAGAAATGTTTGGAAGATGACAGTTTAATTGATACGTTCTTGTAAAGCCTATTGAATTGGAAGATGTCACTCAAATCTGAACATTTTGAACTATATGAATTACTCTGTGACTCATATAGACATTTTCCACAACAGAGAGCTCTGTTTGTGTATATGAATGGACTGTATATGCTCGGCCTTGAGAGCGTTTGCCAGCCAGCAGCAGCAGTGTGCACCCACAGCTCCTAAACTGCTGCCGTTGTCACAGTAATACAGTGTGGTTGTTTCCGTCCAGATGGGCACAGCTTCAGACAAAATGGCCGCCAGTCTTTCCCTCTGCCAAAGATGGCGGGCGCATCTCTGTTGTCTGCCATCTGTGCATCCGTTAACTGTTGTCGAATGCAAATCGAGGCTAATTGCATTTGCATAACCTCCAACCATCATGTCGTTGGCATGTGCTGATAATTGCTCCCATGAACGCGGCGTAGCGGCGAGCAAGCAGGAGTGAAGTGATGTTTTAAAGTGTGTTTGGTGCCGTTTGTTTTTCTCTTGGGTTGCGAGGATTCGCACCCTGAAATGTGTTTGATAGGTGTTCGATGCATTTGAGAGGCAGAGTCTGGTCCTACTGTGCCATATGGCATGTTAGCATGTGATTCCCTCGCATGCAAATGTGACACTGTACAAAAGCCGAGCCTTTTTTTAAAATCAGATAGCACTCTGTCACGCATGCACACTCACAGAGTTTTTTACACACATACATACATAATGCACCAATGAAAGCATTAAGCAAACAGAGAAGCTCCGACACGCACACAGACTCTAATTAAAAAGGGATCCATAGGCCCAACAAACTCCAGACAGACAGACCATAATAGTCTCATTTTCATGCACATTGGTGTCTGGTTACCATGGCACTGAGCAAATCATGGGGTGACTGATTTAGCTAGAGAGGAGCTGCACATGAAACATATAAATAGGTGGTATAACAAAAAAATTGCCGCCTGAAGAACACTTGATTGTAGCTTTTGAAGTGTCGTATCAATGATATTTCCCAAGAATACACCTGAGAAACAATTGAAGTGCTTCTCATCGGTTTGAGACTTTGGAAAAACCTGAAAAATATTCAACATGCAGATCTCATAACTTGGCATGATAACATTTGGAACTGTTTATGTAGTCAGAGGATTGGAAGCGTTGTATAAATGAATATCTCACATTTCGGCATTTCGGCAGTGTGTCATTTTGTGGTTGCATTTGATTGAACAGGTCTTGTCTTTGGTTGGTGGGGGGGGTGGGCGTTAATTCATGCGATGAGAGTCGTCTGAGTGGCTGAGTAACAATGCTGCGTTCGTATTTGCATTCGCCATCAAGGCAGCTGCTGTTCTGTACAGTTAGGTCTACTGTGGGCAGCAAAATGGCGGTCACGCGAATCATAGGGTCTGTCTGCTGGTCGTGAGAGCTGTGGGGGGGGGGGGTTGGTTTGGGGTGTCTGGTTCTAGAGAGAGAGAGAGGGTTGCGGGGTCTAGACTGTGGGTTGGGGGGTCGCTCATGAGGGGAAGATGGAGTGGGGGGTGTTAGTGGAGAGGTTATTATTTGAGAAGGGGGGGGGCGTCTGGTTTTAGGAGGAACAATTAATGAGGGACTGGAGGGGAGGGGGGTAGTTTGTCTGCATTTGTGAACATGTGTCTGTGTCTCGGCCATTTGCATAGAGCGATGAGGGTGTCCATATGCTGTGCGGCGAGGCAAATTCAGTCACAGTCTTTTGCACGCCTCTCAGGGTCTCTCTCGCATGATCTGAAAACCCGCCGAGTCTTGCACCCTTCCACATCTGACAGTCACATTATCTGTCGGAGAGCTGGAACACGCTCTACCCCATTTCTCACAATAACACTTAAACACTCCTACTACACTGAAGCCTCATGTTAGTGGCATCACTGTTTCTGTCCCTTGCACTGGCCAATGAGGAGATGTGAAGCCGCTTTCAGCCAATGACAGTCGGTAAAGAATCAGGAAGAGGAAGGAAAAAGGCGAGGAGAGTCATGAGTTTACCCTTGATGCGCCAGGGAGAAAAGAGAATCAAACAACACAGCTTCAGCAGGAAGGAATGGAAAAGAGGGAAAGCAAAGTATGGTGGGAAGGGGAGGAACGACGTGAGAGCATTTTGTGATAGCTTTCCAAATGTAACTGAGTTAGAACGCACAAAAATAGGAAAAAAGCTGTTTATTCGAAACAAAAATGATGACTGTGTTACGTTTTCTTTGTGTGGCAGTCAGACGTGGGACCGTAGAATATTTACAAATCATTTTGAGGGGGCCGAAGGGAAAGAAAAGCCTCCCACCCACTGAAAAGGAATAAAGTCGTGAAGACTAGGTGGTCCAAAAAAGTCAGACAGCCAGACACAGACACAATGCATATCTCCATAATGTCCCGTATGAATACTGTTGTGTTTAAAATGTGATCGTCCCCCGTGCTGGAGGTCTGAGCTCGGAGCGTGGGAATGTTAGGAGAACATATGCAGAACAGTCGGGCGCTGGCGAGACAGCCTTGCTAGCATGAATGCTGTTGTAGCAGGTGAAAGAGGACCCTAGAGTTCATGGGTCAAGGCCAGTGAAGGGGTTGTCTGGCTCATGAGCCTGTGTGTGTGTGTGTGTGTGTGTGTGTGTGTGTGTGTGTGTGTGTGTGTGTGTGTGTGTGTGTGTGTGTGTGTGTGTGTGTGTGTGTGTGTGTGTAGGGCCACGTTGGTTGTCGTCTGGGTCTTGTAGGATGCTAATGAAGTTGCCAGGCTGTTTGATAAGCACTGCTGTCTATTGTTTGCTCAGTCTGGTTGTTCAGGGAGGACTAGACGGGGTGTAGACTTGGACAAGAGCTCTTTCGTCATCTTGTAGTCGCAGCACAGTAAGAGACAGGCAGATAGACAGGCAGCCTAAAGTCAGACCTCCCCTGCTGAAAGTGTGATTGTGTTGTCTAGAAGCCTTTTTCTCCCCACATCTCTGCTTTCTGTGACATTTCTTCTCTGAGTGACACGTTGGTCTCGGGCTCTCCAGTGTGGTGCCTGTCTTTGTTTCCCTCTAGATTGATGGCAGCTTTGTGCCGGGACTCCACATTTCCACGATGGAGGAAATTGTAAAGAGCGTACTGATTTAGAGCATATATTCAGATTCTGGATTTAGAGCTTTAGCCTTGGTGATTTCCATCAAATCAAACTTGAAAAGCTTGTTAATGGTTTTGTCGAGCATTAATCTGGTGATATTCTACATTTTATTCATATCAGAAAATCACGCGAAAAGGCCATAACCAGCAATGGATTGATACTAATTACAAGTATTACTAAAGCGTGTTTCCTCTATGCCGTATACCTCCACTGTTGTCAAAAGGTATGAAATATACAACAACATAACCCATAATGTTACAATGGATGGTGTGTTCCTTCACTGCTATGAACGTGGCAGTGTGGTTTTATTTTGAGTATGAATACATACATCGTTCTGCTGCTGTAAATACCTAGAACGCCAAATGTGTGTTAATCCACAGCTGAAAATAGTCCCCCACAGATGCTCTGTTTATTCCTGTTTGAGTAACATTTGCTAAAAAATGACAGTGCCCAGGTGTTTTAGGAAATTATTTAGTCTCAAATGGGCTGAGTGCCACAGAGTGCTGTTGGTGTGGGTCTTCACATGGGATTGGTTGACAATAAGAAAAACACAGCTGTGTTTGTTTCCTGTCACAAGGTCGTATCCAGTTTCCTGAGCAGCATCATGCGTGCAAAAGATTTTTTTTCTGACATCTCTCTTACGCGTAAAGAGTCGCATACGTAAAGGTGCATTACTTATGGTACCCCTTTAAGAGAAAGCATTACCTCATCAGGAGCTGTGTGAAGGAAGGAAGTGAGTGAATGGGTGAAGGAGCGCAGTGCTAACTCTCTCCACTCCTTTATGCCTGTGGGTGCAGGCTTCATTAGCTCTACAGAAAGGGACAGCTCCCTCCCAGTCCCCTCAATAGACCCATAGACCTGTCTCACTGACACCGGCTCTGGCTCAGTGGGGAGGGTGTGTGTGTGTTTGTGTGTGTGTGTGTGTGTGTGCTTGCAGTATGCGTGCGTGTTTGCATGTGTGTTCCCGAACCATTCACACACCACCAGGCCTCATAGTTTCTCACTCATGCCTAAAGGAAGCCTGGCATTGACACTTTTTTGAGACTCACATCTTTCTCGCACTCTCTTTGTCCCTCATTCTCTTGTTTTCTCACACATGCTTTCCCCATTTCACAATTTTTCCTCATTGTGTTTTCTCTCTTTATCTCTTTATGTCTCAGATCTCTCACAGAACAGTAAAGGACCATGTTCTGTACTGGATTCAGACTTCTCAGACTATTTTTCTGGTTTTACTCTTAATAATTCACATTACTGTCTTTGTACAAAATCTTGTATAAATACCACTCAATAACTTACCTTTGAGGTAAAAAGGCTTTATAATTCAATGGTTTCTTTTAAGAATACCAACTGACCGTAGCAGTAATGATGTAATGTAATGATTACTCTCTGATTCAACTTTGATAATTAACTCCAAAAGACCAACTGAGCTCACAACATGCAGCTGTGAAGAATTTAGTCTTAATTTTTCTGAAACTGGGAGCATAAGTTCAGTACATGCTGTTACTTACAGTAGTGAGATTCTCTCATATATAGTATTTTACCTCAGTCTGCATGTTGTATCAGTGGGCTCTAATTTCCCCTGTAACCAACCAAATTTTTCTTGTTATATTGTTTTAAGATACATGCACAGCTTTAGTATTTTAGGATGAACTATCTTTGTACTATCTTTACCTGTGATGGACAAATCAGAGCAGTTCAGTATAAATTATAATTTTGGTTTGACAGTCACAAAGCTTAAAAGCAGATCAAACTTGGCATGATCTAAATAAAATAGAAACACAGAGATGCCATGGAGACTGCTATGGTGCCTCTGTTTCCCATCAGGCACTGTGCGCAGGCAGCTATTCTGGGTCCTCATCTAGTGAGGGGGAGGAGACGTGTATATAGGCAAAGGTGCTGGAAGTTGGCGGGCTAGCAGAGACGATTAGCATGGGTAGTCGCCATCGTGTGCCCTGCTCATTGTCGTAGTGCTGCATTAATGAGCCCAGTGTGCATCAGACAATCTGTTCATGATACACACGTGTACACAACACTGAGAGGTAGAATAAAACACACAGGGCTTGCACTTACAGTTTCAGTCACCAGCTCCTTTTTGTAGCTTTTTGTATGATACAATTATTTTGTCAAATGTAGACAAAGTGGAAGCTTACGTAGAGTGCATAATTAGCGTACCTGCTGGTGGTTAGTTATCCTTTAATTATTGATTTCCAGTCGAGTCAATGTCATGTCTCTAGGGGGGTTAAAAACTCGGGTGAAAGTAGAGTGAGGAAAACTTTGTTAAACCCGCGGAGAAATGCAAGCTTTGACTCAGAAATAGAAGCCTTGATAGTGAGAGAGAGAGAGAGAGAGAGAGAGAGAGAGAGAGAGAGAGAGAGAGAGACCTAGAGAGACAGTGAGAGAGAGAGGCTGACAGAGAAGGAGGAATGAGAGTACAATACTGTGGCCTGGTTTGTGGTTCCAGAGGGATAGAGACACTTTCGCATTTCCCCTGCAAAACGAGATAGGATGAGCTCTTTTAACACACACGCACACAAAATATACACAAACACACAAATATGTACACACACGCACACCTTGTTCCCTCCTTCTAAGTGAGCCAGGACTAGATTCATGCGGCTTTGTTGTTGAGGCAGCAGGAAACTTATTGCCCCAGATTTAAGCGAACCTCCTTCACACATGCAGCTTAACTGTTACCACACTTCAACTGAATTCACGCTCTTTTAATCATATTTCATCCTTCGTTTTTGTCTTTTCTGCATCAGTTCTTATCGCAAATATCCAGTAAACTGCGCCTGTGTGTGTATGTAACAGACAGCCTGACCTCTGACCTTGTCCTGCTGTGAAGCTTTCATTCCCATAGGCTGGGGGCTGTGGTCGTCTCTCTCTCTCACACACACTCACACACACACACCCTGTTGGCTCTATTGGTATAGCTGTCGCTCGGCCACCCATTCAGGGCTCAGTCACGGCCACTTAGAGCGCAGCAGACTCAGGGATTCAGACGAGCTGTGATCCAATGACATGTATTTATAATGAGGGGGCTGTGGGGACGTCTTTGTTGGACAGACACAATGTCAGCATAAGAGTGTGTGTGTGAGAGAGACAGAGAGAGAGAGAGAGAGAGAGAGAGAGAGAGAGAGTGTTTGGGAGGGGGGGCTTAAATACAGAAAGAAGGGAAGTGGAGGGAGAGAGTCCGGTTGACCCCCCCCCGATACAAATTCAGGCTTTCTCTCTGTCTATTTACACCTCTCCTACTTTTCCAACTCATTCACACTCTTTCTGTCTTGCCTTCTTGATCCGTAGGAAAAGCTTTTCCTCGTTACCATGAGAATATCATCTAAAGACTGACCTTGTTGAGTAAAAGAGAAGGAGAATTCGATGGACAGACTGTTCTTGGAAAAGTTGCAATAAGACAAGTTAAAGTCCCGTCAAGGCAGGCTTCCAGTCCTTGATGTAATAAGAATATTGATTGGTTAAGATGCGAGTCTTTCCAGCCTCTGATCACTGACTGTTAAAATGACTCAGCATTTTTACATTTTTCTGTTACACTTGCCAATCGGTTTATGTTTTATATATAGCAGAACCTAAGTTCTTTCAGTACATAGACTGAATAAGTGAACACTTAACTTCTGTGACTGCCTGTTGGTGTCGTCATTTTTGTGGTCTGTTTTATTAAGACTTAAGACTTGGATGCTTTTGTCATGTAGTTTCAAGTAAAGCAAGTAAAGCAAGCCCCACAGCAGTCAACCCTGAGTCTAAAAGTCAAGTTTACAGCTCTGATTAAAATCAGTTTTGGATAAATCGAGGACATCAAAATTAGAACATGTCGCACAACTCTTCTCCTATAAATCATGCTATGTTCATATGTTTTCAGCTGTCATTTATTATATAAAGTCCATTAATCAGTCATGTGACTTATGAATCATCAATAAATACTCAATTTAATTTAAAATAGCTTTTAATGAAGGCTGAAAGCTTTCGTTTCTGTGAATAAAGCACAGAGATGAGAGTCTGCCTCGTTCTAATTTTGATGGACTTGCGTTAGAGGTCTGGCCTGCCCCTCGCTGTGTGTGTTCTCCATTTTAGAAATTGCAAAATCAAAGACAACAAATATTGGTGTGGAGGAGACAAAGAGCTGCTTTTCACAAAGATATAAAACGTGTTATTTTAAGGATTATATGACGTGTTCAGAGGGGGGAGGCAGAAAAAACAGCAGACAGAGAAGGAATAATGTGCTAAAATAAGTAACCCTGCCTCTGACCTCCTGTATGGCTCATATTCTTATTTGTGTTGCTGTTACATCATTTTAAGGGTCACAGTAATCTTGTTAAGACTCCCCCTTCACTCCTGCTTTTATCGAAATAATCAAAACTTAAATATTAAACTATACTGCACTCTTTACAAGTTACTCTCTGTGTGTCTGGTGTAAAAACAGGACTGTAGGCTCCCCTCTGCATACATTAGCCAGTTGTTGGGACAGCGTGGGCAGAAGAAGAGCCCTGGAGAGCCCTACAGCTCAGGAAGGCCCCTCATAATTGCCCAATGTCTGAAACACTGCATCTATCCAGGGAGTGTAGTCCAGCTCTGATCTCCTCAATCACAACCTCCTCCTTCTCCTCCTCCTCTTCACAACCCACACACACCTTGATTTTTACTGTCCATCAATCTGTACTGCTGGAGCATTAAGAGAAAAAAGAAACTGGCATTTAAAACCTATGAACCTGAAGTAATTGTAGGTTTTATTGAAGGTTTCGCTGAATAATAAGAAAGTACAAAAGCTAATGCAAAGGTCTGTCCTCTTGTCACTGGTTTTCATTTATGATCATGATTGAAGTCTGGACAAATTAGGATTAAATCCCTTATCTCTGCTGGTCAGATCCTTATCTTGCTCAGTCATGACGGTGCAAAAACCAGACAGCTGAAGTGTGTCTTGTGTGTGTGTGTGTGTGTGTGTGTGTGTGTGTGTGTGTGTGTGTGTGTGTGTGTGTCTTTTCCCTCTGGCATATTTGTGGGGTTCCCTGCTGACTGTGTGTCCTCTTGACGCTCCAGACTTCAGAGGTCAGAGGTGGACGAGTGTAGACTCAAACACAGACAGATATTGGTAGTCATGAGGAGGGAGTCCCTTCTGTATCTCCCTCCACCCCCTTTTTTTCTATTTTAGTCCAAATCTGCTGCGTCAGTACTGTGACGCGGAGGCTCGTGTGTTCGTACATCTTATCTCATTGGCCTTTATGATCCTGGCTGTAGAAAATAGGACACATTTGTTATGTTTTTTTTTAATTCTGTGTCCCAGTTCTGTCTCTAATTTCCTCTGTCTTCCTGTCTCTCCGCAGATTGCTGATGCGGTGGAAAATCACTGATTGGCTGAACAACTTTTGGCTCAAAGAAACGGATTTCAGGCCAGATTGGACCTGAACAATTTAACATTTTTTGATGATTTTCTGCTGTACAATTAAATCCTCTGATACACACATTTTGTGATGGACAGTCTCTACTTTGCCTTTGAATTGACACACACACACACACACACACACACACACACGTAAAAGTGAATCACTAAATCTGGACCAAATTCAAGAAAAAGATACTGACAGACTTTTGTATATGTGTTTTACTGCTAAAAATAATATATTAAAATATATAATAATGAAAGTGAATATTGTATTTTATTTTTCTAAATATATTAATGTTGTTAACTGATGTAAATTGATATGTGACTGATTGTTAAATACATCCAGGTTAAAGTGCTGTTACTGAGCCTGTTGTGTGTTCCGAAGAGTCTGTAATAAGAAGAGTATTTTTCAGTAATTAGAGGTGTTTTTTTGTTATTTTTTATACAAAGTCACAGTTATCGCTCTATATTCTGTGTTGATGTGAAGGTTGAGTCAGCTGAAAAACACCCTGCTGTATTGCTGTAAAACGTTGTGTGTGTATGTTGTGTATAAATATATTTATGTGGTCAATAAAGAAAACATTGACTTTAACATTTTTCTTCAGAGAATTTTTTCAGTTTTCATACTAAATATATTTTCAGTTAACGTCGACACAGTATGCTCACATTTATAATTAAAGCAGAGAAAATGTTTATTACTGTATCATATTAAATTCATTTACATCCAGCAGCGTAATTTAGAGTGGAAATTGTAAATGCTGATTTTTTTTAATTGCATAAAAATAAACATTACTAAGACTTCTTTCAATTGATTGTTTTTAGTTGCTTCCTGGTTTCCGACTAGAAATAAAGAAATAATTATCTATAGGCACAATATCAGCGAACTAATCTACAGTACAGGTCAGACTCCTTAAAAAAGGCTAATTCATATAAAATGTCTGCTAACCCTGGTTTTAATAATGAAAAGCCTATCAGTAAAAAATTGCAATTATTTCATTTAGCTTTTGATATTGAGCTTTTTATCTAAAAATAATGCTTTTCTTTTTTAAGCTTAACTTGAGGAGCACATTTGGGCCCACATGAAACAATCCAAAGGCCCAGAGTACAGTATGCTTTTATTCTTTGTATTTTCAATAAAAGAAAAATAGTTAGGTATTGTTAAAAAAGAAAAAACAACAATCAGCTCTAATATGATAAAAAAATAAAATAAAATAAAAATAAAACCTCTTAGTTTTCTAACAGAACAACATTTTGTTTTGTGGCACAATCTGAATTGGCACATGTATTTTTCTGTCAAGCTTAAATGGGTTAATGTTATATTTTAAAGCAAATTGTTAGCAATTTTCACTGGGTTTTGCATTGAAATGACTTCTTTTTAAAAAGGAAATTGAGTAAAGAATTAATTTGAAAAGGAAGAAATGGCTGTTTTGCTGCTTTTATTTCAGAAAGAGAGGGAGGAGAGAGAGAGAGAGAGAGAGAGAGAGAGAGAGAGAGAGAGAGAGAAAGAGCAGCCATCATCTGAATAAATGCAAATTGGCCCTGCCTCCACCTGGCATCATGCCAAGTATCTATAGCAACCACATCCTCTGACAGCCTCCGTCCATCCCTCCCTCCTTCACTCTCTAATTAGTCCTCTATCTTCCCTAAAGCTCTTTTCTTCTGGTGCTTTTTTTCTCCCACGTTCCCAGAAATCTGTGCACAAAGAGGCTGGTCCGAGCTCCCTGTCCGGTTCAAGAAGAAAACCCGGACCAAACCAAATATTTCATCTCATTTAGACACAGAAACACAAAGTAGCTCAAAACCCCCTTTAAATAAAATGTGGGTTCCTTTTCTTTCAACAAAATATTGATAAATCTGATCTCAAACTCTCTACGTATATGTATATATATATTTAATAAAACGAGTCATTTTAATTAATTATGGCCGTTTTTATTCTGCTCGGTTCCTTTATGGGGATCATATGTTGCTGTGTTGCGTTCACGGTCAAGTTCAAAGCGGCAGCAAGGCCTCGGGCAGAGAAGCAGCATCATCTGACCCAGCTCACCTTCCCTCAGCTCCCTGCGCTGTGCTACACCGCCACCTGTCGGCCATATGTGCAACTACAGCCAGAGGAGTCAACTCATTCGTGGAGAGGGAGCGCCGCCCAGTGGCCATTGGATGTCACTGCATGCGTGGTTTTAAGGCTTAAACAATCACCTTCTTAAACTTGGGGTCCTAAAAAGTGACACAGGAAATTGATTAATTAATTAATGAGCATGATTAATTACAAATAAATACACATGTGGTCATAGACAAATAATAAATGTAAGTACTAATTTATTTTTTAACACATATTTTTATTGACATTCAGCATAAACTACATTACATTTCCACAAAACACATAATTAATGTTTGTCTAAAATGCCCCATTTTGAGATTTGTGAGAAACACAGGGGGAAAAAATAAAAAGGAAAATAGTGAAAACTATGTAGCGTACAATTAGGGAGTGTATAAATAAAGTCTGGTCAAAGTCAACTAGTTAACCCAACTAGTTTCTCAGTGTGGCACAAATAATTCCAATAATTGGTTAACATATGCCGTTATCTTAATTTCCACTGTAAGGTCCATCCTTGTTTTCTCTTGATAACTATTTCCTAAATACATTTGTCTCTTTTCAGGCATGAATCTATTTTAAATATTTATTGATTTATTTGTTTTATATTAATTTAATTCCCTATTCATGTACTTATTCATTGATTTTTCCTTAATTTGATGTATTTCCATGTTTATTATTTTTCATTTATGTATCTATTTCAATATTTATATCCACTTTATTTATTTATATTCTATCACTTTAGGACACTTTAACAGGCCACTAAATGAGTTTATTTGTAAATATAATTTATCTGTATGACGTGTTATTTTAACCATCTGAATTAATTAACTATGCCTTTACACTTTGTTTACTTAATGTTTTCATTGATTCTGTCTTATATTTCATATTATTTTTTTCTAGGCATTTAGGGCTTAATTCATAATACAAGAAATGATATGTTTACTCTTTGTGCTGCTTGGGAGTGAAAGGTGTTCCTCTGGTACCCTGATGAAGACCTGAATGGCTGAAACGTGTAGGCATGTTTTTTAACTGTTACTACGAGTAAATAGCCATCAGCTATTTTGAATGAGAAATACATGTGTGATTCAGGGTGGGATGTGTACTTGAAGACCACACTGAACATACTGTATCCAGAGTAGAGTAGTGGTACAAACTGGAATCACTCAGACAGGAAAAACAGTGAAATCAAACATCCATCAGTCTGTTGTCAACATCCAGTTTATTGAGAATTCGATATTTCACAACTTTCCTAGAGATACACCATCATCACTAGGGACAGGACACAAGGTGTGGTATTAGTAGGTACGTTTACATTCAGTTGGCACAACTAAGATTAACAAAACAGTCGTCGTACAACTGCTGCACTGAAACACAACACAACACAACACAAGATGATCTGTTGTAACATGCACACACAGTAGCATCGTCTGTCTGCACATCTATACCCACACATAGGGTTAAAACTATTCAATTTGCTTTTGCAAGAGCAAATAAAATCCACATCTTTTACCAGTTTGTTTGTATTGTATTGTTTCAGCAACCCTCCTCATTAAGCCACTGTCAGGTTCTCAACTAAATAATTACTTTTCTTTTAAAACAAAAACATATTGTTTGGCATTTCATGATTGTCTGGGTTTTTCCAAGTTTGCTGTCAACTCTCCACCATTATATTGTATTTCATCATATCTTCACCCATCTGATTTGATCTATAGCTAGATCAATAGGGGGATAATGACATTACATTACTCTTTACATTCTTCTAATTGAAATAAGGATACAAATAGCCATTAAGTGTTCTTTTAACATCTTCATACCTTCCTCCAATTAGTCCTCAACTGGTTGGAATGGTTTGGTCGAGTCTGTTAGGGAGTAAAGGATCACGTATGTCACCCTAGACAGCAAATACCCTACAAGGCAGTTTATAAGTTTTACAAAATTCCTATACAAAAGCTGGACCTGAAGTAATACATTCAGTCACAGAGGTGTAACAATCCCCAAACTTCAAACCACCTTCAAATCTGCTACCCCTTAAATATTTGAAACTTCAAGATCGAAGCAAGGCTAGAAAATGGAAGCAACCTTCAAAAAGGTTAGTAGAAGTAGCTCAGTCATAGTAAAAATGTTACTATTCCTTGCTAGGCACTTAAGAGTCAGTAACTACCCTCTATTCAGCTTTCAGTTACTGTATACTTTATTCTACTTAGCACGCTTCAGTTCGGAACATGTGCAGGTTTCAAGCTGTCACTGATCTGATCTGAACTCAGCTACACAGTTTACCTCCTGCGACCTAAAGGCAAGTAGGTAAAGGTATAACACTGACATTAAAAGACTAAACTTGTACCTGCTGTTAAACCGAGTAGCATTGTGATTTCCCAATGCTTTTATACGACTATATTTAGGTGCCTGAACAATGAATAAAACGATCACAACATCCATGGACAAACAGATAAGAGGTGGATAAAATGAGGATGGTCAGGTAGAAGCAGGAGAGTTGAGTTTGATGAATGGGGGTAAAGTTCAGTAGTCTACTGGATAGTGATAGGGATACTGGTATTGAGTCTCAATACTTCTTTGGTAGTGATGTAAATGTATCCCGAGCTGTGAGTATTACTTTCCTATTCTCTGATCATAGAGTTTAGTTAATTTTAGACTATTTTATTCAGGCGAAGATTTTGTATATTTCTTGCATTTAGACATTTTTAGCATTTAGCATTTTTAGCTTTTTCTTTTCCTTTTTAACTCATGTGAAGTGTCTTTGAGTTTCTTGAAAAGCTCTCTATAAATTAAATGTATTATTATTATTATTTAGACATTTCACTTTGTTTGACTTTTGGTGTAGAGTGTAGATACAATGTTTATAGTCCTTAGAATAAGGTTATCAAAAGCAAAGTGATGCTGTGGTATTGGTGCAAACACCAACATGTCATATCAGCATTAGCATCAATACATTTTATATGATAAGAAAGTAATCAGAAAATATCCACTCAATAAATTGAAGAAATGTCTATGCACAATATATTTGATGATTCTCTAATGCAAAAAGTTTTATACATTAAATATTTTGGGTTATTTGTCTGCTGGTCGAAACACACGAGCAATGTTAAGACATTATTCTAACCATTGTGTCTTATGATTCCGATTAATCAATGATTAAAATGATTAGTGAAGCTCCAATAGTATTTTTTAATACAAAACAATGCTCTGGGTATTTGTGTTTTTTCTTTTCAATTAACCGTTGAGTTTCCGTTGGGATCCTCAGCCCCGTTTCATTGAGAAAACTTCCTACTTTATTCTGGTAATGGTGACACTTTCCTGCCTTCTGTTCCACTTGGCTCTGCACCCAGCTGCTCCCCCGGCTCAGGCACCCTGCCTCAGTACGTGTGGTCTAAGTATAGAAACTATTGACACTCTTCAATGACTTTTAAGCCAGCATCAGTACTGTTGAAACTGTCTCACATGCGGTCAAATCAAATCAAAACTGAGCACAATGTCCCATTTTTTTTTTTTACACCACTTTGATTGATATTGATATTTGAGAATTTCATGAACATTAGATTATGTGCTGAGGTACAATACTCAAGTACAATACTGAGAACACTACAATGTACAAAATGATGCCTTTAACAGAGAACTCAAATGTTCTCTTCATTAGGTCTGTGCATATTTCCAGTCAAGCAAATACTGCTACAAGTTTTAAGCAACCAAAAATCCACCCAACTGTAGTTACGAAGTTATTTCTATGACCTGTCGAAATCATTAGTCTCTAACAAAACATGTCGCAGCTGCAATACTGACGGCAAATGGAAGACAACCTATTGTATACGTGCTGTATGTGTGTGTCCAGTTACAGTGACATACCGGAGGTGGACAGAATATTAGAAACACCTCTCAATATACTGTAATCCAAAACATTATCACTAATAGAGTTAAAGCAACGCACAGTGTCAACAACAACAGAACATTGTAAACTTCATAAAGGTAGTATTCACAGCAGGGTTGCTGTATTGGATTACATAAGACTGTACAGGTGTTCCTATTAAACTGTTGAATCAGTGTATCAGTATCAAATTGCTTGATGTGCATTACACGGGACTAGATGTTAATAGGAGGTAAAACTTGAACTGTCATTTTCAGATTCTATTCTTAACTCATCTTTGTGTATTAATCCTTCTGACAACAAAACTATCTAAAAGCCCATTATATGAGTACAGTGAAAACAAACCAAATAATATGGGCACTCTTTATACTTCATATCTGTTGGCACTGGCACAAAACATAGCTCATCTGTCTGCTGTCAGCACAGTAGCTAAACTACAAATAAAAGTCTGTGAATTTAATCTTCATTTAGAGCTCCACTAAAACATACTGGACTCAATAGTGATATCAATACATAGTCAACTCAAACAAAAACTGACCATTTGACGGCAGTAACCATGCTGTTACCTCTGTGCTGGGCAAGATTTTTGCTCTAAAGTCATACTCTGTGAACTTTTGTGCTTTATTATGCTAAATACCACTAACGTCATATAATCTGCTCCTTTGGTATAATTCCTTAAAACAAACTCACTCAAAACAAAACAAATCTCGGGGGGGCATATTTCACTCTCATTAAATCAAATGCATCTTAAAAGTCAACAGTAAATGAGTGGCAACCTGCACTGCATTGGAAGGTGTCAGTTTTACGCGAAAACACAAGGAAGTTGGGAGACCTCAGTGTGTGTGTGTGTGTGTGTGTGTGTGTGTGTGTGTGTGTGTGTGTGTGTGTGTGTGTGTGTGTGTGTGTGTGTGTGTGTGAACCTCTAAACTCTCTGACTGACAAATGTACTCACCAGCCTGGTCCACGAGGGCAGGAGCATTATAATATATGTGTACACACATACACACATAAAGTCACTAAGAATATTGCACTTAGATGTACAGGACAGTGTGTACAGGTACTTGGTACCATCCAACATACCTCATGCCTGCGGGACTACCTCCCTGTTGCAAACAGATAAAGCGAGGGAGTACGTTAACTTTACCCACGCTTCCTGAGCCAGTGTGCATTTAATTTTATCCAGCAATACACACTCTTCACTCGTTCATTTCCTTTGTTTCTCTTCAGAGGGTGTATGGGGATTCTGTCATCCCACTATACCTGTTTTCTTCTCTCTGTATCGCTATTATCGAGTCGTATAACCCATCTGATGCAGCTTCCTCAGGAGGATATGAGTAAGGTCAAAGGTGGTGAAGCTGATCCCCACTGCAATGGGCCCTTTAACCCAGTTCATACTGAGACCTTTGTAGAGTCCACGGATAACCCCCTCCTCCGACACAATCTCCCTCATGGTGCCCAGGATGGTGCCGTACGTGTGACCCGTGACTCCTGCAGTCTGCATGCGCCGTCGTACCACGTCCAGAGGGTAAGATGCCGACTGGCCGATAAGACCTGCACAGGCTCCAAAAGCCAGACGTTCATATGAGTAGGGCTGTGAGCGCCCACTGTGCTCTGCACGGGTGAGAGGATGTAAAGAAGTGCCGTTCAGTGAACAAATATTTTACATATGCAACATAAACATTGAGTGTGTGAGAGAGTTGGACATACATACACAGATACAGTTAGACTTGGCAGTGGTAGTGCATTACCTGCATGTGATTTCTTCAGTGTCTCATAGGTAAAGAAGCTAAGACCAGCATAGGGGACAACACCCAGAATGGTGGGAGTAAAGCCTCGATACAGCGTCTTCAGGCCCTCTTCTCTGGATATCCGTACAAACACGTGTAGAATGTTACTGTACCTAAACAGCGGAAGCACCACAAAGAAAAAAATATCAGCATGAAACTTATTAACAGACTGTTTACATTTAGAAAAAACACTCTACAGTCAACAGCATTGAGTCCATTTGAGGCTACACAGGAACATAAATGTCTGAGTGACATTAACTCTGGTTGCTTCACACATTTTTTTCTTTCTGTCTTGCAAATTTCAAAGCCACTTATCTAGTCTTAGGTACTGATTACTGGTTAGGAGTAGCAGTAACTCATTGTGTAGGAACTTGGTTTAGGTACTGGAGGGTTGGGTGTTCAAGTCCACGGACCACAGTATGAATTGTGGGGCTGTTCCTGGGTGGGTGAGCCAACTAACCTGTAACTGCTGCTACGTGGCAGTCACTCCACCATCTCTCCATATGAGCCCTCTGTGTATTATTTTGGGCCGGTGTGTGTAAACTATTAAGTGAAAAAAGAAGTTCCACTGGGGACTGCTAAAGTAAATCTTCTTCTTCTTAATAATCAGCACTTTGAAGGACTTGAGCATCAGCGACAAGAGCAGCAGTTCAGATTGGAGACCTGATGGAAAAATCGCTCGCTCCTCAGATTTTTGATGATTTTCCATTCCAACAATTTGATCTCAGTATGAATTACAGTGCAGTGTCGTGGCTTTTGATCAGCCTTCCAAATGTTCCATATTTCAGCTTAAACCTGAACCTTGAATAAAAACGCTCAATCATATTATTTTGCTGTAGTGATATTGTGTTAAATACCCACTGATGACTGATGTGCATTGACAGCTAAAGATGATCTTACATTTCCTTTGGCGTTACAGCCATCCTTGCTCGCACCATGTCCAGAGGATACGTCAGCATGGCTGCCGTGGTACCTGCCATAGCCCCCGCAAGAAACCTTGGAAAAGGAGGTAGGGCTCTGGGACACAGAGAAAAACAATTCAGCCTTTCACATTTTTCATTACTCCAAAAGACATCAAGAAAATCTTAAATGAGATTATTAAATTCAACGATAAAAGGTCTATTAAAGGGGCTAGCAGATCTTAATAATGGGTCTACCAGTATAAACTGACACTTACTTCCCCTGAAAGCCATAGTAGCCTCCCAGCAGCCCCTTGTACTGTTCGTGTGCACAGAACTGGATGGCAGCGTATGGGATGACTCGCACCATGGTGGCCGAGTTCCCCCTCCACAGACTGAAGAAGCCATCCTTCAGGTAGGTGCGGTAGATCAACCTGTAGGCCTCCTGTAATGCAATGCGCACACATACATTCTCATAGTCGGGATGTGAATTAATATCTTCTTATGAATGAGAAGGTTGTTTTTTTTACAAAGAAACTGACATTAAATATGTGTTCAAACCAACCTTGGCAGAGAATCTTGCTGAAGACACTGAAAAACAAAATACATGTGCAATATAAATAACACGTTAAGTGTTTCTCTTAAGTCATCAAACATTTTGTCATAGCTATGAATAAAAGCCACACATTTAAAACTAAAAATATAATTCTATGGCACGCATGTGGGTCAATTCAAGTCTAGTTTCCACTTTTAGGCCAGCAGAGTATGCCACTTGCCTTGGAAGATGATTTTAGTCCTGTCCAGTGGGGCGACAGCTGTCTTGGCCACAGCTCCTGCTAAAGCCCCCGAGAAGAGTGAGTTGATGACAGACCGAGTGTGCTTCAGGCCCTGCACAGCGATAGAGGAATCACATTTAGGGTCACCAGCAACAAACAGGGTGAATCCTGTAAAAACTGCAGCCTTGCGTGAACAAAGTTGTGTTTGAGATGCTGTTGATCATTAAACCAGAGTTATATAAAGGATAATTGATGACATCTGACTAACCAGCTTACAAAACAGGAGGAGCAGGTGTCCTTAAATGAACCGAAGACAAAGACGAGGCTAAGCTCAGCTCAGTTAAACTGTTTCACATTCAATACAACAGAGCAACTAGCAGAGAGAGAATAAAGTTTGACAGCACATCTGAATTTGAGTCAAATAAAGACAATACACAGATAAAACAGAGACAGTGAAATAGCATTAGGATGCCACTACAATTCTGCCATTTAAAGTTACCAGATAATAAATAATTATTAATAACAAATATTTCAATTATTTGTAAAATCACAATGACTGCTCTAATATCCTATGAATTGTTACATTATATATTAATAATTGAGCAGCTCTATTATTTTTCTTCGACCTGAGACCAATGACTCAAATTCACAGATTCAAATTTAGCTAAATAATACATCATTACATATAAATCATTTCTGGATGTTTTTTTTTTTTCTTTAAGGGATATGTCAGATTATGAAGCATTTTATATTTTCATTCACGTATGAATCACTTTTTAATTCAACTTTCTTGGTTGCCTGTGGAAAGATTTATATGCATTTGTATGCAGGGATTGTGCCTACTGTCTGTGTATGTACGAGCACAAGCAACATGATGGTGACTGCAGTTCACTTAACTGCCATTGGTGTCATTATTAACGATTCTCTGAATGTTACATAGAGACCCTTTAAGTGTTGAAGGAATGATTGTGTCTATAAAACTGAACCTCATAGCTCACTTCTGACTGACTGGAAGAAGCCCGTGGCAGCACTTCGCCTTGCGTGAGTGATGCCCGTTGTTCCTGGACTCCACTCCCCATTCCCGAGGACTACGCACAGCTGTCACTGAGCGTGCTCATGAATTCAACCACCAGGGGGAGGCAGCAACAGCAGGCGCTGAGAGCTACAGGGAAGAGGTCAGGAGAGAGAGACAAAGGTCCATTTCTGTGTCAGGATCAGGTGACAAGCATGACTCTGACTCTATGGAGGAACTGTCATGCAAACACTGTCAACATTCAGGAGGATAGTTTGTAGTAATGACAACCAAAGTATTCCAAGTGCAGCCTGTAAACCTGTAGACAGAGAAATGTATTTTAGTTTGCTATTGTCTTTGTCCACTCCCTGAGGGTCTTCAAACAAGAAACTATAAATACCACACACACCTCTCGTAAATAGTTACCTGTCCAGTAACTTTACTAAGTAGTTAGTTGGCTACTAAGCAGTACGACAGCAAGTTACAGCCAAAGATATCTTGAAGGACAGCAGAGTTGAGGACTTGTAGGTGAAAGGTGTCTATCTGAGAAGAGCTTAAAAAAAACACACCACCACTGAAGCCCCACCCTTGCTAACATACCAGATTACAGTCTTACAATATCTTTGTTCAATCGGGACATTCTTGCCTCTGTCGTCAGTAAAGAAGAGGAACACAGAACAATTTATTTGGGGTGATCACCTTTACAATGCGAAATGTCTGCATACTTTTCAATGAACTAATCATTTTGAGACAGATTACCTATTCATGCAATCTTTAACCCTCCACAGGCTCACTGGTCCGTCACTAAGTACTGTACACACTTCACAGCCAGGCATTGTTCACACCAGCTTTACAACAAATCACAGTCATAAAGTGTCTTTAAAGTTGGCATATGTATTTCTGCAGGGCTACAATGATTATTTTCATGACTGATTAACTTGGTATTCACTTTTTTTTTACATTTTGTAACATATATACTGATTGTATAATACAAAATGAGCAAATGTAGAGACTGCTTTCTTCGTTTACGGTCAGTGTTTTCGAATTTCTGGAATATTGTTCAATCAATATTTTGTTATATATACACACACGTATAAATACATTATAATCCTATTCTTTTTATTTATTTTAGTAATAGTAATAGTATCAGTGCAATAAGGACTATCGTGAAGAATAGTAGCATATGACAAAGTTATCAAAACTGTCATTAAATTATACCAAAACATTGTTTATTGTACCTGAATGTATCTCAACCAATACTGGATTTTAAATGCTGATACTAATATTTGAGAGTTCTAAAATCCTGCGATAATATCTTGGCATTTTTTCTTATATAAACCAATAAAAATTCTTAAAGTGGGTGTGAAAATATAAAAAATTACCACAATGTGAGTCAGAGAAATAAAGCAATTCTTAGAGCAACTGGGAATAGCAAATTATATTTTTATTTGATAAGTTACTAAAACAATAAATGTATTTCACAAATTCCACTACTCAATTAATGATTTATCTATTTAAGCACTAGATTATTCCATTGAATGTTACAGGGCAGCCACAGCTGAACTAGTAGATAATGAATTTGTGTTAAATAATTAAACATTCTTGGTAAAGATTCTTCTTAGAAACATCAAAGTTCAGGGAGTTTGGTAACAGTGAGGAGAATCAAGCAAAACAAGATAGAGAGAGAACACCATGAGACAAGAGAGCAAACAGAGGGTCTGCTGAAACGCTGGGTAGTCATGGGCAACCAATTTTGGCATCTGTTCAACAGGGCTTTAAGACAGATCCTCAAATGAGCACTTAGACCCCTAATGTCCCCCCCGTTTGCATTACCCACTGTTCTCCTTACTCTCAGGCCATCTCTCAGCCCTCTTCCCCATGCATATCATGTTAACACTTCCTTGTTCCTGACTGGTCGCTGTGCCTGTTTTGTGTGCCTCAGGCTTGGCTGCTATACACACAGCAATGGAGACACAGAGCTGTCCCTGTGGTTAAATAGTTTTAAGGAAATACACAGCAGTGCCGTCTTTTAGTGAGAAAATGTCTGTGAAGAACCTGTCCTTTCAGTTGGGTTACCTACATGGTCAATAGTAAAATATCAATGTATCAGTAAACTGGAGTTTAAGATTGTGTCAAGACAACAAGTAACTTTGTGTGGAGAAACAAAGTGGGCAAGATAATAAGAACACATTTAATTTATTTCATCAGAACAGTCATGCTACCTTTATGGAGCTTATATTGAAAATAAAAAATCTGTTTAGTTAATTATTTTGTTCTTGAACAAGATGTCAGAAAAGAGTGTTAACAATTTTCCTGAGCCCTGGGTGATGGGCCTACAGTCCAAAACCTGAAGACATACCATTTACAATTATATAAAACTGCAGTAAAATGCAGTAAATCCTCACATGTGGCCTTTATGTTTGACAAGTGACTTACATGATAAATCAATTATCACAGCTTTTTTATTTTTTCATCAACTGAATATCTGACTTATTATTTCAGCTTTAAATGTGTCACTTCTAGAATATTCCAGTGTGTGGTGTAGCTGTACTGGACCTTATTACATTATGAGGTCTTATTTTATTCTACCTCCTGGTATGTTTACAGCTTTGTTACATTAGCCAATAGGTTTATAACTGCACTGTATCCCATATGCTGCCATTGCTTTGGCATGTATTGTTATTTTATTCAAATGGTTTGTGCAATCTCTGACACATCATGACCACAAACAGGGTACTGTTACAAGTCAGCAGTATTACTCTAATACAGTTAATTATACATCCATTCATTAAATAACCACCATGCTTCCCCTCCTGAGTGCAACCCTCCAGTCTTGTCGAAACTTGTCCACTAACAAAACACAGCCACCTTTTTTTTTTTTTTCGCAGCCAGCTAGCTGTCACTAGTTACAAACACTTGATAACTCACCTCACAAATGTGACACCAGCACGAAGCTTTCTAGAGCTGTGAAATCGCTCACTTGCTGCGTTGTTTCCACTCGGTAGCAGGCTCTTCTGAAACTGTTTCTAAGTTACCAAACAGCAGGTTCTGTAACATTAGCTAGCTGTTAGCTCGCCGCTACGTTAACATTAATGTTACTCTCGTCGACAGCGTTGAGGAAATGCTAACAGTAACGTTAATCTTCAGTCTTGATTTAAACAAAGATGGCACTGCCTTCCACTCATTTCTTTAATTCATGCTCTCTGCGGTGACTTTAAGTGACTGCCACCGTCCATGCTGTTGTATATCTGCCGTTACTACTCCTGTCAACGACCCGAGGCAGTAAACGTTAGCTTTGACCACAGTGAGGTCTGACAAGGACGAGCGCGGTGGCATTGTGGGAAATGAAGTCTGGATAAGGAGGGGCATGCTTGGATAGGCCGGTTAGAGGGGCGTGAACAGGAGACACATTTGGGAGTAGTTGGAGGGTTTTTTTGTTTTTTTTTTTTTTGCCCGTTAGGAGGCGGTATATGGTGACATGTACACACAGAAAGATAAAGGTGACGCAGCAAAGTGAATTTTATCACAATCATGCAGAATATACAATATGATGTTGTCAGTGGGAGGGCTACATATCAGTGATTTCCAGGTTTACACTGTAGGTATATACCAACTGAAAGCCAAAAAAAAGGAAATGTTTAGCTCTAGTTAAAGTATAAGGCGTGTTAAAATGAGGCTCTGCCAACACGGGGAAGGAAATGCTCATAAAAATACATTTAGATTTCCCCATGGCACAAAACAAAGAACATAAACATTGTACAAAATTGGAAACCAAAAAATTTGTAAACAAAATATTAATAGGAATCAAAACATGTACAACAAGACTACAATAACCTTTTTGCACTTTAAAAAACAGAAGCACTGGAAGATCTATTCAGCCTTTAAAGGGTGTTGTGTGGGACTGGTCACTTGCTCTGTTCTACATCAACTACTACAATTACACAAATACGTCTAGCTGGGTAGGTGCATCTGTTTAAACTCCTGGCTATGCATACCAACACCATTTCATCTTGTCTAAAAGTTACATTCCAGGCCCCCTCATAATAATGGTTTACAGGGATGTTCTCCTCTACTCTCAGTTGGTGAGGCTGCCATGTTTGCCGGTCCACAGCTCTCGGAGCTCCACCTGGCATCCCAGATCTCTGAGGGCTGCTTTACCCACATCACCACAGTCTTGATGTGTCTTTATTGCCTGGGCTATCAGGGCCTCTGCTCCCATCTCCAGGATTGTTTGGCTGTAGCTTTGTGTTCGTGCAACCAGGTTTCTCATCACCATACACGCCTGTTTCTGTTTATAAAGAAAGAGAAAAGAGTTGGCAGACTGTCACATGGCCTGGTTTTAGAGTAAGCATGTTAATTATTAAAGACCTGATATTACCTGCACATTGACCGAATTAGGATGTGCCTTCATAGCCTGAACAGCTGCCAAGGCACCTCCATTCTCCATGATGACTTTGCAGTTGTTGGGTTTACGCAAACTAAGGACAGAGAGGCACGCACAGCCCTGATCACACACCTGCAGCAGAACATGAACATCATCTTAGAACATCTTCAGAGTTTATTTAGACCTCAAATGTATTTTTATCCCACAAAAACCAATGTATTATAAAATGTCTGCTCTTATTCTGTAGTAAACGCTAGATCACACCACTCAATTTGTGTGTAGTTATGACATTAACTCACCCCAGAGTTGTTCATGTGTCTGTTCATGGCAATGACAATTAGCTGGACTCCACCAGCATTAACAACTGCATCTTTCACATCATCATTTCCTGCTACGGCTCGTATTGCACTGAGGATCTGCCGAACCAACTCCTGCGAGGAGAAAACCAGTTTAGTGAGAAGAACAAACAAGCTGAACCTTATATCAGTTTGTATCACAATATCTTGTTTTTAAGATGGCTACCTGTGACTCATAGCTGTCTGCAAGCAGCCTCATCATGAGTTTCATGCCTCCCAGATCACAGATGTCTTGACAGAACTCATTCCTCACAGCCAGATGGGACAAAGTTGCACAAAGCCCACTCAGAACAGAAGTATTATCACAGTGAGCTGTGAGGGAGGAACACAAGAAACAAAATCAAAATATGATTCAGG
The DNA here is from genome assembly GCF_905237075.1 of Dicentrarchus labrax. Lineage (NCBI taxonomy): Eukaryota > Metazoa > Chordata > Actinopteri > Moronidae > Dicentrarchus > Dicentrarchus labrax. The sequence continues at coordinate 11,938,819 of NW_026136701.1, read as the reverse complement.
AAATCACCAAAGTAGCTGAAGCTATTATCCTTAACACCCACGTAAACTAGTGATCAGCTGGCCTTACCTTTCGCAGCCTCAATTAAAACCTTCAGTCCATTGTGTTCGAGAACAATACTCTTGGCGTGTTCGTGAGCGTGTCCAAATGTAACTCGGACATCATCGTCAAAGGTCATGACCCTGAGAGCTGCAGCGGCCTCCTTGACCAGCTCAGCACATGCACTGTGCTGTGTAATGGCACCGGTCAGCAGAGGCAGGACGCCACCTTTTACCAAATCCTGCCTGTTCTGTTCATGTTTCAAACAGAAGTGACGTACAGCGTGGATGGCAAGACGTGTCACAGAGGAATCTGCCCGATACTCCTTAAGGACATTCAAAAGAAACTGCTGGCCCTCTGCATCTAACAAGTCTGGCTGTCCATCCGTCAGTGCAGCCAGAGCGGACAGGGCAGTCAACACAGCTTCCCGCTCCTTCAAACTCTTTTTGCAGTAAGAGAGGATGATGGGGTAGGCGTCTTTTTGGGCAGCCAGGTACCTCTGGGCAAATCCAAGTGAGCAATGCTCAGTGAAACGTTTTAAGTCTGCCGTCACTTCCGTAACACCGGCAGAGTCTTTTCCAATCCGAAGGGAATCCAAAGCCTGCATAGAAGACATGTGTTAGAGTAAGATTTTGATAATTTTACCTTAAGCAGACCCCGTTCTTAAAATAGACTCACCTGTAAGACTTTGTGTGTTTGCTCTTCTTGTTTGTCATCAGATGATCCAGCTGGCATAGCTTTTACAATACAACTAAGGTCCACACCTGTTTCCACACATAAGATTTGGGTTAATGGTTTGAAACACAACAAAATATCAAGTATAAAACAGGAAAAAATTAAGATGAATGTCATTTACACTAAGAACTCAAGAGTGTACAGTAAGCATGCAAAACTAAGTTTGCAGGCAGCTGTGTATGAATGGGTTCTCTATGTCACAACTCCACCCCTATGAGGGGTGCACTGACCACCGTCCACTGTAGGTAATAGAATATCAATTATGCAATGAAGATATTACAGTTTTAGTCATACTGCACCCCAACCTTGTGTGTGGGTTAGTGGACCATTATCAAGAACAGAAGCCTCAAGTTTATTAGGGGATGTAGGAGATAGAAAGTTACTATATTACACTTTATCCTCTAAAACTCCCTATAAAAGGTACGTAGATGTTAATATATGTCTGTTAGGTTACTGAGAGCATTTTAATTGGAATCACTTTTCCAGGAAAAAAGCACAGAGCATTGAGACAGGTAGCAAACAGGAACATTACCCAACTCATTTAATTGACTTAACACAAAGCTAAGCAAGGTTGTGCTGCGGATGGGGTCAGCAGAAAAACTTTTCAAAATATAGCATACACTTAAACCAATATTTTTTTTATATGAGCCTTTTTTAGGCAGCCAAATACATTTCTCCTTTCTCCCTTCTCCATCTCCTCCATACCCCTGTCTGCTTCCCCAAACTGGGGGTGCACTGACCACTGTCTACTGTAGGTGGATGGATAAGTACGTACAACCCCACTTCTAAACATCTGAACTATCCCTTTAAATGTTCATGAGGTGGCTATTATTTTCAAATAAGAGAGCATTATTCCAATATGGACATTACTCATCAGGCCTCATGGCTCCAGTGAGATGTGTCACAAGAGATCTTCCTATACCAAGATAAATAATTGAACAGGCTTTACTGGCAGAAGGGTCTGCAGTTTGATCAACATGAGACATAAGATGTGCAATACTCACACTAATATTTTGCATTTAATGTTTTACCTCTGTCATTTTGATGCTCCATGGAAAATGTTACAATTATAATGTTATTATTACTGTCTTGACTTCAGTAGAGACAATCTACAAGCTCCCCGGTAAGAGTCAATAACACAACTGTACAGTAATCGTCTACTAGCCATTGTCCTTTCTAGCTACGTTACCTTGAGACTCAAACTGCTCCACAGCATCCCTCAAAGCCTCACCAGGATCCATCTCAAATTCCTCCATGTTTTCCCTGACAGCAGCGTCAAAGGTTTCCTGTGTGATCCTACGCTTCGCCATTTCCCACACGTTAATCTCTAATCTGAAATCAAGTACAATAATGATGAAGTCAAACACTGGAAACCATCAGTTGCGTTGATTCAGCCTCACCCGAGATAGCTAAGCTAGTTGGTAATAACTATTGTTACCTAGCCGGTGTTATGTTACCGACTGTGTTTTATGTACAAAGCTACCATTAAATAACGCTGTTGTAAGTTAATGTATTAGAAATATAAATTAACTGTTACCAACGCACAGTAACAGACAACCTGCACAACTCTCGTGAATGAACCAAGGGCCACTGACGATTTACGCACTTTACGTAGTGACGTTACGTCTCTGCCGGTAGCTGTATATTATGTCTACGCTCTCAGCAACGAGCGCGGGGCGTGAATTGTGCGTAACAATTTAAGTGAATAGTAAATTCCGCAAAAGGTCCCACTCGTACATCGTCTCGGTTGGGACATGCACCGCCAAATATTAGTTCCGCTAATATACCGTTTCACTTGAAGACTACTATTTCTTTATTATTTCTTCTATTACTGTTATGGTTTTCATCATCCGGGTCACGACTAGTGAAAAAAAGCTAAATTTAGTAGTTAGTATCTTTCATATAAAGAAGAAGTATGCGCTACTACGTGAATATTTATTATATGGGAGATAAACAGGTGAAAGTGAAAGTTTTATTTTGACGACTCTCCCTCCAAAATAAAAGAGGCGGTTTAATAATTTATAATATCTCCGCGGTAAACCTCCATATCTGGTGGATATATATATCGTGAAATGCCTTTATAAAATGTGCAGTTGTAAATATGTTATTGTTGCAACTGTTGTGTCACTACAACACCCTGAAAATACACGCAAACGTATGTTATCCTTGTCTTACTGTTATTCGTGTGGTTTTATTTTGAAAAACGGAAGTTGTTATTCATCTTGCTGGCTTAACGCTAGTAGCCAGATTCATGCAGAAAATAAAAGAGAGAGTAGACCAGCTGAGGGCAAATTCGGTGGACGTCTGTCCATCGTTAATGTGGTATACTTTGGTTTCAGTTTAGTCTTCGGACGACTCGAGATGGCAGCGAGCACTGAGGCCCCGGAGCCCTGGTACCTAGCCCTGCTGGGCTTTGCAGAACATTTCCGCACGTCGAGTCCGCCCAAGATCCGTCTGTGCGTCCACTGTTTGCAAGCAGTGTTTCAGTTCAAGCCGCCTCCCAGGGTCGAGGCCCGGACTCACCTCCAGCTGGGCTCGGTGCTGTACCGACACACAAAGAACAGCGAGCTGGCCCAGACTCACCTGGAGAAAGCGGTGAGCAGCAGGCACACTGGTACCAGGCTGTGCTCATCACTTATGTTGACAAGTACTACAAACATATACAACAGTCTGTGATGCTTTCCAATTCATTGCACCAGCTGAACTGTCTAAAAACCTGATGCTGACACTAATATTTTGCTTTCTTGTTTGTATCCACAGTGGTTTATATCACAACAAGTATCCTTTTTTGTGCACAATATGAAATTGCATACTAAGTGATACAAGGTGTGTTACCTCTCCTTCAGTGCATCTCTCAAATCATACATGTTCTATAAAGTGGCAATGTATTTATCTTAGCACTAATCTATCTGATAATGCAGTATTAACTTTTCCTTCATGATTTATATCAGATCTCTCAGTTTGATGATGTGAAGTTTGAAGCAGCAAGTATCCTATCAGAGTTCTACTGCCAGCAGGTAGGGGAATCCATCTTGTGCGTCCTGTAATAATAATAGAATATGATAAGCAGTAGTTGAGGAAACTTTAGTATATAATGTCTTATTCTGGGAAAATACACATTAGGCTATAACTTAAATGCAAGAGTAAAATAATGTACTCTCTGTCACAGCTATTTGGTTGTTTTGCTCTCTCTTAGTAACTCATCTTCTTGGCTTCTGTTTTCAAGAACTTGGTGGACTCGGCCAAACCAGTGTTGCGGAAAGCCATACAGATTTCTCAGCAAACTCCCTACTGGCACTGCAGACTGCTTTTTCAGCTGGCAGTAAGAAAATGTCATGTATTATAAAATCATTAATATTTGGTAAATTGATTTGATTTGTTTTAGTTACGTGTGGGATGTTCTTCTATCTCTCTCTCAGCAACTACATGCACTAGAGAAGGACCTGGTATCTGCCTGTGATCTCCTGGGAGTTGGAGCAGAGTATGCAAGAGTCATGGGCTCAGAGTACACAAGGTAAACAGATCATATTCATGTTTGAACACAGTAGGAGATTGCACACCAATCTGTGGTTCAACGCTCATTATCACACATTAACTTTGTTCTTTTCTTTTTTTTCCGGCAGAGTTTTGTTTTTACTAAGTAAAGGAATGGTAAGCTTAAATCATGCTCTGCAGATTAAAGCCGTGTTACATATTATTTGTGTTGTTTCTCGCCATGCAATTATATAAACTTCCCGTGCATTTGTGGCTCTGCAGCTGCTGCTGATGGAGCGCAAGCTAAGCGAGGTGCACCCTCTGCTGACGCTGTGTGGGACCATTGTAGAAAACTGGCAGGGAAACCCAATTCAAAAGGAGTCCCTCAGGGTTTTTTTCCTGGTGCTGCATGTTACACACTACCTGGATGCTGGACAGGTACAGCTGTATCCATATGTCTCACTACTGGAAAACCACTAAAATCCCACGTGAAGAGCTGCATGTAAAAGTAAAATAATTTGATTTATTTGCATTTTTCACACAAACATTTGGCAATTCTAAAAATAAAGATATATATATATATATAACGTTTTATATATATATATATATATATATATATATATATATATATATCTTAGTTATTCAGTAAATTATTTTTGCCCTGTAACATAACTAGAGCCTGACCAATAATGTTTGTTGATATTAGCAGCCGATATGAAAACTTTATTTATTATCTGGTATATAATGCAGAGAAAAATGCTTGTGGTAATATATTGATGTCACTGCAAAGTTTATCCAGCAGAGTGTGCTGTGATTTACAATGCTGTAGCAAGCAGCCACAGGTCTGTTTTCATTCCAGTTCAAAAATTCCTTATGTCGATGAATTTTTCCGATTTTATCACTCTCAAAACATACCATATTGGTCGGGCAAGCATAACTGTTGTTGAATAAATGAATGGATTAGAATGTAAATTGGTGCCTGCTGATCCCTTATGTATAGTACCTGTAGTCAGTGTACTGGTAACTAATGCTTAATATGCTTATTGCAACCAGGTTCATGTTTATGGTATGAAATTACTAACACAATATGATGCTCAAAACAACAAATAGTCTTTATCTAGATATGTTGGGTTTAGGTAAAGAGTGTGAAGCCGTGTCTGAAGCAGCTTCAGCAGTGTATACAGACCATCTCCACTCTCCACGATGATGAGATCCTTCCCACTAATCCAGCAGCTCTCTTCCACTGGCTGCCCAAAGAGCATATGTGTGTGCTTGTGTACCTGGTGAGATTTTGTCACACACGCACACACACAGGAGTTATCCTTACAAAATATAATCATGAATTCTGAAAGAGCATAATCTGTGTGACGCAGTTGCAACATGATTTGCCTTTGTTTTTGTTTGTTTTGTACAAAAGGTGACGGTGATGCACTCCATGCAGGCGGGCTACTTGGAGAAGGCCCAGAAATACACAGACAAAGCTCTGATGCAGCTGGAGAAGCTGAAGAGTAAGTATGTTGGAATACGCTCACTGCTTATTTCCCCATTGATGTCTGTGTCGTTGAATCAACTCTGATCCATCTGTGTGCGTTCAAAGTGCTGGACAACAGTCCCATCCTGTCCATGTTTCAAGTCATCCTGCTGGAACATATCATCATGTGCCGGCTGGTCACTGGACACAAGGCCACAGCTTTACAAGAGGTACGTCGTCACAGGCTCTGTAACACCAGTTTCCTCTTTTTTTTAAATCATAGTTTAAGATTGTGATGGTTCTTGTCTGTTTTTAGATTTCTCAGGTTTGCCAGCTTTGCCAGCAGTCTCCCAGGCTGTTTACAAATCACGCTGCCCAGCTTCACACACTATTGGTAAGTTTACAAACTAGGAAACACAACTTCCCATCCCTAGTATAGGATTTGTTTCATTTAGGTTTTCTGAGTCAAAGAAAAAAAGTCTGCTCTGCCTGCATGGTACTAATGTTATTATAACAGGACATTTCCCCTCTGGAATGGAAGTGTTGCTCGATTAGGAAGCAGAGGCTCTTATGCATAGTGTCAAATACATGGCATTTTTGGAATTAAAGCCCATGCTACGTAGAACGACGTTTCAGCATTTTTCTGGTGTCACTGTTGATGTCTTTCTTTGTGGAATGAAGCATTGCTTTGAACCATTTCTCTCTCTTTCTCTCTGCCATGACTTGTTCTTATTGTAAGTTTCCAGCAGCGTAGATGTATGAGTTTGACGCCATTGTTTTGTAATGCACAATGCACACATGCTGGCATCAATAAAATTAACTGATAAGCATATATAGGCACATAAGAGTCAGATGGATCAGACAATTTAGAACCAGTTCTCAATTCCCATCTATAAGCAAAAATATGTTTTTGTTATAATACCACACTACGTATTCTACCAACACGTGTTGTTGGACATTTCCATTTTCTGTTCATGGTTTTGTTTATGTGCCTCAGTTGCAGAAAAAAGTAGCTTCTTAGTGTTTACAAGATGCATCTGTCCCAGATAATATGAACCATTCACATCTGTTTCCTCTTTTTCTGTGTCAGGGTCTCTACTGTATCTCTGTGAACTGCATGGATAATGCTGAGGCTCAGTTCACTGCTGCTCTACAGGTGAGTTTCATATCCTCACTGTTAGATCACAAGGTCCCTGTGGATTGTGAGCAGAGGGTGGGGCAAGGGTCGGTGTATTTGATCCTGAAAAGTCAAAGCATTTTTTAAGACATACGGCGATCATGTCACAGCAATACATGTAACATGTACCAAAGGGAAGAGTTAGCAGTATAAAAGCCCTGGCTATCTGACGCTTAGATGACTCAATGTCTCTCTTTGTTGTCCTCTGTTAGATGACAACACACCAGGAGCTGTGGACTTTTATTGTGACTAACCTGGCCAGCGTCTACATCCGTGAAGGCAATAGACATCAAGAGGTAAAGGAGCTGCTCCTAGCTCCTGCATTTAGATTGTACAAACATGCATTTATACATTTTTTAATTAGTTTGCTTCTAACGTATTTTTTAATCAACAGCTGTACAGCCTTCTAGAGAGGATTAATCCTGATCACAACTTTCCCGTCAGGTAACTACAAATATATCATCACATCACAAAGGTTCGTTTCAAGGTTTGTTTTGGGTGTTTTTTTTAATGTAATATAACTTTGACTTCTTCAGCTCTCATTGTCTACGAGCCGCAGCGTTTTACATCAGAGGGCTGCTATCTTTCTTCCAGGGACGTTACAACGAGGCTAAGTGAGAAGACCTCACTTTTTAATTTTTAAAAAAAGTGCAATGTTAAACTTAATTTAGTCTTTACTTATCATTATTACTTAAACTTATCATGTAAACTTGCATCAACAGAAGATTTCTAAGAGAGACCCTGAAGATGTCTAATGCTGAGGATCTAAACAGGCTGACTGCCTGCTCACTAGTCCTACTGGGCCACATCTTCTTTGTCCTGGGCAACCACAGGGTGAGTCTACAATATTACCAGATATCCTCTCGATTACACCACACACTACATATACTACTAGTATCTCAGGACTGCAGATTGACTATTTATCTATCTATTTGTCTGGTTCCATATTTTCTTCAGGAAAGTAACAATATGGTGGTTCCTGCCATGCAGCTGGCCAGCAAGATCCCTGACATGTCTGTGCAGCTCTGGTCCTCTGCCCTTCTCAAAGGTACAGCAGTCAGTCAGCCTTAACTGTCAGTGAGATCAATGTTAACTTTTGAGATTTTAGGCTTTTATTGCAGTTATTAGATAATAGCAATTGAAGAGTGACAGGAAAGTGGGGGGAGGGGGAAAACAGGGCAATGTAAGCTTTTATGTTCACTTTATTTCAGAAGAAATATTTTCCCTCTTTATGTACTAGAAAATACGTTTACATTTTAGCCTGATGGGGGCGCAAGATGAAAGCTCATGAAGTGTCCTGAAATGGAATGTCTTCAACCTAAAGTATATATATGTGCTTAGTAAATTTAAATGCAATATGCCCATTGGATTTTTCTTTATGTTGGCACCAGATAAAATGTCAGGGGGTCACCAAAGACATTAGTTTTGTCATCTGGTTACAAATCAGATTTCATAGAGATGGAACCCCAGGTTGTTAAAAATCTAAATAAAATCTTAAATAATTATGAAATAAATAATCACATAAAAAAATTGTGTTAAGCAAAGCGTTTCTCAGGACTTTTTGATCTGGCTGTGGTGTTAGACGAAAGGTCATCAAAATCATGAGTAATCATCGTGCTGGGACCATAAATATTAACACACATTTCAGCCGGTCAGTAGGAAGTATCAGTGTGTGTCAAATCAGTGTCAAAGTGTCGGACGAACTGACTGACACTTCATTTTCAGACCCAGCTTCTTAAATGGCAGAACAGTTGATGATGTTATTTGGTTTTGTTGGCCCATATTGTTGTATTTTTTTTGTTGTACTCATCAGTCATCAGTCATGGGAGAGATCCCTTGCAGAGGAGGCAGAGATTCCCATAAAGCATCAATACACCACAGAGTAATGAAGCCACAACTGAATTAGAAGTAGACATGTCTTAGAGAAAACAACAAAGTGGCTGTGGAAAAACTTCATCCCTCTGCAATAGTGTGAAACGTCAGAGCATATTCAAAGGTTGATCTGGCGTCAGGATCCAGAACCCGACATAACACTGCAGCTGATGGTCATCAGTATTCACAATCATCTTTTCCCCGGCAGATCTGAACAAGGCTTGTGGAAACACCATGGACGCCCACGAGGCAGCTCAGATGCACCAGAACTTTTCCCAGCAGCTCCTGCAGGACCACATCGCAGCCTGCAGCCTCCCCGAACACAACCTCATCAGTGTAAGCACGACATCAGTCACTCAACCCATAAACAGTGAGTCAGTCCACCCTGCCTGGATTTTTAAAAGAAACGATTGTGTAATGTGTTGTGTTCCAGTGGACGGACGGCCTCCCCCCTGTGCAGCTGCAGCCTCAGAATGGACCTACTACCAGCCTGGCTAGCCTGCTCTGAGAACAATATCCCACCATGACAGAGGAAAGGAGACACAGGAGTGCAATTGCAGGGAAAATGACATAAAAAAAAGATGAACAACAAAAAAAAGGAGGAGCAGTTGATAAAAGGGTAAGAGGAAGAGGAGACAGGACAATGAAATTAGAAACTGCACTGTGTCAATTGGCAGGCTTCCATTCAGTGCATTCCTACACTCATTTGGGGCACTGGGGCATCATGACTGGATTTTAAGTAATTGAAGTTTTCTGGACAGCATAAGGTGTCAAGGGCACATTTTGTATTACACTGACACACTTTGGAGTGGTTGTAATAGTTTGTTCTAACCAGCTAACAGACAAAGTAAAGGAAACAAACTTAAATATGCTTATTTGTTTCTTCCCAAAATGTGTATTTTTTTCCATTAAGGGGGCTCTGTTGAGTTTTCTTGTAAACAAACAGAAGTTATGTGTACATCTGTTGTTACTCAACAAATCACATCTTAACTTGTATCTTCTTTCAGGTTTAACACAGCTGATTTTTGCAGTCTTCTTCTTCCTTTGCTGGTGCATTGCAGCATATCTTGGTGTGTTACCACTACCTGTTGATTAGTGGACTCAGTGTGACACCCAATAGAACTATGTATCGAGTTGCCTTTGTGAGTATATGAGATAAACAACTCCACAGCACTCAAAAGGTGAACAAATCCACAGGGAAGCTTTAATTTCAACTGATTTTTCCCACTGATTTAGCTCATCTCTTCATTCTTTCTTGCAAGACTATTATCAAGGTCTTTTATTTTGGATGAAGTAAAGTACAAATGTTTTAAAAAAAATTAGTTTTTAATATTAAATTAGCATTAAATTTGAACCACCCATTGGCCAAACAGACAGTCAAAGGTGACTCAGTCTGTTGTTGTCATGAACTCAATAACTGTCTTTTCAAAGCATTGATTGTTCTAGCTGTGATTCACAGTGTAAGTTAGTTAGATACATTTGGATATACAGTATACTTTATAACTGTAATGATCTTAATGTAGTGTAGTGGTATGTTTGATATGTACTTGGTGGTTGGGTGGACAGCTGCATATGTAGTTTATTCTCTAAAGAACCTTCACAAAAAAGAAGACATTTTAAATTGTATTAGATTTTTTAGACCCTGGAACCAGCTTCTTGCTTTACATCCAGTAGTATTTATTAATGTTTTGAAGGTACGAAAAGTGTACTTCACACATGTTTTCCAACTGTGACGCATCAAAAAAAATGTTTTTGGACTCTGCAATTCAGTCGACTTGCTGCCTGACTGTATTTCCCTTTAAATACTACTTCACTCTCACTGTGGTGTGTGTTTATATGCTGTGCACACGAGACACGAGTCAAGAAATCAGTAATAATAAGATAATAATATTGACTATTACCTGTTTGCACATATTTTGTTTCATGATGAAACATTTGTATCTTTTCCATGTAAGCACTTATTGTTTTTTTTTATCACTCCCATTTTTTTCATTTCCTGTTTTACTCCTTTCTTCCAGATGATGCCAGTATAAATCTGTATTTAAACAATTTATTTATAACTTATTTATGTTGCTTTATACTAGATGCATTTGTTTGCTAGTATTGTCGATTACCATTTGATATATTATCAAATAACTGGTAGGACTTTTAATTTAGTAACACTAATGTAGGAAAGGAACTTTCATGTAGTGATGCAGATTTCTGTATTTATAGTGTTATTTCAAAATAAACTACTGTGTTTAGTCATTTGCAAAGTAATTACCAAATGAAAAACTACACTGTGGATGCCATTTGTTGTATTTTACACTATGTTTGATTTGTGTTTTCTCCATTGTTATTTTAACTGTTCGTAACTTCAACACATCTGACTTTTTATAAATAAAAAATCAAAAGTAGAATGACTTGATTATTCTTGTAGCACAGGCCCTTTAAAATTTGATCAACTGTAGCTACATGAAACATGAAAAGAGTTAGATACTAAATACAGAGAGAAGTGCAGATCTGTGTGCTGCAGAGTACACAACATATTAAATAAGTCATCCCATAAGTGATATCATGTTTATCACAAATGACAGAGTGAAAGACGTAAAATAGTTGGACTGGTCTGTTGGCTGAGTTAAACTGTGACGGTGACCAGAGCTCATGTATGTTTTAGCCCATTTAGTACAAAATTCACACAGCACATTTTACATCACAGCCAACTATTTTCAACAAAATTTGTTTGTAACAATGTAATGTGTAAATGCTATATAGTTGAAGAGCAACAACATAGTGGAATGGTTCTTTAAGGTCAAACCTTATGAGTTTTATTTTGAAATCCAAATTTTAAAGTTGGTTAAATTTTTAATCACAAGAGCTTACATTTAAAATAATATAGGCAAGAGTTGTCAATAACAGGTTGAAGATAATTAGAAAATGTAATCATCTGCTGCTAATTATCATCCACAAGTTGGCTAAAACTGGACGTTTTCAGGCTGATATGCACTCCACATGGCAGTGTTTGTGCTCTCTATGCTTGACCAAAGATGGTTTTCTTAAGAAAAGACACAACACTGTATTATTATGATATTAGAAGATACAGAATACTATCAAATAAGACTAGCAGAGGGATGAGTCTTATAGATTATCATTGTTTCATATCAGTGCAATAAACTGGAGGACAGAGCTACATAACTAAAACGTGTCATTGCAAATGCTCTCAGACTGCACTACAGATAGGAGCTGACAACTGAGTAAACTGTGCAGGTAGTCAAAATGACTGTCATCTGAGTGAAAGAGATACAGAGGAACAAATCAGAGAGCCGCACATGTCGGGTAATGTGATGATATCCTGATGTGAAAACAAGACGTTTGCTGTTTGAACACTAGATAATCCATCAGGCCGAAGTGCAATGTTACAGATCAGGGTGATACATTTGTCTATAACACCATATTTTGCAGCAGTTATTAAATCTGCTACTTGCTTGCTCCAGATAGAGAAGTAGATAAAGTACACCAGGGACTGATAATCCTACAGGCTTTACCTCTTCAGTGAGCAGCCAGCCTGCAGAGTCCTGCCACAAAGAGAGACAGGGACAGAAATGACAGTGACTCTTATACTATTTGCACTACATTTATTACATGTAACTGTACCAGTGTAATCTCATTATATATTGGTAATTATAATCCAATACACACACATACACTCGAGAACACGTCTGGAAAGTCAATGTAAAAATGAAAAACACTGAAAAAATTGTTTTGTAGGCTATATTATTGGACTGTGTGGAGGTAAAAGGTTAAAGCAATTACAATCAGCCTAACCTATGCTGGTTTACTGATTCTGAGCAGTCTATGCTTTTACGTTGCTTAAAACTGGTATTGATCTGCTTTAAATTACAGTTATTTGACCTATAATAAAAAATGTAGCATTGAGATGTATTTTCTTTAATCTTTCAGCACTCAGTTGGTGGACGGTCAAACATAAATTACTTAAAAACGTATTAAAAACGGCTTGAATTTACAAAAATAAATATACGCGCAACCTGCTGAGATATAAAGACGCTTGAAATATAAATACCCACAATATGAGACCCGATTTTCACAAACTGTACGGCTGGATATAAACTTTAATTGTTAGTTGTCTTGATCCACATTGCAAAAGCATCGTATTATAGTGCCATTTGTAAGTAGGAACATGAGGTTATGAAGCCCACATCGGTATTCAATGGAGACACCATCGGAGAGCTCCTCTTTTTTTCCCTATAGAAATAAATACATATTTTAAAAAAGACTAGATTTCATCAAATGATATAATATTCTCTCTCTCCTGTCTTTTTCATCGTGTTTGCCGCTGCCGGGAATCTATGATCACCAAAGGAAGAAGGTTAGTGAGAAGTGAAAAGTTTTGGGACGCTCTAGGTGTCTTGGTCGCCGCTGAAAGGAGCCATTTCCTGCCAAATAGTGAGCCCGTCTAATCGTGACTGCAGCAGCTACTTCCTGCATTGTTACAGTACTTAATGAGGATTAAGTTGAAGCTGTCATGTTGTAACGGGCGGCCATTAGGCCTACTCCACACAGAGAGAGGGAGAGAGGAGAGAGGCTGACCTTACCCCTGTTTGATCTCTGAGCTGATCCCTTCACTCTGGACAAGACCTACTGACTGACTCTGTCCTGTCACATTTGTAGAGTAAAAGAAATAATAATCCCATCATCATTATGTAGACTAGTAGTTATAAACAAATAATGAAATGAAAATGAGTTGGACAAAAAAAACAGCAGCACCTGACAATATGCTGTAATCCAACACATCACAAAGTTCAGAAAAAACATTTAAATGAAAACTATGATCTGATCTTTATTATAAGTAGATACTGTTGGTAGTAGGCTTATCATTGCCAGGTGTTTATTAAAAGACATATTAACCTTTTATCTACTGGTGTTTGCAGGGCTGTAGTCCCCATGTAGCCCCCCACCTCCCCAGAAAAAGTCTGACCAGACACCTAAAAGGAACTTTGTAAGTGTATTATTATTTTTTGTCAACATGAACATTTAAATTCAGTTTGAGAGCCTTCTGGTGGGGAAATCATTTTTGGTGATTTATTTGTTTTGCTCACAATTAGTCAGACAAGTCAAATTGAATAACTCTTTACTGGAATGAGCCAATTAAATACCAACCGTGTGCATTTTTTTCCAGCGAACCTCCAGGGATGACAGTGTGAGTCGGTTAATCCACCACTTTGGTCCAACATGAAATATCTCAACAACTGTTGGATCATCCTGAAATTGTGTTCAGACATTCATGTTCCCCAGAGAATGAATCCTAATGAATTTGGTGACCCCCTGACCTTTCCTCTAGTGCCACCACAAGATTGACATTTTTGTGTCTGAGTGAAATGTCTTAACAGCCACTGGATGGATCTCCATAAAACCTGCTATAAATATTCATGCTCCCCAGAGGATAGCTCCTAGTGACTTCCTCTGACTTTCTATCACACACCACCAGCAGTTTAACTTTTCACTTATTCAGTAAAATGTGTCTACATTTACAACACAGATTGGCCCACATTCATGTTCCCCGGATGATGAATAATAATAACTTAACATCTTTGTTTCAGGGTGAAATGTCTTGACAAGTGATCCCATTGTTTGTGGCCTTTATCATCATTCAACCCTTTGCAGTTTGTTCCAGAAACCCTCCACTCTACTATGATGTAAAGACCCCCAGGTTGTTGCAAATGACCAAAATCCCAGAAAAATAAGGAAATGACGTCGGGGCCCTCGAGTATAGCTGCCCCTGACTGTTTGTTAGTATAGTTATTACTGTAATATCTGCTTGTCCCTAGGTGCACATGAACAGTGATGATATTTACAGAAAGATCCATCATTACCTATAAACTCCAGAGTGTTTTTTAAGTCTTTGTTTAATTTTTGCTTTCGGCAGGGTGATTATGTGAAGATGGCCCCTCGGCGCAGATTTGAGTGCATTTATATGAGACAATCTGTTGCCTCAGGAGATGGAGTGCTAGGATGAGAGGACACAAACAATCGAACCTGATGACACAGCATCATCTAGAGAGAGCTCTTTTTTTGTCATTTAAAGAACAGGAGAATAATGCTGACAAAGCACTTAAACCCCCAAACCCCTCCCCCCCCACCTGTAGAGAATAGCTGCCCCTACCCACTTCAGTCTTTATGGACTACTCAATTAGATCACAGTATTTCAAACACATGTGTGTGTGTGTGTGTGTGTGTGTGTGTGTGTGTGCATATGTGCATTTATATTGGTGTTTGCGGATGACAGGGGATTAGTTCAGTTCACAGGGATGCTTTGAAGGTCTTGTCATGAAAGAGGCAGCCAGCTGGATCCTTTATGGAAGCGATATTGCGACTTCTGATCTAGTAACCCTGCCGTGTGTGCTCTGGACTGGTAAATACTGTATGTTGTTAGGACTCTGCTGAGGTTAATGTTGCAGACTTACAGTAATTCTATGAGTGGATGCTGGAATGTGACTTATTTTGGGGAGTGTGTGAGATTTAAAGTGTTGGGCCTGATGGTTTAGATCTGTATGTGGGGTTAGGGAGTCGGTTGTGATTGTAACGTAGGTCCTTAAGAGATGTGAGGCAATTATATGATGCTGAGGTTGGGATAAGGATCCAGACGTGATGCTGATGCAGGTCCCTGTTGAGAGTCGAAAGGTAAACATGAAGCTGAGGTTACTGGTGTAAGACCAAGGTTTGGTCGTAATATGACTTGCATACAGTAGCCATGTGAATACATGTTGTGTAGTTAGACTAGACTTCCTGGCTTAGCCTGATTGACCCATTAGGGGGCTGCAGGGTAAGAATTTAGCTGGTGGGCTTAACTCTACACATCCCACCCTCAGTGTACACACTCTGTCCCCTCACAGTTTCCATTCAGGTATAATGCACACAGTACAGACTATACATGGCCTCAGGGTTTACTGTGTGTCAGTTATTGGTGGTAATTTCATTAAACACAACTTTATTTAGGAATATGTGCAATTTAAGGAGAATATAACGTATAATAATTAAGCTTTTAAAACTAGATTTAGACACGAGGCCCCTCTACAAGATAGGGTTACAACATTATGGTATAATGAAGGACCCATGTTAGCTGATATTGGTGGTGCAAATTCCCTAACAAATTTTCAGTTAATTAAATGGCCAAAAACCAATTAACATGCAGTAAACTGGGGACTTCTGAGGGCCTCCTCGGGGCAATTGAATGGATTGCCACAGTGCCCGGGTTGACAAACCAGTGTTGCACAGTAGTAATGCACTGTTAGTGCTGCATGCTCTTGCAGCTGCCGCTTTCCCACTGTTTACTATGTAAGTTGTTCTTTTTCTATACGTTTGGATGTTTCTCTATTGTTGTGTGTTTTATATGTTTGGTATAACCTGCCCCAGTGTGGGCATTATAGGCAATAATGTGGTTTCAGTTCTCACTAGGGGTTGCTGGTTTCATTCTATATTGTCTGTTAGGAGGCAATTAAGATGCCGGTGAGTGTTTGGGGGGGGGGGTGGTGATGTCTTCAATTATTACAGATTCTCACTGTAACCTGGTGTGTTTGTGTTTGTGTGTGTGTGTGTGTGTCAGTGAGTGTGTCAGTGAGTGTGTGTTAGAGGGGATCTCTCTTGTACTTGCTGGTACAGTCATGGGTCAACCCGAGGAGCCCGGGGGGGTTGGGGGCCTGGCACGGTCGTCCTGCGTTGGCCCTTGGTGGTCAGTGGTTTATATGATGTTATCCGGTCGCCCTGGTATGCCGAGGTGCGCATGCCCACTAAGAGGACGCAGCGGCTCCATGTGTGTTGAGGCGCATTATTTGGCAACAGACGCGGCAGCGGGGAGGGCCGAAAAAAAGAGGATATCCCCTGGATTTCTAAAAAGCAACGATTTATCGAGGTTAACTGCAGATTAAAGATTCCTTGGTCGACCATCGGCGAAGAACGGGCAACAAAGCGACCGAGTAAGTTGACTGAGGTGAAGCCGAAGTTTTTAGTAAGTGGATCGAGGGGAGCCTTTTTATTCGGAGTCGTCGAGAGGAGCCAGGTTTTTCCTCCACCTATCTGTGACGATAAAGAAGCTGATGGGCTGTTGAAAAGTAACACTTCTCCGCAGAGCCAAAGGTTGAGCACCGGGGAGGAGAGAGGGGGGGCTTTGCTCAGCCGAAAAATATTTTATTTTACGTTTTCTTACGCGTGCCAGCTCGAAACTATGATCCCTGGACTTGATTGTGTGCGGTAGAAGTCGTTAAATGAGGTAAGGATTATAAACGTTAGGACGTTTCATCGCCAACGGCTCTTCGGCGGAGAGCCGAGTCTGTGGGCCGGTCGATGAGATTTATGAGTTCCGACTCGGGTTTTTTTTTTACCTCGGGAGGGGACACCAAGGTAAACAGTCCCGGTGAGCCGCACACAGACACACTTTCACGGCAGTGGGATGAAAGTTTGTGCCCCCCCCTTTTTTGTTTTTTTGAGCTGCTGGTAGTCCCGCATCGGGGGTGCAGCCAGGTCAACGATTCGGGCTCGGTTCTGGTGGGTCAACGGGTTGGAGAGCGACCGGAGGACTTTTACTACTTTAAGTCCGCGGCGGCCGTTGGTGGTCAGACGTTAACGGCTGTTATCCGAGCTAAAAGTGGCTTCGTGTTTTTGTTTGTGCGATGTTAGCTAATGTTAGCTCGCTAACTAATAACACGCTCACCTCCTTCTCTCTGAGGCGGTGTCAATAATAAAAAAAAAAAAGCCGGCTAGTTGCACATGTAGTGTGGGCTGGGTTTAGTTTTTAAAGGGCTGAGTTTGGTTTGGATGGTGTACTGGGTGGTGTTACGTTAATGGTGGACGCCGCTGCCCGCTTTAAGCCCCCCTGGCACCAGTGTTGGTTCTGCTATCTGGTAGCTAATCTTCCTACTTCTCTCTGTGACAACCGTAGTCTTCCTCCTCTTAAAGCTGAACACACACACACTCTGACACACACCGCACACACTCCCTCTCTGTCTCTTCCTCTCACTCAGACAGGCACACACACACACACACACACATACACATACACACACACACATTTCCAGCCACCACAGTTTGCAGCGCTTCGGGACAAAGCTGTGGCTCAGGATTTCTGCCATCAAACCAGTACAAACTAATTGTTCTATTGTCTGTTTATCTGGATGCACTCAGAGTTTTAAACCCTTTTTAAAAAAATATATTTAATGATTAAATATGAAGGAGCCCGGTGTTGCTTCTGGTGTGTTGAGAACAAAACAAACACATGCAGCATCTGTTATGAAAGCACTGGGTGCTGCTGTTAACTTTATTTCTGATAGTTTAAGACTTTTTTTTTAAAGCTTAATTGCACTTTTGTCTTCTATACTCATACTGGTTTTGATTGAGATTTACTAAGGTCTTATTACACGTTGTCTGTTCTGTTATGAGAGACTTAAATCAGCTGCTTTCTCAGTAACAATAATGATAAGAACATTTAGTCCACAGATTTAAATTCAAGTATGCTTATAATCAGTAAATAGAGGAATAAATTAGTTGTTATATGAATGAGTTATTGTATTGGTTTATGTTACAGAATGCATGTTTCAGACATTGTTTTTGTTAGGGCTGCAAGTGAAACTTATTATTGTCATTATTGCTAAATCTGCTGATTATTTTCTCGCTTAATTGTTGATATTTCTTAAGTGATAGCAAAGTGTGATTCTACAGTGACGGCTTCAAATGTCATGTTTTGTCTGACTGAAACAGTTAAAATCCAATAACATTAAGTTCACTATCATACAAGAGTAAAACATACTTTCAAGCTGGAACCAGTGAATTTGTGCCATTTTCAATGAAAATATTACGTAAACGATTGATTATCACAATTGTTGCTGATTAATTTTCTGTCAGTCAACTAACTGTTCTACAGCTCTACTTTTTGTCCATAATCATCAGTAATAATTGTTTAATTTGGACCTGTGCACAACCATGACACTTAAAATCAACTAGTGTGCCATCCATGTAGAGTGGGGATGGTATGGTGGTAAAATTATTTGCTTTTTGGAGACTTTATTCTCACTTTGTGGAGATCTGGAATGAACACTCAGTTGTTCATGCAAACAAAGGTTTTGTAAAGAGTTATTTGCTTGGTAACAATCTGTTGCATTGTTTATGAACTATCACTCTGAACAAAATACAGGTTGCCTTTAGTGAAGGGGTTGTCTGACACTAGTCAGAGGAGAGGAGAATGCTTTGCTTTGACACTAGTGAGCCACCTGTTATACACAGACAGACAATGCTGAAGTTGTGCATCCACAGTATGATGTACTGGTAGTTCTATCCAACCCAGAGGGACTGTATTCACACCATTATAAGTACAGGACTGAGTGAGTCAGAAAGCGTGCAGAAATTTGTTATTTTCCAGAAAACATTGTTCCAGTGATCACACACAAGACTGATCCAGAGTAGTTGTGTAATCAGCCACTCTTCTGGAAAGGTTCGTCTGCTGGCCACATTTTAAGCTGCTGCACATGACTATAGGGGTCACAGGGCAGCTGTTTGGTCAAGCCTCCATGACTTCATCAAATATATAGGCAGCAATTTGCTCACTAATGGCCTTTTTTCTGCCTGTTTTGTGTAGACGGTGGTGTTACTCACTGCATAAAGCACTGGCTTGTTAAGTGTTGAAGCTTTTAAATGGAGCAAGCCAGCGACCCACACAAGTTGGCTTTGGCTATCGCTAGCTCCAAAGCTAAATCGTTCAATTGTACCAACTGCAATTCAGTTCTTTTATTGTGATCATGCCATGAAGGTTTTGTTTCTAGCTGGTGCTTGGAGAAGCATAGATAGATGCAACCAGATAATTGATAAGAAATTGTTGCTGGTGCAGCAGTTTTACAAGGTAGTGTAGCTGCATGGTTGCACACTATTCTGAAACTCCCTGTGCGGTGTAGAAATATGTTTTCAGAGGTTAAAGGTTGGTCAGTGGGTAAATAAATCGCCGAACACTGTATGCGCAGGCAGACATCGATGATGGTTGAGAGTGATTCTGCCAGCCTGAATGAAGGGAGATTGAGTGACTGATGGTTGACAAGTGACTTGATAAATAACCACCTCGCGACATGAAGAAAAGACACTCAGCAGAAAACAAGACAGGTGTAGATAAACGGAAGATTCTGGTGAGTGGTGCCATGATAGTGCTAGCAACCTGATACCAGATTAAAGTAAGCATTGTTGAAAGCCCCCCCTAAAAGTCAAGTACCTGCACAGGGCAATTTGATAACATGGTAGTGATCATTGTGATTTAATTACACAGCAGATGTTAATGGGAGGATGGAGTTTGATTAGATAAACGCTTGGAAGAAACACAGACTGTGCAATGTTCATCCCTCCTGTGAAATAGTCAACCAAATAAAGCACTAATGAGATATAAGTAAAAACTAAGATCAGGACTTTTTTTGAGCATCAAAAACTAAGCAGTAACACTTGAAACTATCAGTGGTGATGGTAGCGTTGGGATTGCTGTTGGTTAAGAAATCTCACATGCATTAAAAAATGATTACATGTAATTCATTGTTATAGCTTGATGATAAAATGACAAAGCAGTGTTTGTTATATGACCAGCCTTGTGGTCATGTAGTTAATGTTGATTAAGATTATTATAAATCAGATGTAAATAAACGACTATGATTATTATTTAATTTTGTATTAATTGTCTATGCACTTTTGAACTGTGACTTGAACCTTATTTCTCTGCACGTACTTTCCAAAGCTGAGCTCTTACATTGTTTTATTACATTTAAAGATACTTGCATATGAAAAATACTGTGTCTGTATATTGGTCTGGGGTGTACCCACAAGAATCAAAATTTTATAAAGCATCTTCAAACAATGAGACATTCAGACTCAAAACACTTGAAATTACATTTAGGCTATATGAAGTTTGTCCTCTTATGTCTCCAAGATTTATTTAGCTTTACTTGTTAGGTTTTAATTAAAGAGACAATGCAATTACACTCTGGCATTATAGTTTGGCTTTAGTTTTTATTACAACCATTTTTAAAGGGGGACACTTCTCACACACTATGGACTAGGGCTGGATGGTGTGTCTTGGATATTTATAACAAAATATGTATTTGACACACTCCCTATGTCAACAGCTGTGTTGATTAATAGGCAATGAATCCGTCCTGTACTCCAAAGAGATATGCCAATTAAAAGCCATTTTATAACTGTACAAACAGGAAAACAAAAACATATTGTGGCACATATCTCCACTAGTGGGCCATTTATACCCGGTGTACAGAAATATCACCCACTCCTATAATGGAGGACCCAACAGCATGCTGGGAAATACACATCAATTGTAGAAAGGCAGAGAAACAATGTGTTTTGTGACCAAAGACAATGGAACTTTTTCCCCTGTTAAAAAGGATTTGGTCCCATGTATGTTGGTAGGTGGTGTTGGGTGGTTTAGAAAGTTGCTGATGGAAGGCTATTGGTCTGATAAAAATGTATTAAAAGAGTGACAGCCAAGGACACATCACCATGACCACCACCATATATGTTACAATGATGTCTTTAAATGCTGTTTAAAGGATTTCCATCTCTTTTGAATGTTTATCAGGATAATTATACCATGAAACTCTCATAACCACACATACCGACTGTTATAAATCGTATAATATTGAAATGGACAGAGTAGCTCTGCACCCTGATATGTGTGATAGTGAACAGTCAGTTTACTTTGTGTACATAGCATGAATTTGTTTGTCCGGTGTTGAGTTTTCCTTTCAGTTTAAGTGGCCTTCAGAGCTTTTACACTGGTTGCATGTGATGTGGAGTTCCTGGGTGGGCGGGGGTTTACATCACCATATGTGTGTGTGTGTGTGTGTGTGTGTCTGTGTGTAAACTGCCATGGAGATGAAATATGAAACCTGTCTGCCATTCAGATCCCCTGTTACAAAGATAGGGTCAGTGTCCATGTAAGGTTGGGGGGGGGGGGGGTGGCTTTCCCCATGCCTAACTTCTTCCCCCAGCATCATTTCACAGCTATATGCATTATAATTGAAAATACCCCCCACACACAGACAGAGACACACATACTAACACCCTCACACACTGTATAATGGCCGTCACAGTGGAGGCCTGGCATCTGCTTCTGCACCTGAAGGGTTAAAACTAGCTTCAGCTTCTCTCTCAGTCATACACACACACACAGTCATACACACACACAGTCACACACACACACACACATACTAGCCAACCGGTTTAAACCGGTTCTCAGGAAAAGTGCTTTGTGTGTCCCACTGAATCCTGGGAAGGGTCATGTCATGTGTGTCTCAGTGATGTCAGAGTATTAAAAACTAAAACAAAAACTTGGTCAGCTCTCTGTTATCTGACGATTGTTCTGCATGCTGCATTGTGACTGTGTACGTAAATTGTATAGGTACATCATTGATACACTGAGTGGGCTTTATGCTGACCGCCATAATCGTTCTGAGAACAGGAAAGGGAGGGGGTAGGAGCATGTACAGTGTGTGTCACATCAAGTAGTAGGCTGTAAGGGTTAATTGTAGTCCCCCCCTCTAAAAAGAAGGGGGGGAAAAAACAGCTTCCTGTTGTGCATTGCTGGGCAGACTGAGGTCCTTGTTGGCTGGACGGGGTCTCAGTTCTGTAACGTATGTGTATGACTATGACTCATGACATAACGGTGCTGTGGTTTTTCATCATGGCCGTCCATTTAAAAGCGACGGTCTGAGTGTACGTCTCTGAATTTCACTTTCTGTTTGAGATTCTGTAAGCTTTGAGCGCAGGTCGTCTCCTGTCGTATGCCGCATGTTTACCTTTTACACATATGATAACGAACAATGTCATTTCAATGAGTGCCTCTTTATGCACACTAGTATCCCTGTATTGAGTCTCGGCCTGGTTTTGATCTTATTATGGATATAAAGTTTACATTGAACATGAAAAACCTGGTTATTCACATCCCTGTATATATGATCAGAGCAGTATCCACGTCCCTGGATGTGTCTGAACCTTTAACATTTGAATGCCTCTGTGTCATTTCTGTCCTGACCAAGTAACCTCAACAGTTGAGGATAAACCAGGTTTGGTTTCTGCTGCATTTTACACTTTGCTTGATTTAGCAGCTCTGTCTAATGTAATGGAAGATTACTGCATTACCTAAGTCGTACTTTCCCTCTATTTTAGGGTGTTGATCAACATTTCATCATTTACCATTATGTTTTTTTGTTTTTCTGACTAACTACTAGGTAACATGAGCTGATGACTCACCCGCACACAAGGCAGAGCTTGATCAGAAAACCTGGAGAAGGTGGTTGGTTGTATGCTAGAAAAGACAACATTTGTTGTAGGGCAAAAAATGTGTATATCCAATCCATGGCCACACTCGAAGGCAGGGTGACACTTTTAGTATTCACACTCAAATCCTGTTTACTCTTTCACCCCTGCTCCCATGTCCAAATGCTGCATAAAGCGTGCGTGCTACTCAGATCGTCGATTTCAGAAAGTTACGTACCCTAAGTTTGACGTCAAAAGGTTCATGGGGGCGAGGGCGTTTCTGAAGCTATTCGATGGTTGGACAAACACTTCTGTTGACCCATACTGGTCCCTTCATTCTAACGGTCCTTATCCTGTCATTACTCACCATTAATAACTATACATGCGTAAGAACCATACCTTAAGATTCATCAATAGTAAGACTGAATCTCTCATAGAACACATTTCTGTTGTTGTTGTACAGGATGATAAAGGTATGGTGTCTGTTAGACATAAAGGCTTCTTTATGCACTGATATGGAAAGTTCATCAGAGGTGTACACAGAACAGTGTGATGGGCCATTATCGGAACCATAAAGGTAAACGTATTGATCCATGTAGTGCGTGTAGTCCGCGTCTCTCCTCTTTCATTTCTGACCTGACACTGAGGCATTCAGAGCAGCACTGGAGGGGTAAATGTGTGTCTTTGTACCATGTACTGGTGCACATCTGTGAATGTGCGCAAGCAGTGCACGTAACCGCTCGACTGTCTGACAGAACGAGCTGCTGTATCTCTCCGTCTCCACCACTGCTGGCATGTCAACATCTGGTGGGATTGAATTTGTTGTACCGGTGATAGCGGACGGTAGTGGATAGTAGTGCTCCTCTGTGCCTGACTCAAGGAAAGAGAGGTTATACACAAGCTTGAGTCTTTAAAATGAATAAAAAATGATTTCACTTTCACACAAATAAATTACTTAAGTCCTTGGATGCATGGGTTGTTATGAATATTGTATCAGTAATCATGCTCCAGTTCATTTTGGATATTCTTTAAATCTATTTTAACTCTAATTTGATGATGAGTTTGTCATGTTCTTGCAGCTGTTTGATGTCTCACTGCAATGTTTTCTCTTTTAACCCCTCTTTCAAAAGATATAGCAGTAAAGCTATAGGTTTAAACCTTAGGTTTTGTTTTTTTGCACTGAACAATGAGTGCTCACTTTTTTTTTTCAGTTTTCCCTTCTTTTGGTTTTTGGTTTAGACAGAAATTTGGATAATTGGATGTTTTGGAATTATACTTGATTCAACGTCACGGTCATGTGACCTCACTAATCCAACATGTTTTGTCTGGGGGCCATTTTGGCCATGTGTCCCCTACAGCTGTTTCAAGGTCGGTTTTGTCTACTCAAATTCTGAATGATAGGCCCACAGTCACAACCACATTATCAGTAAAATGAATAACTTAATTTATTATTGGGTAATAGCTCTGTAGTGTACGTTTTTCAGATCATGTCAACATAATAAGATAAGCTGTTACATTGACTCAACTTACAAATAGTCTAGACATTGTGTAGTACCGCTGTGAAGTTCCTAAACGGCTGTAATCCACTTCATTTTGAATTTGAGCTACATTTATCTGCTGACAGTCATTAATTGTCTACACATTGCCAGAACCTTCTTGGTTGCTTAGGGCTGAATGAATAGACCTTTTGTGATGTGTTAACCACCTTGCTCATATTATACCTATCTAGCTCTGGCCAGATTGAACATCAATATGGGTTAGGGTGAAAATCCATTTAAAAAAAAACGTTTTTGGACTCGTCCTTTCCCATCTACTGCACGCTTGTTTGTACATGACTAATAACTCGATTGATATTTGACCTGCTTTCATCTCTTCACGTTTTCTAATTACTCTCAGGACAGAACATGAAAATTGACCTGCCTATTAGGGTGGAACTTGAAACTTAAATCAAATGCTTTAGTGATCACACTTCTACTGTTTTTAGCTGCTTTTAGCTCCTCAACTTCAACACCTCACCCCCTGTGGAGTTTTCTTGTAAACTAACTTAAGTTATTTTTACAGTCACTGTTTCTTCCACATGAAACTTTTGCAAAGTATTTTAAGTCCAGCATTGTTTATATCCACGTTTACTAGGGTGCAGTCTTATTCTTCCCTGCTTTAGCCGGTACATTCCAGCATATTTTGGTTTGTTACCTGCGTATCACCCGCGCGCATGTGCAAGTCAAGACAAAGCAGCAACCCACTTTAGCTAATAATGGCTCCATAGTGCTACTACAGCTCACTCCACAGAATCAGAAGAGCTGTACAGTTCACATGATGTGCAAATTATTGTTCAGGGAAGTTAACAGTGTGACATATATAATGATATTTGAATGTGAAAGATTTGTGAGTTGTTGGGGAGGGGTCAGCTACAATCTTACCTGCACGCCAAGGGGTCATGGAGTCTGACCAGGTGGCTGTTGTGCTTTTTTGGTGAGGGAACTGATGTTCAGCTCCCACTTGAGTTCCTGGGTTATGATGGTACCCAGGAAGCAAAAGGTCAACACACAGAGTGATCAAGGCAGGTGGGGCTTGGTTCTTTCTATAGTCCACCACCATCTCCACTGTCTTTAGAGCTCGGCTGCATCTGTGGGTGGTGTCGTCCACAAACTTCAGGAGCTTGGCGCTGATGACTGGAGGTGCAGCTGTTTGTATACAGGGAGAAGAGCAGAGGAGAAAGAACACTGCATGGGGGGGGGGGGAGATCCAGTGCTGATGGTTTGGGAGTCTTAAGACATGTTTCCCCAGCCTGACGTGCTGTCTCCTGTCAGACAGGAGGTCTGTGATCCACCTGCAGGTGGAGTCAGGCACATTGAGCTGGGAAAGCTTGTCCTGTAGCAGAGCTGGGATGATGGTGTTGAAAGCAGAGCTGAAGCTATTTTGACCATAAGCAGGCACACTTAACATTGTCTTAAAAAAATACTTTAGTTTATGAGACCCAAAAACTTTTCTTTGTATTTATTTAGTCAGTGCCATGTGTTTTGATTTCATTTTTGACAGCTACAGGTTGTGTTAGATGCTTGAATGTGATATGACTCTGTGTAGATGGCTTAAATAATGAATTTCTGTAGGATATGACCTGTAACACAGATCCTGTTTGAATGCATAACAACACAGTTAATGCAGTTATTTCTTCCGTTATCTGCAGGGGATGTCTGAGGAGGCTGTCCGCCAGACGCGCAGCCAAAAGAGAGCGCTGGAGAGGGATGCTGCTCCACAGTCTATAGAACCCTCAAATGCTGACAATGAAAGCAAAAAGCCTAAATTGGACCTGTCTGAACCCATAACACAGGCACAAACTAAACCTACACCCGACCCTGTACTGGCAGAGGACGGTGAGAGCCGGACTAAGGATGGATCAGAGCACGAAAAGGGTGAGGAGGAAGAGCAGAGCCGGTTCCCGTCATCTTTAGCGCTACCTTTGGCCTCTCACCCAGTGAAAGAAGATCAGGAGCTGACCCAGAAACAACAGACGGTGGAACCTGGCTCAGACAATCGGACTGACTGCAATGACAGAGCCAGCAAGGAGAGGACAGAGCCAGCTATAGATACAAGGAGCCGGGTCCGACTGACGGAGCCAAAGGTGTCCAGTGGTATGCTGGCTGCGGGTGAGGTGAAGGCCACCATTAAAGTGGAAGTTCAGACGGGGGAGCAGCCTGTGGACATGAGCACCTCCAGAGGGTGAGAAACAGTTTATTACAGTTTAACTCTCTCAGCTGTGAAAATCCTAAAGTACCTGTCCAAAAGGCAGGATAGTTCTACACAGAAGTTATCTGTTTAAAGTTACTTTTATGATCTTGTTCTTTAAACTAATTGTGTAGGGTAGATGGGGGGTGGGGAGGGGTGGGGCGTTATTGTCCTCAGAGGTGAACTTTATCTTTTAGTCTACCTCCATTTTCCCCCCACTCACCACCTGAACCCTAAAAACTCCCTTCACACAAAATGAAGCCGTGTGTCACAAACCGGTTCCAGCCGGTTGTTGCCATGGTTTCCACAGTGGAAGGAACAGTGAGGGGGGGGAGTGAGTCTGTCACGTGATGATGACTTTGAGGTCATGTGATTTCTTTGGAAGAGTAGTGATTAATCCACAGGAAGTGATGATGGTGCTAAGCCCTGAGGAGAGACCAACACACACACACACACACATATACACACAGGGAGGACGGCTGGGAGAGACAGGCCTCATGATGTCATGTGTTGACTTTAACGACTTCTTGTGCTTTATAGAAATACATAATCTGTGTAATCACAAGGCCGTCCTTGTTTTTTTAGAGGAACGTTACTCATGATGTTTAGTTTGAGTGCCACTAGTCAAATAATTTAGGTCATCTGCTCTCACATATAGCCTGCAGTTGAATAGATGCGTTGCAGGAGAAGCTATATGCGTGCGTGATTTTCGTAGACGGAAGTGAGGGATTATCCAAACTGTCCCAAAGATTCCCACATGCTTTACTTTCCTTAGCATGTTTTTGTTTTTGACATGACATTTAATACACGTCTCCCCCCCTCATACGCCTATTGTGACCTGCCACAATATCCTGTTTCAACAGGAAATATGTGCTCTCAAACAGCTGTTGCATTGTGACTTAAAGACCTTTACTAGAGCTTTAAGTCCCAGTTTGCCCCTCCTTGGCGTTTCCTACTGTTCTGTTGTTGGAATAGCATCAACATGAAGAGGCGCTGCGAGGAGAAGCTGTGTGTCCAGACTTGCAAGATTTTAGTGGAACGGATCAACCCACAGTCATAAATTATAATTGTGGTTGAGGAGTAGATCTACTAATGGATGCTAATTTTTGAGACAGTTGAGGTGTATGTCTTCATTTTGTATTGTTTTAAATCATGTTAAACGTAATTTAAACCCAAATAACACTATTTTTAATTCTAGTGGAGATCCCAATGTATTCAAAAATTCCAAATATGTGTGAATCTTTGTGCAAGGCATTTAGAATATCTTAATTTTATGGAGTGGTGCAGCCATACACAAAGTCCTGGATTTGTTTATTTCATGCCATAAAGCTTCAGTAAATAGTGTGGAATAAGCTGATTTCAACAAACTTAAATCTACTTAAGAGGAAATAAAAGGGTTAAACTGGAAGTGAAGGGGTTAAAATGGGTTTAAACCACTTTTTTTATCCTATAGAGGAAAGAAGTCAATTTCTTTTCTTTTACATGCTTATAACATTTTATTATTTCATTATTTTGATATAACTGATATAAGGCTGGTGCTCGATTTATAAAATACTGAAATAGAAATTTGTATGTCCCTTATATCCAGCAGTATTAAAAAGGAGAAGCGCCCTCCGTCCCCTGAAGATGACGATGTCATCATCTTGTCCGACAATGACTCCCCCAGTCCACCGATGAATGGCTTGAGCCACTTTAAGGATCTGGACACAGACTTGCTCATGGTGAGACACACGTACACGAAGCTAGAATTCATGCATTTCATACTACTATCCTACTGAGACAGATCCTAGGACAAGTTTAAATCATAACCTGGGTCCTTAGGCTGTAAGCTTTTTTTAGGCATCTTAAATGTGACCGCGGCAGGTTGGTTCAGTTGGGACACACATGGACCAGCTGAGGCTGCAGCATTAAAAGCATAACGTTTAAGTTAGTTCAAAGGGTTTGTGTCTTTCTTAATGTGAGTGACGCAAATGATGTTGTGATTGTTGAGTATAGAAGAGGAGCCCAGTGGAGAGGGAGCGTATCATTAAGCAGCTGAAGGAGGAGCTGAGACTGGAGGAGGCCAAGCTGGTGCTGCTGAAGAAACTTCGACAGAGCCAGATCCAGAGGGACACTCTCCAGAAGGTAAACAGTTATTAAACACATCAGCACAGGGTCGCTAAAAGAGTCACTCATCTCCACAGCACAGGTTCCAGTTTCCATCATTCTGTTTGTTGATGAATATCGTCCTCCATTTCTTTTTCAGCCCTCAAGTCTGTCCTGCTCCTCTGCTCCTCCTCCTCTAATCCGAGGAACAATTACAAGCAATAAAGGCTCTCAGCAGGTTAATGCTCTTCTATCACTCAAACACTCAGGCAGCATATCAGTGTGACAGCATCTTCATACTGTAGTTCATACTGTTTCTGTTTTTCTCTGACCAGATTTTGGCGGGAAGGAGTACAGGCACGGTCATCCCTCCGCCGCTGGTGAGAGGAGGGCAGCAGGTGTCGTCCAAGCATGGCTCCCAGATCATAATGCCTCCTCTGGTCAGAGGGGCACAGGTGAGGAAATGTTAACAATGCTATTAGCACGCTAAGATATTAAAATTCATTTTTTTATCATATTTCTTTTAAAAATAAATTTTGTGTTTGTCAGGGCAATAATAGCTTGAGTTGTTCCATCTTATTGCTGTTTTTCACTCTGAGACAAACTGCAGGGAAATAATTAGACTTAAACTTAGAACTTATGATCTTATGATCTCTTTGCACCTTTCTCTCTTTGTGTGTGCCCTTTGCTTTGGTGCTTTTGATGTCCCTCCCTTGTCCTCCACTACCTTTTCGTCTGTGATGTCCCTCCGTGTCATCCCTCTCATTGTCCTGGTTAGCCCATCTCTGTATCTCCACAGCAGATCCAGGCTCTCCGCCAGCAGCAGCAACAGCAGCAGCAGCAGCAGCAGTTGGCTGCCTCTGGAGGCTCAGGACCCCCACCTCTGCTGTTGGGCACCAGGACCTCAGCCCCTGCAGGCCAGGGCCAGAGAGGCATGGTCCAGCCAGGCCTCATCAGAATTGGCAGTAGTGCTACCACGCTGGTCAGTATCTCACAGAGAATATGCATAAATGTGTTTTATTACACAGGATGGAAGAAATAGTTAAATATATTACTCAAGTAGTATTTTTTAGTTTCCACATCTGACCTTAAACTTAAAAAGAAAAAGGAAACATGTGGCACTTGTACTTTGGCACAGAAGACAGCAAAGACAGCGGGGAAGCTCCATGGTTCATACCTCCGTTCAATTATATACATTTACGGGTGCATCGTTTCAGGTCATGACAATATTGTTGTACTAGCTAGTTATAGCTTTGTTAATAATTACTTGTCTAATTAGTTTATAACGTTACAGTGTGGGTTAAGCTGTTGACGAAAGGATTAAAATGTTGACCTACAGGCACATGCCAGCTATTCAGAAATAGGGTATAATGTTACCCATAATCTTAGTGTCGTTACAAATTGTGTTATTACGGTACCAGTGCTTGGAGACTCAAATTACAGCGATAGTTTCGGTTCAGTGAAGTCCTGTTGAATCTAATGTCATCCAATAAGTCCTAATTTCATATAATTTACATACTAAAAACTAAACTTTCATAAACATTGAGAGGTTTGCTGGAAGTTTCCATCAATCTTGTTCAGGAAGACCCTGACTATGGCCATGTGACATTTGGAGATATTTTAAGGCACAGTTTATAAGAGTTTACTGTAAGGAACATAAAAATGAAAAACTGTGAGAAGATGACATGGCACCAGAAAACATTTTACTACAGATACACAATATGCTGGTTCCTCAATTAGTGTTTAATTTAATTTTCCTGTACAGTAAAATCTGTAAAACAGTTATCTAAGAGTATGTACTACCTAATGAAGGCCTATTTTAAGAGTTTTAAGATTACGTAATGCAAATGCCATTCATGCTGGCACAAATTGACAATTTTTAGATTATAGGTAATTTTATAAAATGAAGAAATAATAAAAACATAAAACACACAAACAAAACGACTTTGTGTACAT
The DNA here is from genome assembly GCF_905237075.1 of Dicentrarchus labrax. NCBI lineage: Eukaryota > Metazoa > Chordata > Actinopteri > Moronidae > Dicentrarchus > Dicentrarchus labrax. Next base: position 11,908,000 of record NW_026136701.1, on the reverse strand, counting down.
GCTCATCTTCATGGCGGTTGTTGACTCGCATGCAGACAATGGGCAACAGCGGCCTCTGCAGCCATAGATTTCGGTGTGGTTTTCATGAACGACAGCTCACTTGACTCCAGTCCATAAAAATATAAGTAGCTACGTCCAACGTTGCTAGCAGGTCACTAGAGCAGGTGGTTCAGCTGCAGACTGTATCTTGGCATTGTATGTCTGTGCATTAAAAATCCCAGTCCAATTGAATGCATGCTTTTTGCTGAAAATTCCTGGAGGCTAATAACAAACCCCTCTATGAAAACAAAACAAAACTGGTCCATAGATATAAATGTATTACAAGCTATAGTTAATAATCATATAGTAACCATCACATGTCTTCTTTGTGTGTGTGTGTGTGTGTGTGTGTGTGTGTGTGTGTGTGTGTGTGTGTGTGTGTGTGTGTGTGTGTGTGTGTGTGTGTGGCAGCATAATTCTTGTCTTGTGAAAAAAGTGTTTTTCTCTGATATATGCAGATTTTTAATTGTCACAGAAGCTTAGAATCGGGCACCAACTGTCTGCTCAGTGTTCTTTGATCATTAAACACCTTGCAATTAATCAACCTACCTTCTGTATTGCTCAAGCAAGTCAAAGATATTCTGATCTTGACTGGATGTTTACACCTGTCTTGTTTCTTCCTGTCTCTGGTTGTTTTTAAAGGCCTCGCCATCCAGTTTGAAGGGCTCTTCCTCAGGCTTGTCTGTGGTTAGCATGAACGACTCTCCGGCCAGCCGCCAAGCTGCAGCTAAACTCGCCCTGCGGAAACAACTGGAGAAGACACTCCTGGAGATTCCTCCACCCAAGCCCCCAGCTCCGGAGTTTAACTTCCTGCCCTCTGCAGCTAATAATGAATTCATCTACCTGGTGGGACTGGAAGAAGTGGTACAGAATCTGCTGGATACCATCCACAGAGGTTAGGCTTCTGTTTATATTTTGTAGAGATAATAGGATAAGTCCATTAATTGATTAAAAGAAAAATAATTGGCAAAATAATTGGCATTAATCATTAAAGTAATTTTTCAAGTTAAAATACCAAACATTCTCTAGTTCCAGCTTCTACATTATGAGGGTTTGCTGCTTTGTTTTGTTATAAATGATGATAATCTGAATAGCATTAGGTTTGGACTGCTGGTTGGACAAAACAAGCCAGTTTGTGTAATTTCCTTGCTAGCTTTAGTAAATGGTAATGGGCATTTTAGACCACACAACTAGTCTACAATTGAGAAAACAATAGGACACTTTTACCCAGGACTTAAATATTTGTCTACCTGCATATATTTCTTTGTAATTGCTTCTTTGACCCCATAAAAGCACCTCTGTCTGTTTCAATCAATGCCTCCATCCTCTCCATCCAGGAAAGACAGGTGTAGCACTGTCCAAGACCACTGTCAACGAACCCTTCACGTGCACCCAATGCAACACTGACTTCACCTGCCGCTGGAGGCACGACAAGACAAAGGGAGGGGCAGTCCTCTGTGAACACTGCATGTCATCCAATCAGAAAAAGGCTTTGAAAGCTGAGCATACCAATAGGCTCAAAGGTGCGTTTGTCAAAGCACTGCAACAAGAGCAGGAAATAGAGCAGGGTATTTTTCAGCAGACGTCCTCACGGGTCTCCCACAGTAGCTCCTCATCCTCGTCGTTGAAAGCAGAGCAGCTGGTGTCTCAGCAGCTGAAGCAGGCCCAGGCCAGAGCGTCCTCCCTCCAGCACCACCACCAGGCCAGCCGAGGAGCCAACGTTCTTCACCATCACTCCATCAAGCAGGTTGGAAGCCGCTTTTCTTTTCAAGGGAAACATTTGTGCAGTCGATGCAACTGTAACTCAAAACCCCTCTCTCTGCCTCTCGTAACTCTCCTCAGAGCTCCCAGGGTCAGCTGTCCCATGGTGTCTCATCAGTGGGGTTAAGGGGCGTCCCCCATTCCTTCTCCTCCTCCTCGCAGCTGCAGAGTGCGGTGGCGGCGGCAGCTTTGGTCAGCCGGCCAGGTAAGCACGCCCATGTTTCCCACCGCTCTGTCCAGAGTTCAAAGGTGAGCAGCAGTGGAATCGTCGGCGGCAGGAATATCAGCGGAGGTAGTGCCTCATCCACTGCATGGAAGAAGCAGAGCAACAGCAATACAGGTAGACTCACATATAATATATGATACCGGCCCAACTCTGGCGCCTGACATCTCCTCTTTTTCAAATTCCTGTCTGGTCCAAAAGCAATCCTTGAGCATCCTAGTGCCATCCTTTTTTCTGGTGTTAAGGAATCCTATACAAAAGTTGCAATCTAGTGTCATCCCACGCACTAGAGGAAAAATAAATAACAGTTAAGAAACATACAGGAGGAAATGTTTTCGGACAAGGCAATCCCACTCTCCAGTTCTCTCCCTGCCAGTGATCTCAACCTTCCTACTTTAGACCCTCCGTTTGGTGGTTCATTATTTTTTCCCTCGGTGTCACTGCTTTACCTTAGAGTAGCCATTTTTCCTTTGTGTCTTTCTGTGTGTTTTGGGGACACTGGTGGTTACATATTCAGGTGCTAACTTCTTTTTTTTTTCTTATTCAACTCCAAAAGCATTATTCCGTTCACACGCCACTTGCTCCACGCCTTGACCTGCTGCTCTGTTGCATGTGTTCCACAGGAGTCACCATGGCCTACGTGAACCCCAGCCTGACGGGTCACAAGACGTCAGCCACCGTCGACGCTCGTCAGAGGGAGTACCTGCTGGACATGATCCCCTCTCGCTCATCGATCTCGCAGACGGCAAACCCATGGAAATAATTTAAACTGTACTCTACTATCCATTGTTAGTTTTTGTCCAAGTTTCCTCAGCTCCAATAATATGGTCAACAGCAACCCCCGGAGGATTTTTAAGCAAATGCAATCTCCTAAAGTGAAGAAATGATCCTTCCTTACCTTTGTATGATTGTTGTTTTAGTTTTTTTATTTTCTGTTGTTTATTTTGAGATTCGCTGTTCTTTGGTAATTGTGCAGAAACAATTTTGATTTGAATACTTGAAGGGCTTCCCCCTGGGTACCTCTGTCCTCCAGACTGGGTGGTTAAATGATGGTGTGATAATGTGTCTGCATTGAGTGCTCTGATAAAAAAAAAATGAGTACTCAGTTCTGGGCTTATATGCTCTTTCTGCCATAATGTGGGTCAGACTGATCCAACCTTTTTGACACTTGAATGGTTGTAGTCATACCCAAGAGTTCACATTCAACAAAATACACATTTATCTTAAGAAAAAGCAAAATAATTAAGTTGTACAAATTTTCAGTCTGTCACCCCTGTTGTTTAAGGTTTGAATTTATTTTTTATTTACAGTAAGTTATTTCGTTTTTTTTTGACTGTTGTTAAAAATCACTCAGTATATTGTGGTTTCCACAAATGAAGAGTTTATTCTAGCTTTGTTTTTTCCCCCGTTTAATGGCATGCCTACCCTTAACCCTTCTGTTCATTTTGCACCTTAGCTGAAGAAGCATGGTGTCGTTGCTTAATTCATCTGTAATTACCATCTGTAATTTGCTTATTTTATATTAATGTCAACATTGTAAGATTTTTTTTGAGTGTTATGTCATCGTTAAGAAAATGCAAACTCTGAAGGAGCTGAATTTGCCACACTGGAGCCAGAGTTCCTCTCTGATTTATTCAACAATAATCTCTGCAATATGCGGCATATACTTATACAATTCTTGAAGGGAATATCTCCCAACTACCAAGACCCTGGAATACATAAGACCATCATCTTACCCCTCACCATATTACATATTTTCTCTGCTTCCTGATCTTAACTGCATTGTACAAACTTATCATCAAATTTATTTGGTTTACTTTTTTCCTAGCTCCTAAAGAAATAATAAAAAAAATATACATTTTAAACACTTGTTTTTATTTATTAACTGGATCATATAAAACTACTATGACATTTCATCTATAAACAGAACTTAATGTGCTCTGACTCTCACATGATCAGGGAATGGGTTGTTCAATCAATTCTCTGGCATTCACTGTTGTATCTTGACAAATTTAACCAGTGAACTGATCAGAGCGGTTTTCGGATCAGTGTCCTTTCAAAGCTCCTCCACACATCCGAGGTTAAGTAGAAACTGGAGGGGCAATAAGGATAATGGACATTTCAAAGAGCAGAAATGTAGCATAAAGGCTGATCTGGAAACTAGCAGTTGCTATGTGAGACAAAAACAGGAAAGACAGGTAGGTGTGATGACATTTTGTGAAGAAAGAATACTAAAGACTAACATACAAAAGTACATATAACAGCCAGAAGGCAAACTGGCATCTGTGAGCCCTGCCCTCTGTACATTCAAGTATGACAATCAATATAGAACAACCCAGTTGTAAATTACTTGAGAAGGATTTGGGATGCAGGACTTTAACTTGTAATGGTGTACATGGGCTTCATTTATTTAAGGATCTTTCAATGCTTATATGCGATCTCTTGAGGTCATATTTAACAAAAGGCTACATTTCTGCGTGTTAATGCAGTTTTGATTTTGAGAGCATACACTGCAATGACATAACACAACAATGTTAATTTGACAAAAAGATAGTATATTTATATAATACAGTGCCCTGTCGAGAAGATAAAACTAAAACATCAGCTTTTATTCCACAACAGCTGGTGGGGTCCTTTAAAATAACCTGTACCATAAAACGCATAAAAACAAAGAGGTGGTCATCCAGCCAGGTGGGGGCGGTAGAGCGTCACCGGGAGCGATCAGTTTTCGCACGAGAGAGAGGAAGCGTGCGCGCAGTGACGTCACCTGCGTGTTGTGGAGAAGCAGGAGGAAGATGGCGGGGTCCAAGGTGAAGCAGGACATGCCTCCTCCGGGAGGCTACGATTCGTTTGATTTTAAGAGAAACCTTCCGAAACGAGGACTCTCGGGTACTTTACATCACACACTCAGTTATCGATCTGTACGGGTCACTCAGCCGTTAGACGGGCGCAGGTTGAATCAATACACAGCGGCTAATGCTAACGGAGCGGCGTCAGTAGACACAGGCTGATCGACTGACATTTCATTTTAGGTAGTTTGAGGCTTGCACATAGATGACTGACAGATAGAGGAACGACATGTGTGTCTTTTTTGAGAAAATTAAGTGACTAAACCACATTGTGTGCCAGTTATTGGTGTTTGTAGTGGCGATAGCTTCTTGCTAACTAGCTAACACACAATTTTAAATGAAATGAGCTTTAGAATTTTTTTATTTATTGCAGGTCATTACAACTTCCTTAACTAAGCATAGACAGCTTAGTTTCTGAGTGGAAATCATAAGACCAGTGCTTTAAACTCTCACCTGGAACTGTTGTTGCCCTTAGTGACCCATCTGATTGTGTGCTAGACTAACACCTGGTGAACAAATGAAGATTTTACACTGATACTTTACATTCGCCTACAGTATGGACATTGAGAGCACACAGGTACACATTCTGTCAACAGTTCTGAGTCACATTTGTGCAAAAAAAAATAAAAAATAAATCAGATTTGGGCCACAGCCTTAGATTTGTGCATGAGGGAGGACAGACTTGTGAAAGTATTGGATTATTTGAGCATGTAAGAGGTATTGTAACTACATTTGAGGCAGCAATATGGCTTCTCACTCTTAAAAATCAAAGCTGCTCATGCTCACTTTTGGCAGCCTACACCCCCTGTACGCAGACTCAATGTAAGCAGTGTCATGGCAGAGGGGGAACATGATCAAAGGCTGACCTGTTGTCCTTTGGTGAACTTTTAAATTTGAAAAATAAATAAATATATAAAAATCACTGTAATAATAATGTCCAGATGTGACCTCTTGCAGCTTGCTAGTCAAAAATGGTTTGCAAGCAACCTTTTGCGATCTCAAGACCTTATGAGTGGATAAAAACAGCTGTAGGAATCTGGCAGCTGTAACAGTTACTGCTACCAAACAAAGGTTGTGAGCTGGTGCTACTGTAAGTTAATTATATCACCTACACACAACGACAGTTATATTCACATATGAAACTAAAATTTATTTTGGCCTGTAACCAATTTGACAAAAACAAAATGGATAAAGACATCAAAATATGCAATTACATCCAAGAAAGCAACACAGTAGGAAACTAGGGGTGTCACAATGTTTTTTTATTTTTTTTTTTTTTTTTTAAATAAAGCACTTCCTCTGGTCCAGCAGGTTCTGGCAATAGAAATACTCATTTTCTGATGGGTGTGTATCTGAGGTTAACTGTGAGACAAAGGTTTTTACGTTTGATGCTGCTGTTTTAACATTCTGCACATAAACCAATTTGATCAGTTGTCACTATCTCAGTTCCTTGTGATGATCTGTTCTTAAACACACAGGTTACTAGAGGTTAATTCTTCCATCTTTGCAACATCATGTTTGATAACGTGTGCTTTTCTGGGTCAGTGATGTCTAAATAGATTCATTTTGAAAGTGAGGTAATATTGTGGTTGGGATATAACATTAAATCATCTGTGGAGAGTCACTTGTTAATTCTTTAATCAACAGGGTATAGTATGTTCGGCATTGGCATCGGCATCATGATGTTCGGTTACTGGAGGCTATTTAAGTGGAACAGAGAGAGGAGGTAGGATAATTCTTGTAATTATGCTTTGGGTGTAAATATTTGTGACAGTCTGTATAATATTTCACAACCAGGCTGGTCGATGATAGTAGTGTTGATAGCAGGTGTGTTGGTGCATTGCAGACGTTTGCAGATTGAAGACATGGAGGCCAGGATAGCCCTGATGCCCCTGCTGCAGGCGGAGGAAGACCGAAGGTGACAAAAAAATATATTGCATATATTACATTACATATATACAAAAATGTGTAGTTTTTAAATCTGATACGCACTCAGGGTAGCACTTTTTTTAACGGTTATATTTCCCCTCTGACCAGGGTGCTACGGATGATGAGAGAAAATTTAGAGGAAGAAGCTGTTCTCATGAAGGATGTTCCAGGTTGGAAGGTAAATAAAAATGTGATTTGTCTTCGTTGTGACTACATTGTTAACAGATTAACATCATGTACTTGCTGTGATTAAATACTGGTACCAGCCTGCTTATTGCTTAAATATATGCCCGAAAAACTTCTTTTTAAACAACATTTTTAAGATAAGATGTACCTTTTATTGATCCCCTCTAGGATACATTCCAATTAGACACAGCAGCATTAGGGAATGTAGTGCAAAGAGTACAGAAGTGTACAAGTACAAGGATCACACATATTCATAAGAATATTGCAAAATATAAAACTATAAATGAAAAATATATACACTATATGCAATATGCAGTACAATGGTGTGCAAAATATTTTAAGCAGCTTTTGACTAAAAAACTAAACTGTACATGTGCAACTTAAAGATAATAGTTTGTGCGTCGTAGGTTGAAGTTAAACCAGTCTTAGTCAGCGGGGGTGGGAGGTACAATATTATTTTTGCCATATTTTATATTTTAGGTATATTTAGAAAGATATTTAGGCTTTTAAAAACTCTGGATTTTGATTCACACTTGATACATTTAATTATCTATATTTGTTACCACAATAAATGTCACTGATCACTAAATCAACAATTTTACTTTAACATTCACCGATTAGTTAGTCTGCTCTTTATGATCAAATGGTGAATTGTTGGCATGACAAAGTAGTAGGTAAGGTAGTTGCACACACAAAACCCTTTTCTATGAATGTTTTCCTACTAGACTGAAAGAATTATTATAAACAAAATTGTAAAGATAACATATTGAATGTGTGATTGAAGAAGAAGAGTGAAGTTTCAAATGACCTATCAAGTTAATAATACAAAGCTTTGTTGGTATAGAATAATTGCACATTGCAGCCATTGTACATAATACATTCAGTCTTTATCTTTATGGTATCAGTAAACATCCTATTTTTATTTTTTGTGAGAACAAAAGAGAAGAGTACCAATCTAAGGTGGCAAATTCATCGGACCCAGTTGCTGGTTAATGCCTGTGTTTCTGTATTTATGCCAACTGTGTCTCTAACACCTGTGCAGGTTGGTGAGAGCGTCTTCCACACAGATCGCTGGATCGCCCCTACATCAGTGGAGCTGTACAACCTCCGGCCCCGTGAGGAGCTTTTGCACAAGCAATATGGCTTCTTGTGGTACGTGTAAGCTCCACCAAGACAATGTCCTGAGATTCACCACCTTCCACAGGCAGAACCACATGGAGCCCTTGCTCAATTCAGCTTGTAAATGTTCGATATTAAAGTAACCTTTTTTTCTGTACCTCAATCTGGTTTACCCGTTATTTTTTTCTGTTTTGGTTGCATTACACGCATCATGTACCTCTTGTTATTTGACCTGACACTTTTTTACTTTGACACCACTTCATTTGAGAGGCAAATGTTGTATTTACCTACATTTAACTGACAGTTATGTTCACTAGTTCCTTTAAGGTACATTACAGGAAGCATATTGAGCTGACAAGGTATACCACACATACATTAAGTACTTTAAATAAACTCCAGGAACATCAAAATACTTATTACGCACATATACTCTGAAAGAACTAGTTTGACTTGTGACAATCTTAAATTAAATCCTTTACATCCACTAACGTGAACAAAAGAACTTGTTACATTCAAGACTGATTTTCAGTATTCACATCTACAGCTTTGATTCCAACTGATCAGGGGGGCACCCTGATCATTACTTAGTACAACTAGTGTTGAAAGGTGAGCCAGTCCACCACATACTATCAAACATGGGGCTTTGTGATCTGTGTTACATTGTGTTGCTGAAGCTCACATTTCAAGCCTAACTGAAGTATCCCTGTGTCATAACACCTTGTATTAATACGTCAACTACACAACTCACTTAAGTCCACTAAAAATCTAATGTGAACACTAAAATGTATGCAAACTCAATGACTCATGAATGAATCACCAGTTGAACATTTTCAGGCAATTATAAGAGTGTTTAAAGAATACAATGAGCAGTTTGTAGTTCACCCCCCAATCATTTTATTTGTAAAATTTTGAAATTACAATACAAAAAGATGAAACAGTAGAAAAGTAAAGTGTCTTGTTAATTAGCATCACAATGGTCCTTACAGTAAAACATCTTAAATGTAGGCCTGTTGCTAGAAAGGAACTCCTTACTACAGAGAAGACACTGAATTCAAAGGAAACTGTTCAGGCACTATGACTGAACACCTGACCTCCTGCCGCACTTAAAACGGCTTCTCAATGACTGAGCAGCAGCCATTACATTTGAAAAGTGTGCCTCAGGCAAGCCAACATTTGATTTTCACAAAAGGCCTTTAACTTCTACTTGGCAGGATCCTGGCAGGTTCCTCCATGTAGCCACTGCTTGCAGCTGTACTGCTGCAGCATGCTGGACCTGTAACAGGGTAGTAAGAGATTGCAATCAGTCAGACAAAATGTTGCACCTACAACAAAACAAAATGTCTGATTTACAATACTTTACCTGATAAGAGCATCAGTCACTCCCATCCAAAGCTGCACACTTCAACTGTGAGGAGATCCATTGAAGCCTCTGACAGTCAGTTTAATCTAAAGAAAAGGATTAAGAGATGGATTAAGCCTGGCAACTACCATTTGACACAAGACAAGTCACAATAAAATGCATGCAACCCTATTCATGAGTCTGAAACTCACCACTTATTCATATGTAAGAGTACAAAGAAAATCTGAATACAGTCTAGACACCTTGCACGTCAATTAGGACTGCTGAGGGGCATTACTGGAGCAAATTTGAGGACTAGTGCAGTGAACAGAAGTGGACTGAGCACAATACTACCCACGACTTAGAGGCCAACGCTCTGTTTGGTGGACTCAGGAGGTGGAACACTACAATCCAGAGGAGCTTCATAGAAACATTTTTCTCAATGGACTTTTCTTTATGAATCAGAATCGGGGAAGGGGCCATGGCATGTTGTAGGCGACATCTGAAGCAGAGGACTAAAAACGACTAACTTGAAGGTATTCATGGAAACAATGAGAACTGAGTTTGAAGGATGTGAGCAAAGCAAAAGGAGATTTTTACCTCACGTGCATTGGCCTACTTTCTCCACATATGACCTAGGCAAGAGCAGCTTTCATCTCTGATGAGCACTTGTTGGTAGGCGCAACACTTCACTCTCCAAGGACTTGTAGGTTTTTGAAGTGGCTGACCTCTTGAACGTAATGAAGCATTAACATGACCAGACACCAGCTGATGTTTTCCCCAGCATTTCCATGTGCCACTTTTAGGCGCTTATTCAATTTTTTGATCTCAATACATTTAAGTTGCCTGTCAAAACCCATTTGGACAATAGATGGTTTGAGACCTGTAAGGAAGTCACTGGGCCAAAAGCCATCTTTAGTTTTGAATCTTAGAAACCCCAGACAGGCAGCATGTCAAATGAACTCTTTTAACCCCATTTACAGCTTATCCCTCCATCTTATCAAGTGAAACCAACTAAACTGCCAATTTAACTGCCTTCAGAAATCCACGTTTTAATTTCAGTGCTTCGAGCAGGTAAATTGGTTCTCACGCAGCATTAAACTCCCCCATGCGATGGTTTTGAAAGGCAAAAGAATCGAGATTATTTTCCACAGTCTGTTTAATAGGCTCCATGAAGCCAAACTGACAAAGAAAAAAAAAAGTTGATCATACAAAGAACATAAAGTACAAAACTGTTCCCGGTTGAGATTTTACTTTGGGGAAACGAAGTTACATTTTTCGATCACTTAAACAAGATTAGTCCATTTTACAGCACATTTAAAATGCAGATGTTGAGCAGAGCACAGAAGATACCTTGGACAGACTTCATGAACAGCCGGCCACTTCGGAGGTGTAGTTCACCAGTCTGAAAGGAATTCACGCTTTTGGGAAATTGAACACACAGGAGCCTCAGCTAAACTAAGTTTTTTTTCTTTTTAATAGTAAAAGGAATTTAGCACAATCCCCCAAAAGCCTGTTTACGAGCAATTAGATCTCTTTCCTCACTCAGTTTAAAACCTGGCAAGAGGTAGGTCAGTCAGAGGCTGACAGGGGAAAATAAGGGAAAAAAAACAAACAAGCCCCATCGGATATTTCAATATAAAAAAACAAAAACTAAATAAGGAATCAAAATCAGGAGACACTTTAACGTGCTGGACAAAAAGTCTACAGCGATGTAGTGGCCGTTCAACGAAAAGCCATGTGGAGAGCCGTTGTTTGATCCCCAAGTTGGGACTTAAAAGTATTAATCAGATTACACAGATGCCTTTTAGTTAACAAACGACCTTTGAGGAATAAAGGTGCCCAATCAAGCATGGTAAGAGTCTTGAACTGTAATTTGTAACATGGTTTGTTAAGGAATGACCATAACTCATGGCTACATTTTTTAAGATGCTTGAGCTACTACAACAGAACTACAAAACTAAGGTCAGCAATAACACGTGGACATTTTTCTTGAGGAGCGCATCTTTGAAATACAGCCAGCCAAGTGATGATCTTGAATCAGGGAGATGTTTACTCGTGTGCAGCTGAGGATAAGAAGTGGGCACACAGGTAAAGACACTGAAAGTTCCAACACTGGAGTTTCACAACATCCCCTCAACCCACAAGACAGTCCAAAAACCCTCCCTCCGTTTTTGCATAAGGGGATCCATCAGCTTAGATACGAGTATCAGAATAACATTCAGCATTTGCTTAAGTCTTTCATTGTTTGCCAGCCTCTCAGAGTGGGGCTGGGGGAGGCTAGCAAAATTTGGCAACGGTATACAGGGTGGCATCAACTTGGGCTCAGGTACAAAACGGAGGGGCATTCATGAGACAAGTTCTCATATGTTGGGGCTGTGAAGTGATTAAAATTAATGTGACGACGCTTTGTGTGATTTCGTTTAAAAATCTTTGTGAAAAACTCTAATATGACCTATGAACGAGTGCAATCTTGGGTGTTTCCATTGAACTGCTCTCAAGTCGATGTTAAGTGTGAAGGTGAAGTTAAATTTTGCTTTTAAATGTGAAAACAGCCCCAACATAAGTCTACACACAGTACAAATGCATATCATTCATGCTTACCATAGCCATCATATCCATCGCGGTAGGTTCCAGAGCGGTCACCATATCCACCCTGACCCCTAGAAATTACAACAATTAAACAGAACATTTATTACATTACATGAATGCTTGGGTGGAAAAACCATGTATAATTATGCACTGTGGTTTCAAGTGCCTTACCTATTTTCTCTGTAGCCACCACCTGAAGAGTATCCTCCACTCCTGTATCCGCCGCCGCCACCTCCACCACTGCTAAAGCTCCTGTCTCCACCTCCGAAGCTCCTGTCCCCATAACTCCTCTCTCCATAGCTCCTTTCGCCATTGTATCCCCCACCTCCAAAGATAATTCGATAGTAGCAAATAAGAAATGTGGAGGAGTTAAAAGTAAGTTAGACAAAGTCATGGCCACAATTTCGACAACAGGTTTTCACCTCTTGAGTAACCTCTCCCACCTCTCCCCCGGGATCCACTGAACCTGCCTCCTCTCTGGCCTGATCCAAATCCTCCTCTGGTGCGTCCGCCCTTTCCTGCTTCATCCACGCGAATAGCCCGACCATCTAGAGACTGCAGCAAAAAAAAAAAAAAAAAATTAAAACCCCATATTTGAAACAATCAACCATGTGGCTTTACATATTTCTACAATATAATCCACATGGATATGTGAGTAGACAGTTCTGCAAAAGCCTAAGTGGATAAAACTTTGTATAATTTTTTTTAATGAATAAAAATGTTTATATAATAAAAGGGTATTTATGTTTTGTTGATTTACCTTGCCGTTCATCGCCGTCATTGCGTCTTTTGCATCCTCTGCATTGTCGTATTTCACAAAGCCGAAACCGCGAGATCTTCCCGTCTCTTTGTCTCTGATCACATCCACTAATGGAGGGAAGAAACGAACACGTTTTAAAAAATTGCATTATCAAAAAGCGATTTAAAAATCGCTTCACGTGTGCATAGAAATAATTTACAACCGATTAAATGTAAATAAAAGGCTTCGAGGGATTTACCTTTTTCGATGGTTCCGTATTTGCCGAAGGCCGCAGCCAGAGACTCCTCGTTGGTCTCGAAGCTCAGTCCTCCGATGAACAATTTACCCTCGTCCGACATCTTTAAGAGTAGCTAGAAGGAAAAAACAAATCGCCGACTTACTTAAAGCCAAAAGAAACGTTCAGCTAACCCAACCCAGTTGCCGCGTTGAGAAACAGTAAATACGGTAAAGACGGTAAATACGGTCAGCTCACGCAGTGCGAAAGTAGGTCATCAGTCCCCGTTACATGAGACGGCCGTTATTGGCCGACATGCGTATTTTTACTTTAAACTACTTCATATAGTCCCTAATAACGATGCGTCGATTCATACTTGAGCTAAAATAAAGTTAAACTGTAATAAATGTCAAGCTAAAAGAATTGCCGCCATTGTCGAGCACACGTCGAGCTAGGCCCCAGGCCCGTAAACGTGGTGCCGTTTGGTTAGCGGATTAGCTAGGTTAGCAACAATTTTCCTTCCAGCGCCATTTTGTAGCACCGAGCTCATGGTGCTCACTTTTGTTTCGCTGACTGATTTAGCAACTAGCTTCCCATCAACCAAGATGCCCGATTTCGTGGTTACATAATTGTATTTTTTTAAAAAGCCGCTAAAATTAAGACTGGTAGTCTGATTTCATCCAGTTTTAAACGCCATTTTCCGCCACATTAACAGAAAAACAAGGTTATGTATTTTGGCGCGGCCTAACATTATCCGACTGCTTTAACGTCCACACATCCTTTCTAGCGTTAATGCTCATTTATTTCAAACAAAACATCAAAAATGCAACACCAGACCAACTGCGAACAAATTAGCACGACCTTACAAATACAGACGAGAGTTAACAAGTCTAACAAACGGTAAAAAAAAATAATAAAAAACCCTAGAAGTAGCCATTACCTTTTCCCTGGCAGGTATGGAACAGATGAGGAGCGGGGCTGCAGGTCGAATGAGAGAGGAGAGAAAGCGCTCTCCGCTTTTCAGCGCTCGGCGTGATGACGTATTCTTCTTTTGGTTTATTGGCGGTTCACCCAGAAACGTACCGCCCTCCTACTGCAAGGGGCCGGTACAACAGCGTGGCTTTAAAGTGTCCTCCAGTCATGGTTTTTATTTTGTTTAAAAGTATATGTTTTATGGGCTACAAAAGCATCAGTATCTCTATGGATTCTGACCAGAGTAGAAATGCCTGATATTACCCATTGAGACATGTTTATGAATCTGAATATCCAAATAGTTTTCTTTTCACAAGCTACAAAACTAGAAACAACATGTGTCTTACTTAAATGTTCACTCTGGGTGTATGTGGGCTGGAGGCTTCATAGTTCCCATGTAACACTTGTATAAATTGCATATTTGACAACAAAGATAAAGATCTTTCTATCTTTATCTTTATTTATTTATATTTCAAAAAGTACTTGGTTTTTGTGTTATTTTTATGCACCAACGCACCAAGGCAAATTCCTTGTAGGGGTTCTGATTCTGATACAAAATAGTCACAAAGTAGGGATTGTGAGCATGCATGTTTAGATTGAAGCATGGTCTGTAAAGGATGTGGTGGATGACACAATTTTAGCCCCACAAGAATGTATTTTCTTTATAAACATCCAACCAAACTGCCCCCACATGACTTGTTCCCCTTCCAGTTCAAGGTATCTCGCTCTAATGTGGTATTTTAGTTCGAACATGCCTTTCAGACGCTCTTTCCAGGAAGACAAAACAATGATGAAAAGAATTTCACAGTTTGATAAGAACGCAATTTAGTGAGAACAACACTCAGCTCAAGTCCTATGCTTCCTGACTGCACTTTTATCAGTTGATAAAAGTTGTTACAGTGTAGTCAGAAGAATTATAAAACTAAAGTTAATCTTGCAAAGTAACATTTAAATATTTATGTGCACATTCTATTCACAGATCCTGAGTGCGGGTGGGGGGTCAGTGGAGAGAGGTGAGAGGGTGGCAGGGGGTATAGGTAGCTCTATGATGTTGGAGCCGGGGGGAGGGGTGTGAATGTGGGCTTATCAAATCTACAGTAAAACACATTCAAATCGTCAGCCGGTTGATGGTTCCCCACAGTAGTGTGGGGGGATGGTTGTCGTGTCTTTTGTCCTTAGCGGGTGATGTCCTGCAGGCCTCTCCACACTGATGCAGAGTAGCACCTCTTTGCTGCTTTGACCTCCTTTGTCCACGTGTTTCGGGCCTGGTTGTAGAGGATTCTGTCCCCACTTCGGTTGGCCTCCTCCTTGGTCTGACGGAGCTGCCTGAGTTTTGCTGTAAACCAGGGTTTGTGTTTGTGGTTTGTATGTGCAGAAGGTCTTAGTCGGCACACACACATACTTACAAAAACTTATGCAACATGTCCCAGTTTCAGTGAGTTCATTTAGTGAATGCAGCCTCAAAACCACTCACAATCAGTGCAGCCAAAGCAGGCCTGTAATTCCAGCTTTGACTCGTTGGTTCACCTTCTCACAGTCTTGATCATATGCTAAGCAGATTTAAGTTTCTGTCTGTAGGTTGCGATAATATGAACCAGACAGTGAATAGAGATGATGAAGCAGTGGTCTAGTGCGTTAGTATCCTTGGTGGACACTTAATATGTGATCTGTACTTTGGAAGTTTGTGTTTGAGGTTTTCTTTGTTAAAGTCCCAGAGAACAATGAGCGGGGTTTGTTATCTGGTCAGCCAGGTGTAGTAAGGCCTCACTAACACAGGCCTGAGGTGGGATGTAAACACATTTATGCTCAAGTTTGTTTGAGATAAACTTTGCTGTTGTGTCTTGTTCTCTTTTGTGACTTGTTGCAGGTTTCTGTTGCACATCACGACCAAGCTGCTTTAGTCGTGGATTCATTTTGCAGTCAGTAAACTTTCTTTGTTTTGTGCACCATCACATCACTATGACAAAATAGGTGCTGTGGTGTGAGCCATGTGTAGAAAGTTTTGTAGTTTGCACTTGGTTTCATTGTGTAACTGTCAACTGTTGTTCAGTGCCTTAAGCAAGAAGTACAACACTCACTGTTGTCAAGGGGTACTTGTTTCTTTCATGTCAGGGCTTATTTACTCGATCAGTTCTTTGTTACCAGATGGAGCAATGCAGCCTGTGAGACAACTGAGGGCCTTCCTTTTTGGTATCATTACTTTTCAGCAACTCACTCTCAGACATCAGGAGCAAAATATCATGTGAGCAATGTGGCTGTAAATGTCAGGCCTGAATGCAGCTATAAAGAAAATTTATGAATGACAAAAAGACATCACTTTAACAAATAGAGGCAGCAATGTCCTGTGTCTGAAAAGGGCTTGACACGCAAATTTGTCCAGGTTTTTTCTATTTTTTTCCTTTATTCTTTGCATATTTTTTTCTTTTTTATGTTTACATCTTAATTTTGCATAAGTAAAACATTTTAGAGGAACATCCTCTGCACAGAACAAAACATACAGATTACATTCAAGACATGTACAGTTAAGGCATTGGAATACATAAACACACATACAGTCTTTGTACAAAACACCAAGATGATTAACATTAAAATGTACATTTGTGACATATGCTACATAACAATGAAAGCCATTGGTATGCATGAAGTAACATGCTCAGTACAGTGACAGCAACATGAGACAGAGTCTTCGGATCTTTTGGGTTTACATTCTTCAGAAATGCTCATGGCGTAAAAATAGCAACAAAGCATATGCTCTGCTGCTCTTTCACCTATTCCACATGGTCAGAGGTCAGCTCTGGCCCCCACTCAGTAAAAAGCTACCACTGCTATCACAATGGGTGGATCCTTTTTCTGTCCAGTAGACTAGGGACAATGGTGACGATGTTGGTATGGGTGAGACGTTTGCGAGAGGTGCGAGTTCCTGCGAGTCCGCCTGCGAAGACTCCTCTGATGCATCAAAAACTGCAGGCGCTCTAGCTTACAGTGCAGTGCTTGATTTTCCTGTGTGGATGAGTGGGAGGTGTGACTCTCACCTACAAGAGAAGGAAGAAATAACAACATGTTAGGCACGCTACACAGAAATAAAGTTACTGTTTGGTGTGTTCTGTTATGAATAATCAAATTTATCATAAGAAATATATTTATGAATAAATGTTTTGATAGGAGTGGTAAGAGTAAAAGGTGGAAAGATGAAGGCTCTAAACACAGATCTAATGGAATAATTTAAGGATAAAGCCAGGGTTTCAATTACTAGTCCTTCATCAGGGCAAATATTTGACAAATGGGAGTATCATGGTGTTAAAGAGAGCCCACACTATGCTTTGTTATACAAGTACACACAGAAAATGTGTAAAGTACACACAAACGACCAGAAGTACTGAGAAGGAATCAAAAGAGAAAGAACTCAATAAGTCAAAATGGTGTCCGAGGTAATACAGGGAAGGAATTAAAAGACTACAAGAAGAGCAGGTCACGTCATAATCTCCCACACACACTAAACACTTCATGCATGACTGAATACAGCCTTTTATTACAGCAGCAAAAGTTTGGTTGGTACCATTTAGGCCAACTTTAATTGCATAAGGAATGTATGCATGCATGTCTGCAATATTTAGTAACTCCACCAGTGTTCATGTGTATAATATTCCACTGTTTACAAAAAAAAGTTCACCTGGAGTCTTACTGAGGCTCTCTGCCCTCTGGGCCTTCAGTGTTTTGTTTTTTGCTTTGTCTTGCTCCTCGGCTGTAAGCAGCTGGCTGACTGAAGCAGGACAGTGAAGATGAGGGAGGGCAGGTGGAGCCCCCTGGTGGTGGTATGCAGCTCTGATGAGGTCATTAAGGATCTGAAGAATGATGGCGATGCCACCTCTAGGATGGCTGGTGCTGCTCTGACTGCATGGGGCCAGAGTGCCTGATGGGATTAGAAGAGAGTAAGGGGAAATGAGAGAGGAGCGATGGATAGTGGATGAAAAGGAAGAACTAGTACAAACTGATTTGCTGCTTTTCTTTGCCATATAGATTAGATTAGATTAGATTCAACTTAAGTTAATAGTAGTAGTAATAGTAATAAACTGAATATCTTGGTCAAATAAAGAAAGCATCTGAATGCAATATAATATATAATCTATATATATATATATATATACACAATTAAAATGGGCAGTTTCACTATTCTATATCTATCTATGTTCTCATTGTGTTGCGATGTCAGCTTTAGGCCTCTGCTGCTCACACACACTTACCAGAAAAAGTCCCAGAGAAGATGCCTGGAGAGTGGCTCACAAAACTTTCTATGACTGCTCCTGGTTGCTTACACAGCTCTGCAGAGGCTGAGGCACGAACATTACTCTGTAAAACAAGAACGATAAAAGATGATCTCCCGCATACAAACCAGTAGAACTATTAAAAACTGGACATTTTGAACTCTAAACTGGGTTATTATGTCACTAATATATCACTGTCACTAGTATATGATGATAATACATAGCCTTTTGTGTATTATGAATGTAGGCAGCAGAATATGTCAGGCTAACCTCTTTAAAGGTTGAGGCTGGCACTGGGCTCTGGGGTTCAGGAATGGAGCTGGTGGGAACAGGTGAGCAGACTGGTGTGGCTGCTTGTAGTGGACCGCTGGGATGTGGACAACCAGAAGGCAAAGAAGGGGTTGAAAGAACAGGAAGAGATGCATGGGTAGAGTGGGGAGATGAGCCCACAGCAGGGGCAGTGGTGGATGAGTGGGAAGCAGGAGGTGTTGAATTAAAGGCAGTCCTGGGTCTTTGAGCACTGAACTGGATTGAGGATATAGAGTCAGGAGAGTTCGGGGCTTGAGTGGAGGTTTGGGAAGCAAGTGAGGTAGTGGATCCTGTGGTGTTGGTGGAGGCTGAGGCAGAGTCAGGGTGGTTCATCCTGACAGCAGTGGGCAGGCCAGTTCGAAGCTGGCTGCTGGTGCCGGCTCTCAAGTCCCGGTGCTGCTGCAGCTCCGCCACGTTCTGCGCAGACAGTTGGAGCTGCACATACATCACATGGGCACCAATTCCCAGGTTAATGGTCAGAGATGAGCGTCCAGACAGGAAGTCACTGATCTGAAAGAGAGTCAAGAAAAAAAGAATAAAAGTTAAAGTTACAATCCTTTCGGATTATTTTGGTTGGTTTGGTTGATTCAGTTACCGTGGTGACAGAGAGTGTGGTTTATTACAATAGAAAATACATAAAGCAGCTACTTTATCAGAAATACAACAGGTATATCTTCCAAATAAACTCAAGTCATCATGGATGTTTTGTATTACGTTCATGTAGGGTTGCCAGTGAATTACTCATCTGTATGCAATTTGAGTGGCTGGAATGGCATACCCCGCCAGTAACCATGAAAACTACTATAAAGAGGGATATAGTAATTAATGAATGTAAATACAGTCAATGCTTTTGCAGAATCAAGTGCCAATCATAAGCAGTTTTAAAAATAAGGTTTTATTTCATGAAAATCTTGAGATTATATCTTAAAATAAACAAGTCACAGCACTCTGTATTACCTCCCTTTTTAAGTGAAGCCTGTAACTATATGAGTGTGTTAGTGTGCATGTATAGCTTTATGACTGTAAGATATAGTGTGCATTGCCTTTTGAAGGACATGATGCAATAATGTTTGCAGGTGTATGCATGCTTAATACATCAAAACAAGAACGTGTGGGGGTTTATTTTCCAGCAGCTGGAACAGCTGAATCATACACAGGTCACTGTCCAGGGAAGAACACATATCTCAAAATGAGGTAATTCTTAATTCTACCTATTCTACTAACGCTTAAAGTTTAACTGAAATTATCCTTTTATAAGGTTTAGAAAACAATATTACTTCTAGAGCAGATTGACCCTTTAAAACCCCAGAGGATTATCTGAAACAAAATATGTGGTTTTCATAGGACTGAGGTAGAGACGTTACACCCTACACACACCAGTGCATAGTTGGAATTCTTCAGGTTTTTACACACCTCACACATGCATTCAACTGGTTTACTTACAGCCTACAGTTAGAATTAGACATTAAACTCATTAAAGTCTTACCTGGACTTCTGTTAAACTTTCCAAAACGTCCATCATAGTTCTGTCAGCTCTGGCAGACGAGCACTGTGACAGCAAACACAGAACAAAACAGTTCTTGACATGAAGTGAAGTGTCATTAAACATTTATTCCCCCCAAGTGTAAGGTGTACATTGGCTTACTTACTACTAAACCAGCTTCAATGACAGGGACCAGGGTCAGTTTGCTACCATCTGCTACACCCAAGTCCAACAGTTTCCCTGCAGTCAGCTGCCTGCCACACACCCATTGCACAGTCAGCATATGATATAACACCACATAACGTGTTTGATTCTACATGGAGCTCAGTATCAGTGTATAAAGAGTGACTCACCTGTCTTTAAACAGCAGGACGATCCTGTCTGTTTGCAGTCTGAGTTTTTGGGAGATGTGTGTCCTCAGTCCCTCCACAGTCTCTCCTCGGGGGACAGTGAGCTCCACCGGGCTGCCGGTGGTCGAGGTGATGGACAATCGCATGGTGGGCTGACCGGTGGAGACCCCAGTCCCACAGCATGCAGCCCGGACCGGGGTGAAGCTACAGAGGCCCCGCTGCTGCTGCTGCTGCTGCTGCTGCTGCTGCTGCTGCTGCTCCATTCAGCTGACTTACTGTGGAAGGTCCAAATCAGATTCTGGTCGCTAGATTGAATTAAACTGTTTAGTCTTGCTCCTCATTCCTCAGTGGTCAGTGCGAAGCAGCCTTAAACACTGATACAAAGCGGTTTACCCACAACAGGGTGTAACAGTTCCTCTTTCTGGCTGTGACAGACGCAGCACTACTCCACCGAGCGTAAAACACCCCAACCCTACCGGTGTAAGCCCCGCCCACCCGGACACAACCACTGTCCAACCAAAACGCCTGTTTCCTTACATGGCTCCACCCTGTTTTGTGCCTCGCTCACCATTCATAAATGATGCAATCTGCTCAGCGCTACAACATTTTGTACAAAATGTCATCATATCAAAATCTCCTGAGACAGTAATTTGTGACATTTTAAATATTTATACACATTTTTAAAAGCTCCCCTGAGATAAATCCCAATATTTCTGTGTAAAACGTGGGGCGTTACAACAAATACCACTAACCCATCTATGTTTGTGTGGCCTACAAACAGTGTCACCTACTTTAAGTATGAAAGCACACCCAGAGCTAAAAGTTAATTTCCTTTAGTTTCTATTTCATACTTTTTGGGCTTATTTGTTGTCTAAAAACAGATCGAGGTCATGTGCAGTAACAAATCTGTGGTTTTGTGCTGCATAAATAACATGGAATTTACTTTTAGTTACATACCTGTATATTTGTATAGCTACAAATCACTATAACTACAATACCAAGATACACTGTATCTTAGATTCCTGCAAATTTTGGGGACATTTTAATAGCTTTTACAAGAAAGAAAGCTTGTAGTTTGAAATAATGATTTCAAATTACACAAATGTGAATGTGAAATGAAATGTCAAGCAAAATCACACATTTGAATGACTAAATATGTTTTTAAATGTCTACTTTAAAGCTAAAATTCAGTAAAGATGATTTAAAGAATTTTTAGTCATTCCTCCCTTTTTGCTTTTTCGAGCCTACATGGGTGCTGAAAGCTATCCCAGCATGCACTAGGCTGAAGGCAAGGGAAACACCCTGACCAGTCCATCACATGGCCTAAACATCTGTGGATGCTGCATAATCCCACTGTTCAGCCAGTGGGAGGAGACGTTCACTGGCAGACTACCCTTTGTTTTCTGCAGTCCTTTTCTTCCTCGGCTGTTTAGTATTCGTGTCCCACCTCTGGTCCACAGCAGGGTCTCGGGCTGCACCTGTCACATGATGCAGGGTGGAGAGGAGCAGCTTGGAGTAAAGTGACGTAGGAAGCCGGGGAGGGCAGAGGAGTGCAGCTAATATGTGTCTCCTGTAACGGTGGCTAAAAATAGCTTCACCCACAACACCCTCCCCACCCCACTTTATCCAGCCTGCGTCACTTCACTCCCCTATCGCCTACCTCCCTACCACTCCCCACCCCCACACTCACTCCTTTCCACACACTCTCCTGAAAGCAGACATGTTTGTCTCATTGTGTCTAAAAAGAGCCAACCTGTGTAGTAGGTGAGAAAAACAGCAACCATGCATCTTCTCCCTTTCTCTTCTGTTTGTCTTTACATTGCTGTGGCAGTGTAGTCATCTCTACGTGTTTCTTTCAATCAGTGCTAACATGCTTCATAGATCTAAACTCCAGAAATGTGAAAAATTTCCTTGAGATTACTGTCACACACACGCACACACAGTCAATCCATTTTTAGACTTTATTTTAATCTTCACTGGAATTCAAAAGGAATCCTACACTGATCTCTTCTTGGTCTTTTCTCCTTTTAAGTGACTTGATGAACTCGATGTCCCAGTGAGATTTTGATGGAGATCCTGCCCTCCCTGTCTCCTCCCCAAGATTTCTATGGCAGCCTGTCACTCCCAACGTTTCACCCAGACGAGAGAGAGGGGAGAGGTAGCTGCTTTACATTCTTCAGGCCTCGCCGAGAACAATTCCACAGGATGTCCTGCTCTCCAGAGCATGCACAGACGCAGCTCTGACGTCAACTGTTCAGGAACACACACACACACAAACACACACACTCACACTGCGTTCATCCTCTCCTCCACATTCCTCCTACCCTTACATGGCCTCTCCTGGCATCAATTCCCAGATGTTTTAATCCTCTGGTATGTTGCACCTCGGAGTTCATGGAATTTCGGAGATAAAAACATTTGTATTCGAGTAAATCAGCCGTGAATATTTCAACAAGAAGTTTATTGATAGACTAAGAAAATTATCAAATGGCTGTCAGGTCACCTGAAAATACAGAATCAAAGATGGATGGAGGAGAGCGTTTATAGTATAGCTCTTCACTGATTTTAAGTGCATTACTTTATTTCCTGAACTGAGATTAAATTCTGATTCAATTGCATAAAATGTATTTCTTATCATTGTCTTAAGCTCAGCCATCTGTTCACACATACACGGTAAAGCAAAGCAGACCCCAAAATACTATTTATTTATTTATCTAGTGTTTATTTTTATCAGGACAAGTGTATAGCATGGACTAATGCCACATAGCGCAGTATTTATAGTCTAAAGCCTGTCCCTAGTTGGGCCTCTGCTAAAGCACTAAAGCTTAAGAGGAAAATACACAAAAAACAGCACAAAAGAAAAACAATGATGCAATAGAATTACCATAAAACTCAACAACAAGCCTTGGATCCCTTGTGACATGACTGACCCCTCTTTAAACCCTGTTTCAATTTGAAATTCATGGTATGTTTGAATTCTGTGGATAAGGTGGTCCACATATTGATCCCCTGAATAGAGAAAGATGTCTGTTCAAACAAAGGTTTATGATACAGCGTCTCACAGAACAGGTACCACCAGTAGCACCTCAGGAGTCAGATTATTAAGGAATTTACAGATTAGTTTAATCATTAGTTCAACATATTTAGTTTCTTATATTCTTAATAAACTAACAGCTTACTATCCAAAGTTTTAATTGCACAATGATATATATATATACACACTTATAAGAGGCTTGATTGTTGTAGAAACTGCTCATTATACAGTAAGTTTTAAAGAATAACACATTCTTCATAACACAGTTGAACTCATTGGTTATAAAACTCACCCTTGTTCGAGTCAATATGCTCAGGGTTTTTGCTGCTTGTTGGTCTGGTATGAATGTATGTTGGCAAACAGTGGGTAGATGTTGCTGGAACACATACAAGTATTTTCAGTATAAAATGGTAAACAGTCTCTAATGAGATTAACTGTAAATGTGTAATCTTACTCACCATTTTAATATGATCCTCAGATTAGGTTGGTTGGCATCTGATTTAAAGAGCAGATTTAGCTCTGCACCTTTATAATACTGTCAGATATTGTCTTTTTTATTACACACATTCTTCTTCCTTATCAAAACCTGGAGCCTACATTACCCACAATGCAACTTGACCGCCAACAGTTTGTTCAAAGATAGACAAGATAAAAACTATTAATCCCGAAAGAAATTAATGTACCAAAAGATTGCTCAAAAATTACAGCAGCATCAGTATATAAACAAGAGAGTAATAAAGTGAATGAATGCTACCACCAGTACTAGAATAACAATAAAGGATAGATACATTTAGGGTGTTTAGTGACTAATGTAGCCTCAATGCCTCCAGCAGAGAAGAGGAGTGGGCTACAGAGGTGAACTCACATCTTTCTGACACCACGCCACCAGATTATTTTAATTTTCAAACTTGTAGTCTTCAGACCCACCAGTCCCCTTTGGAGCCATTAAATACTTAGTACATCATTTTCCTAGTCCCCAAGACCTATAAACAGTCTTTGATGTGTAAAATCAGTTCCCCTTTAGATATTAGAAGATATTTTAGGCTACTTCTGAAACTGGTTCAATACATTGTCTATTAGCCTTTAAATTTATCTGAGTCCTGTAGAAAAATAAAGTTTTGTCAGATAGAACATTATACACAAGTTTTCAAACAATGTTTTAAAGTGCTGCAGCAGCTGGTTAGAAATAATTATATTGGATTCACTAACTCATCTATTATTTATGTATAAACTGAAGAGGGCCGAGGACAGAACGCTGGAACTCCTGCTGCAACGCGAGGTTGGGGTTCGGTGATCCACTAACACTTAACTATATGACATTATCTTGTTAAATATCAGGATACCTTTTGCATTCAGTTGAGAGAACTACACTTCTTCTTTGTGTGTTGAGTGTTAAACATGTGCATGTAAAAGCTACAGCTGTTCTCAGAGACGGCAGTGGAAACTTTTTTTGTCGCAAGCCCTTGAAAACTATATGCTGTGTTTATGTTTCAGATGTTTCAAGAGGTCTCTCGGGCCTTTGTGGAAGAGAGACAGGGGAGATTTAAATGTCCCACAAATATACTGGAACTTAAGATACATAGCCTGAGAAGATATGAGAGGCTATAAAAGTTTACACAGACATGGCATAAGTTACATTCCTCTCCTCCATCTATCCAAAAAAATGTCACACCTCATTCTTCTAACAGTTAAATACATGTAGGTCGTTTTGGTTGCTCTGAACTGACTCACCCAGTCGAATAAAAGTAATCCCTGGTCATGTGTACTGGTATTACCCAACCAGCTGGTACAGTTTTGGTCCAGCCTGCTGAAGTTTTGGGTAAAAGTTTTTGTGCAGAAACATAAAATGGGTTCTTCAGAAGTCTAACTCAGACCAACCGTCTTCTCCTGCTTTCTGTTATCATACAGGCACAGATTGGACCTCCTGTCAGTTTGCTGCTGACACATTTTCCATTTGTGCTGCGCCTTCATTTCCACATCACACAAGAACGTAAACTGCAGAGGGTATGACTGCACAAAGCGTTTTTGGATCAGAGTGCAAATAGTGTAGAAAATGTCGGTGGCCCAAACACAGTGGATGGCCAAAATAATCAAAACATATGGTAGAAATAACTTAAACATGGAACCAAATTACAGTTACAAGCATTTATTTTTTTGCAGCATTTGCTGTGAGCTACATAACAAAGCTCAGATCAACTGCAGGTGGATCAATCAATCTGTTAACTTATTATATACATCAAGACATCTTAATAACATTGTGCCATACACAGACTCACTTCACTGACTCATGGAATCTAGGTTTTGACAGACATTTACAAACCAGCTGAAAGATGTGTGTAGGGTGCAGGCAGTATTTACATTTTCTTGTATTAGGACTAAAGAATTATTATTTTAAGTAAAAACAAAATAAATAAATTATGCCACAGAGTGCAGGTCTTATTATATATATCCTACAAGAAGATAATAATCAAACCCTTCCTTAAAAATCCATTCTTATGGTGAAAATTCTCTATTTTGAATATTGAATAAGAGTGAAATTAAACTATTCTTCCTCTAGCTCCTCTGTGACCCTCGACATTGACGGCTGAGGGTCTGGATTTGGATCTGCATGAAGAATTTCCATCTTAAGTACATTCAACCTGAAAACAACAGTGCAACGCCACCACCACGCGGTCAAACCTGAGACTACAAAAACGTCCACAACAGCCATCTGTCTCCCTGCATTTTGTCTCGCAACAAGGAAACAGCGGCAGACTCAAACACAGCAAACGTGACGACAACAAACATATCCATTAAAATGTCTGAATCAATACAAACAAGTCAAACAGGCACCGCATCAACCGCCCTGCCAGCAGCTGCCATTCATGAGCAGAACGAGAGATGAATGAGGACGGGTCCTCTCCTCCATCTCACATCATCACCACCATCACCATCATCAGCAGCGCTGGTCACGTGGTGCGTCGGGAGCGGGCGGTGGGTGTGTCTAAACGCGTGTGGTTTCATTCATAACTACAGTCTTTATTTGAAGCCCAAATTAAAGTATGCAGACGGGGAAGGCTGCTGCTGGACCGCCGCTTCACACAGAGTCTACAGCCGGGTGAGTCCGACCCGCGTCCCGCTCACACACCAGGACCAGGTAGCGGACCTCCAAGGCGTGCTCGCGGTGTAATGTGCTACTATTTCATTATGTAAGATGAGGGATAGGAGACACGGCTCGGCTCTAGATAATCTCAGCATCTGATTTTTAGAGAGAGATGCGCGGGGGACCACGGCCACGACCCCCCCGCCCCCCGTAACCTAACCCCGTGTCCGGCCACATGAATGTTCCCCGTGTGACTAATGGTTATTTATTCCCCCGCAGGCTGAGAGCAGACGACGCAGAGATGTGGGACAGCCCCGATCGGCGGGTTTTCGGAGGAGAGAGGAAGATGCTGCTGCTGCTGATGCTGCTGAGGCTGCTGCTGCTGAGCGCCGCCGGCTGTACCGGGTCGCTGTAGTCAGCCTGCACAGCGCGGAGGGAAGCTGCCTCAACACCCGCCCGTATAGACCGTAAGACACAGCACATCTGGAGCACATCAGCATCCAGTCACACGTCAAGGGTGATATGCAGATACCCCCCTCCTCCTCTTCCCTCCGTGTTGGCTACTATGGTGCTTAAACACCACAAACATCATCACAGTCCACTGATGGAATGAGCGAGAAAGTATGTGGATGTCTGTCTGTCTTCCTGTCTGTCTGGCTGTCTGTCTGTCTGAGCCGCCTCGTCCATCTGTCTGTCCGCCTGATGTATATGGTTAAGGCGAGAGATGATGTGAGGATGTGACATGTCATTAGACACACACACACACACACACACACACACACACACACACTTTAGATGTATTTTTTCTCCACCAGTCGGTGTCAGAGTTTTCAGTTTTATAGTCATAACTGACAAATCCAATTATGGTGAAACCAATAGTCAAGCAGGTCAACGTCATTAGTTTAATAATATTAATTATAGTTACTAGGATAGAATTTTCTGCATATTGGAAAACGTAGGGCCGATATAATAATGAGAGGAAGAATGTAGCCTACAGTTCTAAGTATGCTTAAAATAAGGAAAAAGTTACTATGAATAAATTAAGTACAATATAAATAATTTTGATTGAATAATAATAATAAGAAATCAGAATAATGTAAGAAACAAAAAATACAATCCTTAAAGGGAGTTTGGAGCCATTATTCTCAGATAAAAACCCCTTAAAATACACTTTATTTCCTCTTAAGGTCGAGTGGGTTTGTTTGACTGAAAGAATGACTGATCTTCACTGTCTGTCCGGATATGGTGATGGACGAAATGCAAGTCAGTAAGTCAATAAATAGAGGAAGTGACGACTGAATGGATGTTGTTGGATGTGATTCTGACAGACAGGTTAGTTCATATAGTGACATTAGTATAAATAAGCTCCTGCTTTGAATTATTTTAAAGCTGCTTCTTGTAGCTGAGTGTGAGCTTAGACGTTTTATCAGCTGTAATAAAAAATAAAAATGTAAGACAGCCGGCAACGACATTGTTAAAACCTCTTCTGCAAGGTAGCTTTAAACCATTTTAACTGTTTGTGATTCAATCAGCAAAGAGAAGACAGATGTTTTCACCACATCTGTCCTGGGGGAGATAAAAAAAAGGCTACAACAGTTTGAAATAACAGTGTTTTCTATTCTTTTATTAAAACTCAGATTTAAGTCCATCTTTTAGTCATCTATAATCAGTATATAAACATGTAATAAATAGTTAATAACATTCTGTAACGCATGGTAAGCAGATATAAATGTGATTATACAATATGTCTTCATAGGAGAATTGTTGACAAATGCACATTAAAAGATACTTAAACATGTTCTTATTTCTCCATTATAGTGTGTTAAACCATTCATTACATGTTTATATGCTGAAATACTTCTATAAATCTCTATATGTGTGTGTGTGTGTGTGTGTGTGTGTGGTTCTCTATTGTTGGTGTGTTCTTGCTATTCAGAGCTTTGTCCTCATCATAGTTACCTTGAGCTGTTGGTATGTATGAGATATTACATAAAATATGACTCTCACATGGTGAGGGAGGCAGTGTGCGGCGGTGTTAGCAGTATGTGTAAGGAATGCAATAATGGATTGATGTTACACAAGCTGCACTCTGTGTAAATAATGATGTACTGTCAGCTCTTCTGCCTTTCTCTTTCTCTAAGCAAACTTGTCTTTCTGTCTCACTGAGTCTAATTTTACAGACGTTGGTCTGAAATCGAGAGACTGAGATGAGAGCTTATTGTTAGGGATTCTTGATTAATGTTCTTCTTCAGGAGACGTCAGTAAATCTTTTAAACACATTAGGGTTTAATGCACAGCACTCAATCCACACAGTAATGTCAGTTTGATAAGTCAAAGGGGCATTACACCAATTTTACACCCAGTTTACTCGTCATGGGGAGTACCATTCAGCCTTCAGTTGTGTGTTCTTTGTTGCTCTGAGCTTTTAGTGGTTGAGAGAATAACCCTAATGATGTCGTCAGTGGGGATGCAACGAGACACTCAACTCACAAATTATGACAGAAAAAGATCCCTTTATTTCTTATTATATTCATATATTTTATATTTTCTTTATCAAATAGAATCCTAGGTAGAGCAAAATAATGCATATTTCCTTTTCACTGTAAAAATGAAACTGAAGCTGTGCCACGATTGATTCATTTTTCATCACACTGATTTGAATCTTCACATATTTGTATCGCCATTTAACTGTCTCTCGTGACGTATCTTTACATTTCTAGTTGTCAGGGTTATCTTTGCTTTGCATCGATGACGTCAAACTTGTAACAGAAAGCCTTCATTACAATCTGGGATTGTGGGGTTTGAAAGATGTGGGTAATTACCAGGCATGCAAGCTCTCTTGAGAGAATTGTGAGACAAAAAGTCAGGATATCTTAGTCTCTGCTGTACTGAACTGATAATATTAATGACAAGACAATGAAGATATGTTATGGCCAATTTATTATTATTATTATTTATTAGGAGTGATCACACAATGCCCATAACCAATACACTTAAGGAACGGCATACAATAAATGAGCATTTACACAAAACATTTAAAAGTTCAGTCTGGTTGAATTCCGTATTTTTGTTGTCGTCAACAAATCCCATAAAAAGACCAAAACCAACAATGCCTTAATCTGTCTGTCAGTACTTTTTGACTTTCCCAGCCTGTCTGCAGCTTTAAGCCCATTTGTTACTGAAGACTTACATCTTTTAAAATGGGTCAGCAGTATACATTTTCGAAACAGGCTAAATTATTTCCTGGGCACTGTAGTTCCCAGCAAACTTTACTCCAACAGGAGGAGATAGTGTTTTTGTTGGGGAGTATTTACAGCGGTGGATTAATACACATTTGGTGTTGTGGGTATTTACGGCAGCTGGACCGTTTATGTTGGACTGACTCCAAGTAGACTACAGTGCCCACCTTCATCATAATGAAGAAACATGTCACCAGGTGCAACTGTGTGGCTCCTTGATGTGTTTTTAATAGTTTTTATACAATGGAGGTCTATGACTCAGAGGAATAAGCTATATTAAGCTTTGGCTACACAAACAACACTTGTTTGACAGGATGAATAAACTGTTGGTTTTGGTCTTTTCACAGGATTTGCTCACCTAAACTTCTACATTTTGATTTTTTCTGTATAAAATAACTATACATAAATGATCATCTGCATGATTGTCTATTGACTGACCTCGCTTTCTCCCATCCTCTGCAGGGTTCACTCACACTGACCTGGACCATGAGCAATGATTTGCCTGTTCTGACAAGTCTGAATGAGAACTCCACTGTGAGTACTAGCTGTGTCCACTCCTCCTCCTCACACTCTGTCCAACACCACCAACACATACTCTCCACACCGTCACATTAGCTAGCGTCCGTAGTCTGATGAACGACAACTCTTCCTTTTACGGATCAGGCTGGACCTCAGCCGAAAGCAAAAAAAAAAAAAAAAAAAGGACTGAGTTAACACCACAGTGTTCCAGGTATTATATCCCAGGTGGAGCAGCAGCGGAGGACAGCCTGATCTGTATCCAAAGAGGATTTGAGTCAAAAACAGGACTGAGTGTGCTGCAGGCTTTGTGTGCCATGTAGCCCCTGGAGGACTGGGGGGATTTCAGAGCCAGTGGCGGTGATTATCGGACAGTTAAAGCTGTCTGCATGGAGGGAGAACTGACAATTGTTTGCCTCTACAGTGTGTGTTAGAAACATGGCCTGAAGACTGGCGAGAGACTTTTGCTGCTCCAGCTGATTGATTGTGTTGTTCCTCCTGTTTGGCTGAGCTTGTAAAAACAGCAGATTTCATTAAGCTGCAGACGCTCTGACAAACTGTGTGTGTGTGTGTGTGTGTGTGTGTGTGTGTGTGTGTGTGTGTGTGTGTGTGTGTGTGTGCTGCACAGACACATATGTAACCGTGGGTGTAATCAAGGTGTGCATGTTGCTATTAGCTGTGTGGAGCTGTTACTCTTACACACAAACACACACACAGACATACATACATACGGCTTCAAACATTATACAGCATCTCCCCATAGGCTTCAGCTGAATGTAGGCCACTACAGCATCCAATGAATGTAAAAATATACTATGTATGTGTGACATGGGACTTAGTTTAACATGTTCTGGCCTGAAGCAGGTTTGAGGCTGAATGAAGGGAAAAAGGGTGTTTTTCAACAACTCACACGATTGTCAGCCCTCTCTGGTTTTATAAGTAGGAAAAAAAAGCTTCTTCTATTCAGCAGCTCTCTCTGTCCTCAACTTCATGCTGCTGGATTGAGCTCGTGATTGAAGTGGACACAGATTGATTGATGCTCACCGTCGTACCTTAACCATTTACGGTGAAAGCAGAGTCATCATAAAATCAGCTGTTTTGCTTTTTATCACACACACACATCCTCTGTTTTCTTAAGCGCCTCAATTACTTGATTGACAGAAGATAAACCTACAACTATTATTGATATTGGATTAATCGCAGTGAAAATGTCAAACATTCTCTGGTTGTTGTTCCTCCAGTTGTGAGGATGTTCCGCTTTTCTTTCTTTGTCTTATATCACTGCAGATTCAATATTTTTGGGTTGTGGAGTAATTGTCAGACAATACAAGGAATTTGGAAGCATGAAAAACATATAAATGTCATTTTTCACAATTATCTGACATTTTATAGACAAAAATGATTGATTGAGAAAGTAACAGGCAGATTAATCAATAACGAATGTCCAGTCAGTAGCAGGCTTTGGGGTCAAGGTCCCATTAAAGTCATCATCATCTAAAGCTCGGTCTGTGCTTCTCCACTCTACTTCCATCAAAGCCATGCACGATGACAATCTCTAACATTTCCATACATTATATAACACTCAATGCTGCAATAGGTGAATATTCCATTTGGGATTGGATTTCCCAAAAATTTAAATTATTTTCATTCTCTTTTGAAAACTGACATCGGAAGAAGAGTCAGGAAAGTCTGGTGTGGGGATTGCTCATGTGCGTCTGCATCCTCCTCCTCAGATTTCCATTTTTAGCCTGCGGAGGCCTCATTTCCCCCTCATTGAGAAGAGATGGGAAATTGAATTAAGGGTCTCGCTGACGTTTCGATTAGCATCCACAGGCTCACTCAGCCAAGACTGAGGGTATTAATCAGAGAGAGTAGAGAAGAGGGCAGTTGTACTGTCTACTGTATGTACGTGTGTGTGTAGGCAGGCAGGATGTATAGAAGTGTGTGTGTAATAATCACTGTGAGGAGGCAGGGACTTAAAAAAGTCTCAGTGTTAATTCCACTCCTTATTAAATATTACGCAGCTTATCTGACAGCGTAATGCGACAAAGAGATTCTGTGTTACTGCGAGCTCAAAAGGGAGAAGAATCAATTATTGTCCCAGCAGGCCTAATGAAGCCACCGAGCTCTCAACAACCAAACAACGCATCTATGTAAGCTTCTGCCTTATTGCGCTGTTAAGGGAATGAGTTATGGGCTCTAGCAATGTCATTTGAATACAAGCAATGGAAATTAAATTGATGTTGTGCAACCCAAACAAAAACGGAGCACCATGAGCAGCAGGGTTAATCGGATTTTGGTTTTGAGGGCTGATATTTGAGGTGACACAGTTGATATTCAGTTAGCAAATAAAGGCTTTTAGATAATTTTTTTAACTCACATTTCTGTGTATATGTTTTCATGTTGCCTCGATCACCATGTATGTGTGCAAATGTTGTAGTTTCATGGCTTAGTGAGGTGGGAAAAAGGGGGCTTAGGATCCACTGCACAGAGCATTTTTGGTTTGGGGTTTGAATAGTTAAATGCCACTCTTGTCATTGTCACTTGTCTCTAAAATATTTAGAGAGAGAAAGCAGTTAGAAGAAGACAGAAAGCAGGAGGCAGCCCCATCCAATTCACAGCTGGTAACAGGCCAAATTTCTTAAAACCTCCTGAAAAATAATTGTCATCTACTCTATCACATTGATCAGTATATGAACTCTGGCATCCAGTGGTGAAAGAAGCACTCAGTAAATGTCACAAGTCCTGCATTCGAAACTTTTACTTGAAGCTATACTAATTGACATTTATATATTTATGATGGATTAAATGATTGTGAGCAGTTTTAAAAGGACATAGTCATGAGCACCAAGCAGACAAAATGTAACCTTTAGCAGATAAAACAACAGCAACCTAAAAGGAGCAGGAATATTGGACTCCAATGCTAATGTTGCTTCATATCTGCTGGATGTGTAAGCAACATTATGCTAACACATTAGCTATAACAACCACATAAGATGCAATGCACCTTTGAGGTCCAAAGGTAAAAGTACTGATTGTAAGTTTTTATATCTGATTATTATTATTATTATTATTATTCATTTAAACTGCTATATATCCTATATATTTTTATAAGGTGATTTGATGTTTTGTACATAAAAAACCTACCTGTAACAAGTAGTAACTAACTATTGCTGTCAAATGTAGTGGAGTTGAAAGAATAATGCAGGATTTAGAAGTACAAAGCAGCATAAATGGAAATACTGAAGTACCTCGAAATTCTACTAAAGCACAGTACTTGACTGAATGTACCAGTGGTGGGGTCCTAATCTCTACTCTTCTTCATCAGGATGTGCCTGTATCTGCGGGCCAGGTGGAGAACTATGTGCTGCTGTTGGTGCTGCTGAGTGTATTTGCCGGGGGGACGCTGGTCCTGCTCTCCCTGCTGCTCCTCTTCTGTCACCGCTGCTGCATGGGTGGACGACGTTACTCCAGGTGGGTGCGCCCTGTTGAGTGACACACAGTGTGGGACTGGCAGGCCTGGTTTGTCTGCAAACACACTGGGATTACAGGAGCCTACGTTATAGTGACAGCAGTGGATTAAAGCTGGATTGAATATGAATTTGGAAGCTGTTTCAAATGTTTTTGTTTTTTGTGAAAGAGCACAAAGAGTAAAACTAATTTCCCCCTTTCAGAGCCAGCGATGATCTTGAGAAGACAAACACCACCTATGCTGAGGATTCTCAGCCCACCCAAGGTCAGAGCTGTGTGTATTTTTAAGTTCATATGTATTCTGGTCCGCGGCTGTCACTAACTCCATTATTTCTCTCTCTCGGTTTGTCCTTGTTGGCTTTGTCACTCAGAGATCACCATTCATCTGGATGAATCAGACGCTCTCTCAGCTTCGAGCTGTCACGATGGAGAGTCAGAACGATTTGTCTCCACTGGATCTACTGGCCGCAGAGTCTCCTTCAATGAATCTGCCCTTTACGAAAAGGAGAAGACGACTCAGGACAAAGCACGCAGGTACTGTTCAACTGAGCTGAGTGAGTGAGTTTTTACATTATTATCTGCTGATGAAGGAATTAGATTAGATGCTTCGTCCTCTTTCTCAGGTACACTCTGACTGAGGGAGACTTCCACCACCTGAAAAAGGCTCGGTTGACCCACCTTCACATGCCTCCGGCCCCGTGTGATCTGAAGATCCTCACCATCATGGAGTGCGACTCCACAGAGAGCAGCACCGTCAACATCAGTGAGTCGGCAGCTCCCAAACTGCCCCTCACCATCTACCAGGTAACTTGACACTGGGAGTGATTTATCTCACACATCTCACTAAATCAGGTTTGTTTTCTCTGACCTGCATTTATTTCTTTCCCTAGCCCACTGAGAGAAGAGTCCCTGACTGGATGGGACAGAGCCTCAGCGGCGGTCTGCCAGGAGACCCGCACCACTCCACCATCCTGGACCAGGGCCCCAGACAAGCCTTGTCAGCCATGAAAAAACAGCACACGCGGTCCCAGACAGTGAGTCCCACATACTTCCACTTTTCTGAAAGTTAGAAAATCGTCATTACATATTTTTTTTGCTGCTAATGAAACAGCAACATTTCAGGGTCAGACTCTCAGGAATGTCAGTTTTAAATCAGCTGAAATTGTTATCATGTTTTACGTACCTGCTTGAAACATTTTTTTTTTTTATTGAGATGAACTTTTTTCAAATTCTGCAAACCATTAATTATTTTCTGTTGTAAAATTGTAAGTAAGGCAGTATTCACGCAGTTTGAGCAGAAATACATTTGCACAGATAGATTGTTCAGTGCAGATTGATCCCTATGTATCACACACAGACAGAGCTGTGAAAAGCAGCTGCCACAGGCTCAACCCCACTGATGCGCTGTAACATCAGTTATCACTGGAACTGAGTGACAATATGACAAACTGCTGTCCCCTGAGGGCTTTGCCTCTGCCCGTCACGATTCATCTCAGCTCGTCTGCCTCAACCTCTCCTTAATGTCTCATCACCTCCCTCCATCCTCCTCTCCTTTCATCTCTTATGTCAGATGGAGGCTGTCGGTGACAGGGGAGAGGCTGAGAGTGAAAAGGGGATGAGAGGAGAGTTGACTCAAGCTCCGGGCCAGACCTCAGTTCTACATTTCTTTTCTAAACTGCGACGCCATGCCAGTCTGGAGGGCGCAGGGCCTTACTTCCAGAGGTGGAAGTTTGACAGCAGTCACCGGGCTGCCAGCCTGGATGCCAAAGGTTTGGATAAATGTCACAAATAGAGTAAGATATCGCATCTAGCTTTGCAAAGGAATAACATTATAATTTAAAAAACTGCAAGTAAAAAAGTGAAAAACATCAAGTTGACAACTATCTTCTTATGTGAATTTCCACCAGGATCCCCAAAAAGAAGGCCCTTCCAGAGGCAGAGAGCAGCAAGTGAAACCACTGATCACACCGAAGACAACTCCTCTGTCCAAGATGAGGTCATTGAATCTTTCCCACACACTCCCATCCAGACCAGTGGCCTCCAGTCACTCTCTGCAGAGTCTCTGTCTCACCCTGCCACCACACCCACATCCTCAGTCTTCCTCAGCAGGTACATCTCTTCCCATAATCACATGACTTGCACCATGAAATTCCCTGAATTGCTGATTAACTGACTGTTCTTTATCTATGTAGGCTAAAACTGGAGGCCATGGTGGAGGTAGGTGGTGGCAACAGCACCAGAAGAGCAGATCTCTGTTCGCCGACAAATGATAGTCACGCCCAGAGGAAAGAGCAGGCCACACCCAATGGAACAGGAGCAGAAAAAGGAAAAAAGTTTGGCGCAGTTATGAGGAAAGAAGCAGCGGGAGTCGAGCTAGAACTGGTAGACGATGACGACTTGTTTGGGGCACAACAAGAATCTGGCGTACAGGAAAGGTTTGAAGAAATGTCAAGGAAAACTAAAGACACAAAGACAGACCACATGACATCAGATGTGAGGAAAAAGAGCGAGACAGAAGTAGATGATGGAGATGAGGTGGTGTTGGGAGCTGAGGCCAGAGGAAGGGCCGACTCAGGTTCGTCTCTTTCCTTCTTGATTCGCCAGGAGAGCTCAGAAGCTCCTCCCTCCCTGTACAGAGACATTTGGAGCTTACGAGCCTCCCTGGAGCAATATGCTTCCTCAGACCAGAGCAGCACAGATCGGGAGTCCATCCGCAGTGATGCCGACAGCGTATCATCCCTCGGTGGTGCAGGAGCTCGCTCTGGCCTAGACAGCTGCCTGTCTCAAGACTTGGACGATGAGCCTGAAGGAGAAGGGGACGGAGAGGTGCTGGAGGGAGGAATCAAAGGGGCATCAGGTGGGGACAGTGAGATGGGAAGTGGAGCTCTAGGAGAAAGTGAAGCAGGGAACCGTAAGCTCCTCCAAATGGACAGTGGCTACGCCTCCATTGAAGCACCACCCAGGGCCCCTGAGGAGATGCGCCTTTTTGGGACTCCTGGAGCTCCTCGAGGGAAGACGGCGACCGAAAGAAGGTTGTTCTTCACTAGCTCTGGGAGAAAAGGTTCAGTGTGCGAGAGCATTGAGGCCAAGCTGTTTCAGGAAGAGCTGGAGGATGAGATGGCCGACAGCACAGAGACAGAGGAGAAACTAAAGGAGAGATCTCAAACTGGCAGCCAGGCTCTTACCCTTCAAGAACCATATCAACTTCTGAAATCCCTTCATCCTCAGAAACCTCCAGAATCACAACCACAGCTGATGTCGCCACTGTTGAAGCCAGTCCCTCCACCCTCTAGTCCTCACCAACCACGTCTCCGTCGCCGTGACTACAGCATTGATGAGAAGACAGACGCTCTTTTCAATGAGTTTCTCCGCCATGATCCACGGTTTGACCAGCAGGATTCTCCGCTGCGCTCCAGGCACCGATCCAGAGTTCACCTCCGCAAACAGTGGCAGAGGCACAAGCAGTACAGTGATCCAGGGTCAGGGGCTGGAGGTAGGTACTCCCCATCTTTGGAGAGGCAGAGGTTCACTCCGCTGCGTAGAGGTGACAGCGCCGGTTACCCTCTGGACACCAGGTATCACAGCACACTCTCACGCATTGCGAGTGCTGCCGATGAAGAGGCCAGTGAGGTTGCAGCTTGTGAGGAAGCAGCCAAAGAGAGCACAGAGAACAAAGATCCATCAAGTGAAGGAGCTTCGGGGAACGCCACAGAAAGTAAAGCCAACGAAAAGTCTGAAGACACTGAAGCAACAAAGAGTTGCGGAGAGTCGACTGGTGATGGTGATGGCTGCCAAGTCTCTACAAAAAAGGACAAAGAAAGCACAACTAGCCAGTCTTTGACCACTGTGACTACACAGAAGAGCTACATGGATCCAAGAGTCGACAACAGAAACAACAACAGCAGTCAAGCTATTCTATCAGAGGTTTCCCTGCAGACAGAGAGCAGCCTGACAGACAAGCTGGTTGTGTCAGTGGAAGAGAGGCTCTACGGCGGCCTGCGCAGTGCAGAGAAACTCAGTCAGGGAGGAACGGAGCGCATGCTTACCGTGTCTCACACAGCTGCACCTGGCTTCAGTCCCATATAACCTATTAACAATACCATGTTCTTCAACACCTTTATTTCAAATCCATTGTCTATAGACGACAGACTTGGAACATAATGGTCTATAGCACAAATCATAATGTGTTCGCCGTGGTAAATCTCAGTGTCCTTTAGATTTGGACAAATCTTCATTATAAACATGGTCTGGTAACTTATGCATCAAAACACAATATTCTCAAAAGACAGAATTACCTTCTCAATGGCCAGTCTCTTCCAGCATTTCCGTTCAGACCTTAATTTCCACTGTGACACCATGTGACATGTGATGGCCCTTTTTATTGGTAACCGTTAAAATCAAATGGATTCATTGCGTTGCTTTGAATATATCTTCTAGAAAAAAAACATTTTCAGACTTAACTGTGAATTTTCAGCATGCTACTATATGTCCAAATAATGTGTATGTGAATACTGTACAGTTTTAACTTTAAAACAAAAAGCACTTTGATGGGAAGAAAGATAACGATGGAGTTTCTGTCACCCGTTTCTCTCATTTTAAAACCATATCGTCCTCAAGTGTCCTTCTTGTCTTGATCACCATGAGGGTAAACGTCTCCATGAAAGCTTGTGATTTCTGTATTTGGCAATAGGAAGAATCACTGACCATGTAAATAACCCCATTATAATTCTTCAGTGCTTGCAGC
The DNA here is from genome assembly GCF_905237075.1 of Dicentrarchus labrax. Taxonomy (NCBI): domain Eukaryota; kingdom Metazoa; phylum Chordata; class Actinopteri; family Moronidae; genus Dicentrarchus; species Dicentrarchus labrax. The sequence continues at coordinate 11,869,527 of NW_026136701.1, read as the reverse complement.
CCTCTCATTAACACCATGTCAGCAGATCTGGAGAATTACGCACACTATATCATAAATGTAAAAACAGATGGGATACCCAGACACCACAGCGATTGAAAATACGTTTACCAAGAATTTTTATACTCATCTATTTTTATAGGATTTTTGTTAGTCATTTGTCTGTTATTCATCATAATTAAGGAGGTGGTATCAAGGAGCTTCCGTGGGCTCGAGTGAGTGTTGTATCACTGCTGGGACTCTGTTGAGGAGGAGACTGACAGATGATACTTTAAAGTGACTGACACAGGAGCCTCTCAGGCTTTTAGACAGATGGTCCAGTGACAGAGAGTTTAGGCTGTGAAAGCGGAGGTTGAAACTGAATAGCAGTGGTGCTGTCTGCTCCCAAATCCCAGCAGAACGGGATATACTCACTCTGTATTACTAAATAAAAGATCTGGTTCTAGTCTATACTTTTGTCAACAAATTCCATGAAAAGACCAAAACTATTAATCCATCCTATGAAGAATTACATGTGTAGCCAAAGGCTGATATAGCTTATTCCTCTGCACCATGGAGCTCAATTGATGTCCAAATATGCACTAGAGCACAAAGTGTTAATCCGTAGCAGAACATAGTGCTCAAAAATGCACAATTTATTCAAGTTTGTTATGTTTGCTAAAAACAACAGTACCCAGCTCTTTTAGGAAACTCAACATAAAACAAAGAGCATATATTTGTGACCGTTTCTAAATAATTAAATAAAGTTTAATAGTTAAACAAACACCTTGTTGGTTTTGCTTTCATGAGCGTTGTTGACATTAAGAAGACACAAATTGCCAGCCTTACCTTTAAGGAATGTTTCACAGGCTCAACAGCTTTCTTTCCACTCTGTTGCAGTATGGATGTAAAGTATAATTATTCGTTCCGCATTCTCTTCAACATGATGGCATTGCTGCATGTTATGTGTGATGAAGACTGTCACCTGGGAAACTGCAGTGGTAGGTACAGCTTGTTCCTTTTTTTCTTTCACACAGACTTGGGTTTGAGCTAGAGTACGTGTGTGCGTGTGTATCTTATGAAACTCATATCTTTGTCCTCATTCATGGTGAACCATCTGCTTTATTGTAAAATGAGTAGTGCAGAAAATTCAAATGTCTTGCAGCCTTTGCAAAGGCTAGACCTTGTGGGACCAACCGAGGCACATATTCATTTTGGACTTAACATTTTTCGGAATAAAAAAAAAAAAAAAAAAAAGAGCGACTCCTTTACCCATGATTTTATGCTGTTGTAATGTGATTCATGTGAGCTGATGTACTCTGTGAAACTGTCACAAAGCAGAATCATTTCTATGAGAACAGAAAGCAAAAAAAGGTGTCCTCACACTAGTCATACCACTGAAATATTCTTGCTAACATGAGACATCTCTTCATCCTCAACGTTTCTCCTCGTGTGTCTTGTTGAACGGAGAGCCTCTCCGTCGACCTTGCTGACGTGATAAGCGCTGCTCTCTCCCTCCCTCAGAGTTGTGACTCACCTGCTCTCTGATCTATTCCCAGCGAGGGGCTGATGATGGTCCTGGCTGCGTAAGAGGGGGGCAGGGCTCCCACTGATGTGATCGGCACAACAAAGAGCATCGCTGGAAAAACAGACGACCGGACGATTGTGACAGCACACCGCCTGCAGCTGAGCGGCAGTGGCTCTTGATATTCTAGGGTCTGACTACAAACTAGCAGCAGACATCAAAATAAAGATGAGTGTAGTATTCCTATCAAAGTATAACCTTGTAAAAGGACACGTAAAATAATAATAATAATAATAATAACAATAATAAACAAAAAACAGTACATAAACCACTGAGGTGTATTGCATAATAAAAATATACTCAACTCAAAGTTAAACAGAAAGGATCATCCAACAAAACAGCCTGTTTGGGACATCTTTTATATAAATAATAATTAAAAAATATTCATTGGAAAAAAGAAAAAGGAAAAAAACCTAAATGGAAATCAAAAATCCCCAACAGGTCAGCGGTGGATCTCAAGGCTTCAGTCTGTCAGTCTGTCCACAAACCAAGCACTTTCCCTTTCTTCCAGCTCTGTACAGCATGCAGTTTTTTTTATGTTGGTGGTAGTAGAGTACTATCATAATTATTCTCATCATAGGTCTAAATATAGAATTATTCATAACTTTTGTCATTTTTTTTCCTCTTAAATTTTTTACACATCACAATGTGTCTTAAAAACTGCCATTAGGGTTCTGTAAAAACAAAGGTAGTCAAAGAAAGGTGGGGTAGAGGGGGGTGGATGTGTGGGGTACAGGGGTGATGGTGTTTGTAACGTCCGGTGCAACCCTTGGCCCTCCTAAGAGGATAACGGGATGGAGAGGGGAAATTACTAGATGACAGAACTGGATGACAGGAGTTGAAAGGAGCCAAAACATAGGAGAAAAAAAAAAAAACACCATCTTCACAGCCAGTGCCTCAATCTCAGAGCAAAAAGAACATTTCATGCTGTCCTCCTCCCCGTCACTCATACCGCATTTTCAAAAGACTCTGCAGGCCAGTGGTCCAAGGAGGTATGAGGGCATTAACGTCAGCAGGTTTCTCTCACATCTGTGAGGACTCCGGACACAGAAGGACGGGGACAGATCAACCTGAGAGGGACAGAGAACATAGTATAATGGACATGATGGACTCCTCAGTTTTATTTTTAGTTCTTCTTATCACATTTAATGACCACAAATTCCCGAGTGAAAAGTCAATGGCATCACAGAAGTAGAACAAGAAAGTACTAATTGGTGCTGCTAACACGGAAAGGCTCATCTACTGGATGACAAAGAGAGAGACACAAACATCCCACAGCCCACTTCATCTCATCCAGGGTGAGTCATCGCCTGAACAAATTAATACACAGCATCTCCTCTGCAGTGCACCCATGACAAACAGCCTCACGCCGTGAGTGGTTTGTATGTGTGAGAGATTGAAAGAGCAAACTGTGGGTGGTAACTGGAAAGAGAGGAGGACAACCTGTTAAATTGGTGTGTGTGTGTGTGTGTGTGTGTGTGCGTGTTTGCAGCATAAATATGCTCCACTACTTTGACTGAATGAGGACCACTGACGAACCCCTAGAAGGTTACAATCTAGATAAATCCTGTCAGAGAAGAGAAAAGTGATGCTCCGGACCAGTCCAGATCTAGTTTATGTGACTGTATGGGAAACCGCCCATGCGTTTGCCTGGGGAGTGGTGGTGGTGAGTCAGAGCACTGCATGCTGAATATCAACACAGATTCTCTTTCTCCTCCCTTGTTTCCTCTTCCTCCTCCTGCCTGATATGCATCTCTATGTCTCTGTCTGTTCTAATGCATTCTCATCTCATCCCTCCAATCTTTTCATCTGGATTCGCTGCACCTGTTCTCCTTAGCTGTTTATCTTAAGCTTTTTCCTCTTTCTACTGTATTAAAAAAGGTGTCTTCTAAGCACTTCTGAAGCACAACTCAGTCAGAGCTTTTGTTAACAGACTACACACTCACCAGGTGGGTTGTTGCCGGGAGGGAAAGGGAATGGGGTCATTGCTGTTTGCAGGTGGAGAGCTTGCGGATCTTGCTGGCTGTGGAGACTCCTTTACGTGAGGGGTTAGATGAAGAGGAGGATCGGCGCTCGGCTTTGGCCTTGCTGTTCAGAGACCCCCCCTCTGTCCCGTTCACACAAACTGGCTTGGCTAGAGCTGGACTGTGATCTGCGTGCCCCTGATCCAGATCTTCTTCGGCCACTTGTCCTAAAGACACACAGACACACACATTAGGCTCAAGACAAATGCATCACACTTTCTTGCTGACTTGACCAGTGTGAGGTAATAGCCTGTTCACATGGTCAGTGATGACATGGATGGAAATTACTGCAGAACTGCTGCTGTAAAAACTGTAAACGTTTTTGTTTTTTTTTAAAGAGAGGACCTTTAAAAAGCTGATGTGTCAGCAGCACCAGTAAAATGTCAGGTCAAATAACCCTAAGAAAACCAAGAGAAAGAGAAACCTACAACAACAGGAAATCTGCTGAATAAAAAAATTGTCCAACCATAATGTGACTTGTTCGTTTCAAGCGTGTGCGTTCGTCTGCATGTGTAGCTGGGGCTGGGGCCATGAGAAACCTTTAATGAGTTCACACACACTGCAAAAACTGTAACGTCGAGGAGAATATTAAAAGAGGTGAGATGTGTTTACTGCCAAAAAGAAACATCAGCTAAAATTGTTGTTTCATATACCCTATTATTTCATTCATATGAAGCAGCACTGCTCAGCATGTGTGGGAGTGAACCCTGGGAAACCATTCATACTCCCACACCAAAACCATTTCATCCGCACTATTTTTAGATCACTTCATTCACGTTCTGCAGCTCCATTTGTTTTTTTATGTGGGGCACCACTTCTAGATACCTGACAACGACTACAGCGTTTATTATTACAGACTGTTGCCTAGCAACGGATAAAGGATCTGAATTTCGGAGGGGAAAAAGATAAAAGAAGAGTTGGGAAACAAATTAAATCAAATATAAAGACGGTGTCATTATCTATTCACCCCAAAGTCAGTCAACATTCAACATACACACAGTTCACTACTGAGAACATCTCAGCATTTTCTAAAACTAAATTAGCCCTCTGAATCTATGCCAACATCTCAGCCTTGGAAACAGTCAACCTATCAGAGTTTAGTAGGCAGGTTTATGAAAGGGGGCGTCATTTTCCTATGAAGTTATCTAAATGCATTTAAAGAAAAATACAAACAGAAAAATAGAAACAAGCATGGATGAGATTGACGCAGCTGTAGAAGTTACACAAGTCCATATACAGAAATAACTCTTCATCATTCTTTGATCAATGTGAAAAATGTTAACAGAGTTATCTCCATCTTTCCAACAGACGACTGAATCAATGAAGTAAAATTAAAATGGGATTTCAATCTGGTTGTCAGGCTACATAAAGAGAGAAATTAATGGTACACTTTGATTTACCTCATTGTGTTGCAGTTTTAGTTAATTGTGGAAATGACAGTTTCATTTATTGTGTCATGTGGGACTGAATTAATGTAACAGGCACTCCCTATTTAAAAAAACTGTGTCTGATGGTGTTGAATCATGCTGGACATTTTGACACAAAACAAGACAGTTCATTGTCTGTCCTTGAAACTCTGAGGACACAAAATCGTGTTCAACTAAGAAAAACAACCAAAAGCAGGAACATTACTGTGAAAGACTACAAGCAGTGTAAGCACCATGTTGACATAAGCAGAACAATTCCTGTTGTTGCTTTTCACTTTCCAGTGTAGAACACAGATTGTTCTTTTTACAGATTTTAGTCAGAGGCCACAACTTAGTGTGGGTTAGTTAGAAATTCGTGCATGTTTACATTTTTAAGCATATTTTTGACAGAAGGAAGTGGTTTAGTGTAACATTTCAGTTGCACTTTAGAAACATGCAACATTAAACTATACAACCAGGGTCCAGTGTTGTCATACAAGGAAACAGCTAACAATGCAGACAAACAGTTACTCATCTTCTCAAAGTCGAAAAGAAATAATAGAGGACTGATCAAAACAACACAAAAAACATTTACTGATCCCTGATTGCTCTTACACACCACACAATGTTGGAAAAACAACAACAAAATAAACATAACTAAATCCAGCTTGAGTTCAACTCAATGAATTGTCTGAGCTCACGCTTACCTGGCACTGTGAAGTCCTGAGTGTATATGATCTCATCCTCTCCATCGTAGAGCTCGTCATCATCCTCCTCTGTGTAGCCGTGCAGATCCTCCAGGTACGGCACCACCGTCATACTTCGCCAAGGATCCCTGCTCTCTGCGCTGGCAGGGATGGGCACAGGAGGCTCAGACGGAGGGTGTTTCTTACGCACCCAACTGGAAGGGATTGGGGGGAAAATGGACATGTTAACGACAGATCAGCCTTTAACAATGTTTGCAACTTACTGTAGGTCAGGAGTACCAAATGACCAAATGTGTGTGTGTGTGTGTGTATGTGTATGTGTGTGTATATATATATATATATATATACACACACACACACACACACACACACACACACACACACATATACACACACACAAATTTATCTGCACATTACACATGTTCAATAGGATGCAAAGGGACTGCCACCCATCACTAAATACATGATACATGCTATATACTAAACCACTCACTTGTGTTGCCTTATGTTCTGTATGGAGAACCTCTTTGCAGGGTCGTACTCAAGCATTCCTGAAAAACAAACATTATAAAGGTCAATTGAATCACAACAATCCTGAACAATTTCCCCACTTACATCTCTTTCTGTTAAGTGTTTAACATTAACTGGAGCCACTGCAGCGAGGGGTGAGCAGACGGAAGACAAATTAATTCAAGGAACATTAATTAACCCAAGTCATAATCTCATTCATCACTGTGTGTCAAGACATCCTGCAAAGCTTAAGGAGTCAAAGAGGTACAGTAAGGAAACATCAATATGAGAAGCAAAACAGCTGTACCAATGTAATGAAGATTTTGTCCCTCAATTATCATAATGTGAGCTGAATCTGTGGGAAAAGCAGAATGTCAGTGTGATAAGGCAGCAGTGATGCAGTGCCTATCCACACCTAATAATGTAATTGTCTCCCAGCAGGCAGAGAGGGGCAGCATGCAGAGTGCTGATAGTAGTGCTGCGCCTGCTGAAGGACACCTTTTGTGGCACTGGGCTTATTTTAGTCCATGTAATTATGGACTGACTATCTCTTAGGTGCTGCGTCATCACACAGACGTCACACACTCACACAAAATGGGGGATGGAGGCTCGATGAGTTCTAACAGCACCAGAATGTAGCATTTTCGCCCCTATTCATGTTTAAACATTCAATTCACCGTGACGGAGACATTGCTCAAAATATCTGTCCTCAAATATAGAAGGAAAATAACAAGAATACTAAGCATTCAGTTTAATTTAAGGGTTTCATTAGATGGTGCAAACATAATCGTTTTGGATTCTGAAGTCATTCACATGATTACACGTTTCACTATAAAAGACTCGTGACTCTCTTTGTTTTTACAATTGGCAGAAGCATTGCAGCATTCCACTTGGGAAAAGCAATGCCTGACTATGAAGTGTTTAGTATTCCGCTGCTGGCTCCAGATCAATGGAAACTACGTCAACAGCTGGAGGGATTTCTACAGTTTGGAGGAAGCCTGGCATGCTGAGAAATCACACTGACTGTCAGTGTCACAGCACCATCTACTGGACAAACAGAAAATATCACAGTGCAACTGGCAAGGACTTTTTAGTGATTGATTACTGATGTCATTTCATACCTGACAAATTCCACCTTTTTACTTCAAATCAACTCATTTTCTGTAATGCTACACAAATTAGCATAAAAACAAACTAAGAACAAACCTTTTCAGACACTGATTGATGATACCAATGAATTAATCCTATGCTGACTGAATCAGCCAATTTAGCACAGGTATGCAACACTTAGTGAAGTATAATTTGGCCTTGAGGTGAAAAGATTTATTTTATACCACACTCACCTTGCAGCAGGTCCGACAGGAGGGGTCCACAGTCCTCGGGAATAGTGTAGTCTCCTTTTCCAATGTTCTCAAATAGCTTATAGATGTTGTCCCCCTCAAATGGATACAGACTTGTTGTAATGTTGTATCTGAATGGATGGAAGTAGGAGTCGTAAGTGTATCATAAACTGAGACACTGTTAATAGTTGCACATAGCTAATGTTTTGGAGTTCCGATAGACCTTTCTGGTGTTATCTTTGACCATACAGTGGCCCTCTTTAACTACAGCTCTGGCTATTTCTAACAGTATAACAAGCTTACACACACCACTACTTGTCAGTCGTCTCTGTATCTTGTACACAGAATGACCACCAGCAAGGAAGACTCTATTTTATGTACATAAATATAGCTGAAAATCACCAAGTGTCTTTCAGCATGCCAGTGAATGCCTATTCACTTCATGGTTGATTCTATGCCCTTTGAGCTCCCTAAGAAAAAATATTTTTCTATGTCAAAAACAAGCAATATCTAATTTTGTCATATTAAAATATATTAACAACTTAGCAGATCTCCTGTCAATAACGGGCCCTTAAAATGTCATGAAATTTAAAGCAATCTTCTTTGACTTGTAAGAAGGTGGGCAACACAAGGCTTTGACTACTCACAGTGTTACTCCAGCAGACCAAATGTCCACTTTAAACCCTGAAAAGGTGTCCAGTCCATTGGCAATCTCTGGAGGCTGGAAGGCCGGAGAGCCTTGACTGGTGCGACATGTGTCATCCTCTGCAAATGGGTGAAGGGCCTGAAAAATATAGCGCATAATACAGTGATAAGATTAGTATAAATATGAGTTTTTCTCTGTATCTATATGCACAAATATTTATCATGAAATAACTGGATCATTTACATATTAAGAAACCCTATCTACACCAGAACCACAACTGTGATAACACAGAATACATGAAGGCAAAATTTACTGTTAAAGTTACTAACAAAAACAAACATTTCCTACGGCTGCGGCTTTACAAAAAAACAAATATAACTGGCGAAACACAAGTTAACTTTAATTTTGAAATATGTAAATCACAGGAGGAGCAAAGTGTCAGGCTGCTATTGTTTAAAAAAAAAAAAAAAAAAAAAAAAACATCTACAAAACAGACTAACTATCTTTTTTTTTTTTTTCAACAGTGGATCAGTTTGAAATATGTCAGGCAGTTATGAACAAGAAGGAGCAGCCACAGTGAACTGTTAAAGAGTTGCAGACGACACGCTGCACACCTCCAACTTCTAGGGAGGTTGTGCTTCAAAACCGTGAAAAAAATCGTGATCTTGATGTTGATCAAAATAATCGTGATTATCATTTTGGCCATAATCATGCAGCCCTAAGTTATGTTTATAAAAATAAATAAAATTCATAGGAGGAGGAGGAGGGTAAACACCATTATGCTGCAGCCCGAGCTCACCTCTGCTACTCCCAGGTCAGAGATTTTGAGTGCCCCGTCTGTGGTCAGCAGCAGATTCCCTGGCTTAATGTCTTTGTGAACTATTCCCTGGCTGTGCAAATATTCAAGGCCATCTAAGAGTTGGCAAAAGTACCTGAAAAAGATAAACAGGGAGGTTGATGGATATAGTTAAAATAGGAGTGGAAGCATTTCATACAATTTGATGTAAAAAAAACAAACAAACAAAAAACAATTGGCATATCAAACAACTTATCACTGTGGTCAGATAAACCTTCATCACTTAGTCCTTTAGCTTTAGTGGCTTTCCAGAAGTGACCAGACATTCACACAATCTATGGTCAGTTATTGTAACAGTAGAGGCCCTGTAGATTTGGATCTAAACTTAGGCTTGAAGCAAAAGCTGCAGAGAGGCTCAAACTAAATATAGCAGAGAGACTGAAAAAAAGAGGGAGCAGAGAGGGGAGAGGGACAGAAACACAGAGACTTACCCGTGAGCTTGAAATACTGGAAACCTTTTTTCTGGGACGCTGTCCAGCATTTCTTGCATCCCACAAACGCAATACTCCATCACCATATACGTAAGTCAGGAGTCAAGGGGGATTTGCCAAACCAAACAAACAGATCCTTTAATAAAGTGAGCCAATTATATAGCTGATAACTATCAAACCAAGACATTTAGGCATAGAAATAACCCTTACAAACAGCAACATTTACGGTCTAAAACCATCAACTATCAAAGTCAACTGATGCACACCCTCATTTAGCAACGAAAGGATATATTTTCTGCTTCTCTTCATTGTAGAGCACATCCACCAACTGAATCACATTCTTGTGTTGGAGTCTTCTTAGCAGCTGAATCTCCCTATAAATGGACACAAGAACAAAAAACATGCTAAAGATACATTTAGAAAATATACACGAGAGAGAGAGAGAGAGAGAGAGAGAGAGAGAGAGAGAGAGAGAGAGAGAGAGAGAGAGAGAGAGAGAGAGAGAGAGAGAGAGATATTTCATTTAATACTGGCCCTTGTTTGCTGTGAATGTAGGCTAAAGGCCAGGTGCCATATATCTGCACAACACCACTAATGTGGCACAAAACAGGGGTGTAACAGTATGTGTGTTTGTCCCAAGCTGTTTGGTACAGGACGTTCAGGGCGTACTGAACCGAGGCAGTCGCATACTGAGACTGCCTCGGTTCAGTACGCCCTGTGACCCAATCAATTACTGTCAAAATAGCCTGTTTATCTACTACTTACACTTGGGTAACAAAAATTCCAGAGTGCAAATTTTACCACAAAGGTTTAGCAGTCTATCAGCTGTAGCATGCTAGTCGGCTTAGCCTGGTTAGTCAAGCTCAATGAGCAGCGATTAGTGTCAACCTGTATGCAAACATTGTTCAACTTTAGTTGGGTATGTTTGTGGAAACACATCAAACATGTCATTTACAACGGCGTCACTCGAATGTGACCATCAGCAGAATGAGACAGAAACAGACCGATGGCCTCTCACTGCTATAGAGTGTCTATCACTGCGGATTAGCAACCATACTTGGTTGTAGAAAATACCGGATTTAAGCATACAGTACTTGAGCGCTGCTACAACGTGCCTTAATGTGTGCATTTAAAATCAGTCTGCCCTGTATAAACAAGTGCAAGCGGCAGTTGTTCAGGAATGAAAACAAGTCAGAGTCTTAGGATGGAGCATGACTGATAATTGTGCAATTTATTTTTGATACATTTTTCTTACTGATTTATTACTAGCATTTTTAATAATATGTTGAGGGCTATAATTGGCTGCAACTCAATCATTTCATGAGTCAACATTTCCCCATATGTATTTCTCTTAATATAAAAATGAAATTCATTATATATATTCATTTAGTAACCACTAATCAAATCTGTATATCCATTATAATAAGAGGAAAAACAAATATGAGACTCTTCTAAAAGATGATTCATGGAAAACAGAATGGCAGAAATGATACTGTAAGACTTGATATTGTCTGAGTGCAGCAGCAGTCAATAACAGTGGTCTCATAAAGACAGAAACCCTGACAGTTCACTTCCCTTCCCAAGGAGAAAGGGGGTTTAAATCACCAGCATGGCAAAATCCCCCAGGAGACTCAACATTCATCAGAGAGCTGTGAGTGGGCACACTAATGAATTTGGATCTGGATGGGAAGAGCACACAGTAAAAGCCACAGGCTTCTCTAAACATACGATCCACATCCACAAACAGAGGAAACGATTTTACCTACAAATTAGAGATGGGAATCTTTATTATATTATATCTTACGGTTTGTCTCAGTGCTACATTGTTTACATTACTGCAGACTGCCAGTAATGTCTTTTAATTAGCAGCAGTTACATTTACTTAAATAAAAAAAATACATGCTATGTTTTGTTTTTCTAAGTTAAACAATGACTTTAACAGTCAGATATATTTCATATTGCAGTGGATGAAAAACACGACTAAATCCTTTAGATCAATGCACAACCCACAGAAGACCCTAAAAACGGTGGTGCTGGTTGAATTCATTTCTCTCCTCCATAGCATCATTGTTAGTAGCACCACCCCAGCTGTGTCTGACATCATGGCGGCCCTATGTGCTCACAGCAGAGTTCTGTCTCTACCATTTCATCAACATATTTAGTGCGGAGAAACTAAAATGTTACCAGTGAGAAAGATCTTGATTCCTCCTTAAATAGATTTCTCCCCACCCCCTACTGGAAAAACATGTTATTTAATGCATCAAGCAATAACAGGTCAAAGCTATAAAGGATGCGCATGTGTCTGCTTTTTAACTTTGACACAATCTCAAGGAACATTTCCGTCCCTTATCACCCTGCAGTTCACAAGTTGTGTCAGTCCTCTGCCTTACAAACAGTCTTACTACTGACAAATGGATATTTTGGCCAGAGTCAGCCACTCGCTCGCACGCACGCACGCACGCACACACGTACACGCACACACGCGGTTACTGCTGCATCACTGCACACATAAAAACAGAACTGTGATTAAAATATCGTGAGGCATAATGAATAGCCTCATTTTAAGCTGTACATCATCTCTACTATTGACCTGAACAGCAAGTGAAGATGACATGACTGAAATGTAGCGAACCAAGCTGCATCTGCATCACGGCTTGTTTCCATAAAGCAAATCATAAAACAGAGGCGGTGCTGCCACTAAGGCACAGTGACTGCTGCAGTCCATCTGCAGTCTCTGAGTTCAAATGTGTGCCGACGGACCTTGTGCGTTCAAGGTCTGCATAGCTGAAAGGATTTCAGCACTCAGCGATATGGCAGCTACTCTGGTGCACAGTGGCAACATAAACAACTGATTGAAATCTGCAACTACACTGTACTCGTCCAGACTCACTCTCTCTGTGTGTGTGTGTGTGTGTGTGTGTGTGTGTGTGTGTGTGTGTGTGTGTGTGTGTACATGTGCACTCCTATCATTCCAAACAAGGGCACATTCTTGGGGTGTTGCCGTAGAAACAGGAGTGGCACAGCTTAATCAATGCCAGTATGAGCATGCCCATCCCCATGGCAACCCTGTAAAAGCAGGAAGAGTTCGGCAGACAGGAATGTTAAACAGAGCCTGAATGGAGAGGCTAGGGGCTACTATGGCATCCACACACAGACAGGCCTTAACATGCTCGAGGATGCAGCTACCTCAGGCTGGGAAACCTGGGACCCCGTGAGACAGATGTAGAAAAAGAAAAAGCATAGGAAAAACAGACAAATCAATTTTACACATCAAGGAACACTGCTGTGGTCTTATTAACAGAGTGACAACCATGTAGTCTACCACTGCACCTCTGTGCAAAATATAAATATAGCTAGGATAAAAGAAGACTATGAAAAGACGATGAACAGAGCTCCAGACTAACCACCCTGTCACCCAGGGGAAGATAAATACCATTGATTGTACAAGAAGTATTTGGGACATATTCAGGATGACATAACAAAGCCTTCGTTACTATTATATGGCAACAGTAGCGAAGAAAAGGTGGGAGTAGGACCTCTTTCTCAAATTTGAGCAGCTTTCTACCAGCAGTACAAAGCCCAGCATTCACCCTCCTACAATTGTTTATTTTGAATTCATATTTTTTTTATATTTTAAATCATTGGTACACAGTTACAAATAGAAAACAAAATAATGAACTACATAAGTATTCATCCCATTAAGTCAAAAATGAGTAGAGGCACCTTTGGCATCAATTACATCCTTTTGTTGATAGGTCTGTATCAGCTTTGTGCATCTGAACAGGGCAGTTTTTCCCCATTCTTCTATACAAAACTCCTGAACCTGTCAAGCAACATGGAGACTATGACTAAACTCGGTCACAAAATCTGGATATGACTGAGGCCTGCTTTTAGGCTTGAGCACTCCAGGACATTAACATAGTTTCTTGTAAAGTGATGCCTTTGGCTTGATGTATGGATAAAATTAGCAACAGTCAAATGCTGGTAAAATATAGAAGTTGCTGGTAAGTCTGATTTGCTCACCAGCCCAAAAAACCAAAGGTAATCTTTTGAGTGGGTGGCCACCCTGACAATAAACTCCCCAGTTGCACTAGGGTTTCCTCAAGGATTTCTCTCCGTTTTGCTATTTTCATTTGACCCTAACCTTCACGTCTGGCAAATACGAGGAGTGTTCCCCTCATTGGTGCTTGGTATATTCTTTTATCGACACCAGTGGTTGGACCATTGGTGACACTCTGGTCAACTATTTACAGTATAACAGTGGACTGCACTATTAATGATAATAAAGGGGGTGACAGAAAAGCTGATGGGAAGCGTGTCTTTTGCTATAATCTCTGACATGAGGGCTGTTGTTGGTGCTACACATGACAGTTGCATAAACTATTTGACTTTTTATAATTTAATGACTTCTCAAAAAATGAAAATCATGAACCACCCCTACTAAGTCTATTTTTCTCCTAAGTTCAGCAGTTTAATAAATGGTGGATTGGGCTGCTAACGCTTTCAAAAACACATCTGAGGGCATGGCAGTACTGTGGCTGAAAGGATCCAGCATAGGCACTGATGGAGAACTGCAGCTGACAGGCTGTTGTCAGTCCCAACTAACTGTAGACTATATTCTGAGATAGACTTCAGTCTAGTTGGACATCTGATAATACAAGCTACTATCGGCTACTAGGCTTTTCTTTGTTCTGCTGCCGTTTTGACTCCAGCCTAAAAACACGCCATCTTGCAGCTCTTCCTTCTCTCTGTGTTAACTCACTTTGACAGTTTTCTAAATCTTCCTCTATAATTAGCACAGGCCCACAGCGAAAAGCTGCAGCAATATTTAATAAACTACTGTGTGATTAAAACTTCTGATAGTCACCAGGAAAAGAAAAAGTTTCAATACAGACATGACAGGCAAATCGCAGAGAAGAGTGACAAATAGTTGATTTGAAGAGTGACAAATAGTCAAGTTAAACACTGTTTTCTATGAATTCTTTTCAATAATTAAAGAAGATTTAAACCTATTCTAGATGTTTAATTAAACAACAGCTTGATTGTGATATGCATTACTAGTCAACAAAGACAGAAATGTGTTTCTGTGATGCACTCAACACAATGTAATTTCTAAGATAGAGCAAATACTCAATGAAGTGATATATTATGATACATGTCCTTGTTATGTGTAAAGATACACTGGCATTCCTGTTATTAAATGTATAACTTACAGGATTTACATGGTAATTGGTGGTAGTGGTAATGGTAACAGTTTCTTGAGTTGCATAGATTTAAAAGGAAGATTTTTAGTTTTTTTACTATCTACATTTATGTGCAAACAATAACCCAGCTTATTGAGAAAATTCTGGTCATGGCAACATGCTCTGTCACTACAGACTGTTGTTGTCTCTCTAGAAATGACCTTGCTTTGTTGACCAAGTTTCTTTTTTTTTTTCCTTCACCTCAATGACAGCAATCATTTAATTTCTTGTCTATGTGATAGTTTGAAAACTGGATTATTGCAAAAAGTTGACAATGACCCATTTACTTAAGTGCATGTAAACACTGTATGAGGCAGAGGTCCATCCCTTCTTTACTGTGGACATTTTGTTCAGATTTTTGCAGCCTTGCTCTTTGTCAGATTATGACTGCTTTACATTTAAAATGGTGACACAGCTCTATGTGCGTGTAAACGCTGAGACTATGTGCATGTTGTCACATAATTTAATTCCTAGCCATTCAGTGCTTAGCCATACAAATAACTCTCATTTATAAGAATAGGTACTGAGCCTCAACACTTTTGGTACTGAGTTGACTAAATAGCACCTGCTGCGATGAGAGCTGAAAGCTGTCGAGTTCTAAATGTTGGTAATGAATGCTTGTTTTTCTTCACTTATTGTTTAATAAGTTATTGCTGATTGATAATTTTTTATAACTTAAAATAGTTTTCGTTTGAGGCAAAGTTAAAAGAGCAGAGTTAAGCCCGCTGTTGGGTGTGCATACAGTTGATACACAGCACACTACTGACCAAACTCGACAGTGAAGCTGGGTAGAGACATGAAACCTTCAACCAGACGAGATCAGAGAAGAAATGCTGTGTAAAGTTATTTTTTTTAAATTGTGTGAAATGTCGATGCATTTGACAAGTGAGTGTCTAACAATTGGCTTATTTTGTTAAATAAGAAAAGGGAGTTTTGCAGACAGTAAATCAACAACAAAAATTATTATTTTGGTATTTGTACTGAAAATAAAATATTGGGGCTGTATTTTCCTGAACACAGAAAACTTCATGACACCACCGACACACATATTTCAAGTGAAACATTTTAACTGCACGTCAAAATGCAAGTTAAGTTTTGCACAGGGAGTGATGGTTATTAAGAGTATTGTGCAGTCATGGAGGGCCATTTTCTCTGTTGCACGGTCATAAGAAACCCAGTTGATGCTTATAAGACTCATTACATTTTCAGTGGGGTGATTCAAATTAAATAACTCATATTAGGATCAAGGATTACAGTCAAGCCCATGCTTTTGTATCTTGGGATAACTGGCTATGCCTTACTAAAAAGACCATGCATCTTAGTATGTATAAATCACAGTGTACAAGTGAGAAGTCAGTAACACTGGTGATATAACTTAAACGGTCAGAATGCAAAGAAAACAGGTAGACAACTCCAAAAAACACTCACTTTTTCACATTGGCTTCTCCATTGGGAATCCTCCTCAGCTTCTTCTTCTTCAGTATTTTGACAGCCCTGCGACAAAGTGTCTCTGAGTCCAGCATCTCTTTCACCTTGCCATAAGATCCCTCCCCTAGCAGATCTCCCATCAAGTACTTCCCTATCAGCTTTGCCCTCTTCCTCCGTGGCTGGTAGATCACCTCTGTAGAGTCAATGCGGTGAATGAAAGTATCCATCTCCATCAGTTCATTTTCATTTAGATAGTCAAGATGATGCAGCTCGCCGGTACTCATGACTGATAGTTCGGCAGCCACAACTTAAGCTTCCTGTGCAAAATTGTTCGCCGAATAGCTATTTCTGCTGCTGGAGGGTAATCCACTGGTAACCTTTCAGCTCTGAGCCGAGTATTTTAATTCCACAAGATGGAATACAGATGGATTACAAAATACTGAACATGGGAGAGGGAGTAATCAGGCCTGAGAGTTGAGGGATGAGGTGAGGGATCAATCCCAATTTGTAAACATTAGGGCTCTTTTTAGACAAGAGGTGTGAACAGAGGTGAATAACCTGTTGGGTCCAGTGCCAAGTTAGTGCTTTATACTGTACATTTCGCACTATATCTGTGACAAGTGCAGCTGAACACAAATTAGAAAAATTGTGATTCTAAGATGTTATTTTTCTTCGCTTTACCCTAGATCACCTCTCTGGGAATTCAATACCATACAACCTTGGGTAGAGGTAACCAGTCCTGCTTCAAGGCCATGCAGCATAGCATTTCTTTCAAAGGTCCATGCTTCATGGCATAGTTTTCCTCTGGACGCATGTGTGTGTACAGCTGGACTGGATCCAAGCACAGACCTACTGCCAAACGCATGCAGAAGTATGAGTCCAGCTCCTGGAGGTCGGCTGAGCCATCCAATGTGTCAAACCGTCCTCAGGTGTCCTCCATGCCACCACGACTCCTACTGCCTGGTGCCTGAAAACAAGGGTCATTAAGAAATATGTATATTTTAAATACACTCATGGGCTTCACTCGCTTATGAACCAAGTTAGCCCTCTTTGGTAAACAATCTGTCCAGACATCAACACTTGACCGGTTAACCTTACTGGGTTTCCATTTCTGAGCTTCACCGCAGACACGAAGACATTATAGTTTATATAACACATATTTACCGCCCTCCTTTAATTACACAGAGTAGTGTGCGAGTTACGAGTAACACTTGCTCAGGTGAAATATATTTATATTTTTTTGTTTTTGAAGTGTCAACTATTAGCTAGCTTGTAAGCTAACATAGCATGTCTGCTTGAATGAACTAGCCCTGCTAGCTTACCAACATTAACTCTCACGTTGTGGCTCCATGATGTGCACACACACGGCCACCGCTGCAGGTTTTAACCGAGGAGCCCGCATTAAAACAGCGGCCACTAACTGACTGCAGATGAAGACTACCGGAGGACAACGGGAGGACAACCGAAACGTCGTCATACAACTGTAGCTAACGGCGGTTGTGCAGCGCTAGCTAGCCAAGTTTGCCCGACGTTAATATTAGCCTAAACCCGCTTCAGCTCATTTACCGGCGGAGCAGCGGCAATACAGGTGGCGGGCACTGCTTTCTCTGACAGCAATGCATTGTGCTCACCCAATAGCAAGACCAACATCAGCTCTTACAGCCAGACTGGTCCCCGACACCGGAGAAACAACCCAGATGCAGACAGCTAATGCGGGCTAACCAGCCGTTAACAAGCTAACGTTAGCTAACTACCAGTAAACTGTTGTTACCGGTTCTCACCTACATCCATATGGATCTTCCGTCGTGGGTTGTATTTGCTCTTTGTGTGTCCGTCCTCGGTGAAGCAGATGTTTTATTTGGGTCTAGCAAGACACC
The DNA here is from genome assembly GCF_905237075.1 of Dicentrarchus labrax. Taxonomy (NCBI): domain Eukaryota; kingdom Metazoa; phylum Chordata; class Actinopteri; family Moronidae; genus Dicentrarchus; species Dicentrarchus labrax. Next base: position 11,851,498 of record NW_026136701.1, on the reverse strand, counting down.
AATTAAATTTTCTGACTCTTCGTGTTACTCTTTCCACTCAGGTTGTCGCCATCTTGTTTACCTCCCCCCCCAACTCGCGCTGACAGTCCACACGTTAATGCGTCAAATCAAAGTTTCTGAGGAGGGAGGGTCAACCAGTGCTGCCAATACAACATTAAAACTTACTCAACAGTAACTTATTCATCCTTTAAAATGTCATTAAGTGATCTGATCCCATTGATATTTATGGGAATTTAAAATTAATATTCTGAGGAGGAGACTACTAACTATTGAAGGACTTCCTCCAAAATGTGTTTATGTTTACAGTTATTATAACACTGATCACAATTAGCACTTAATTGTGTTAAAAGTATATTTATTTGAGCTGATCACATACCCTCCCTTACCTATTAACCCCCCACACCTCTTTGAACTACACTGGGTCTTGTTCCAGCCTCTCAAATGTGAAGATTTGCTGCATCTCTTGATTATTTTTTAGATTGTGGATTGACAAAACATCAAGTTTTATCCTTCACCTTAAGCTTTAGGAACTTGTAACAATTTTCTGAGTTTTTATAGACCAGACGATTAATGGATAATTAAAATAATCATTAGCTGCACCCCACCATCCAACTAAAAGCTGCCCCAAATCCATTAGCCTATCATGGACTCGGTACAGCTTCTGCTATGGCTTAAGTTGCCTCTGACTGATGCTGTGGCCAACACCAGAGTGGCTCTTGCTTAGCTGGGATTTCGAAGTTATATTTATCCTGTGTAAACCCCCGTGGGAATGGCAAACTGAAGGTCTGATTTCACTGATCTGTCACCCTCCTCACCACTGACTGCTTGAGCCTGGTCAACTCTACTCAGTGACTCATTGCTGTTCAGAGCCATAACGAAATTAATACTGACGGCTGTTATCAACACGATTATGATCTAGGAATACCTGCACAGTGTATCATAAACAAGAGGAGTTTATCTAAGCCCCTACTTATTTGCTAATAAACAGTGAATAAACACGCAAGTACAGCAGGTATAAGACAAACATTTCAGTAAGTAGCCATTTTTTTATTGTGAATACTGACACATGTAATGAATGGAAGAAATAATGAGATGTAGAACAGTGAGGAATTCACTAAATACAATTATTATACAGAGGATTGTGTACCAATACAGAACTGTGTTATTTAGTGGGCAATGCAAATTCAAGTGGAGCTTTGACTGGGAACAAAATGGCAACACAAACTGAAGACTGAAATCACTATGGAAGTCAGGTGATGTAGGTCTATATATTTTAAGCTCTTACAGTATTAAATTGAAACGTAACAAAACAGGTGAACAATTCTTTAAAGAAAAAAAAAAGTTTTTAAATCCAAATTAAACCTAAAAAATAATGGAGAATCTAACAATTTTTCTACCAGTTCCACACACAGCTCAAATTTTAAAATTTCTATTGTGCAACAGTGTCCATTTCACGACCGAGCAGAGCTGTGGCAGCTGCAAAAAACAGCTTTTAAGTTATGATAAACAAGAAGCAAGTATAAACAAAAACAGTCTTCTAGATCAGTAATACGGTCTCCGTGGATTATTCTGTGGAAACAAAAAACAAACACTAGATTAAAATATTATGGCAAAGGAAAACAATGAGTATGGATTTCTACATGCTGTTACACATCAGCTAACATAAACAGGTTACAATGAATTGGTGCATATTCACAGAATATTGTGACAATGAACAGTAAACAATAGAAAGCAGAGGTTACCAGTGGGTTGGGCCTGAAACGGTAAGCAAGCATCATCCTCTTTCTAAAAGCATCATATTCATCGTCATTTTTTGTGAGCATGGCTGGACGGTCAACCCCAAACCCTGCTCCGTTCATAGCGGTGGTTCCCCTAGAGCGGGACAGAGAACACTCAAAATTAGTTTCCATTTTCATATATATTTCACATTGGGCTAAATGGATACAATACTTTGGTGCCATTTAACCCGAATATTTATTTTATAAATGATTTTAAAGGGCAAATAATAGAAATAACCTCCTTACCATTGTCGTCACACTTACCTACCTGAGCAGTGCGTGGCGGCTATGGTACCAAACATCTGCATCTGCCACATGCGCTACGTATACACCGCCAGCGTGTCAGCTGCGTGGCTGCTGCCAGCCCTATCTTTCTATACTGAGTTTGTCTAAATACATACAATAAAAGCCTTGTTAACATATGAATGGATTCTGTCCACCAAAATGCCAGAGTGCTTTTAATTTAAAACAGATACAGGAGGTGTATGTCTGTGCCATATTGTACATATACAGACATTTAAACTGTAGTGAAAGGTGTATATGTTTCTGGTATATTGTCAATATGAGTATGAACACACTCTTCACTGTCCATGTTTGCTAGGAACCGCACGTGGTTTGTGGAAAAAAAAAGGTGAGACTTCGACTCTTTAGAGAAGCGTCGTTTCAGCTGCAGCTGAGACGCTTGTATGTCGCAAATTGCAGAAAAAAAAGTGCAAAAATAAAAAGCATGACGTTCCAGCACATGCCGTTCAGGTTGTCAGTGTGAACGAGCTGTCAGGAGATCAATGACTGTGATGGGTTTTTGTGCTGTAAACAAGATGTGTTTATTCCAGTCTGTCCTGAACAACTCTCTACTGTTAATGCATGTGTATCTACAAATACAATGATAAGAAAGGTTCATGCTGTAGAACTGGAATGATTTATGAAATATTCTTAATAAAAACAATTAGTGGAAAACATTAGTTTTGCTTTTCATTTATGTCTGGTAATTTGACAGCCAACCAAGTATTAGTGTTACTCTCTATCTGTGTTACTGGCCTTAACATTGAAATAAAATATTTGTTGTTGTTTACCAAAAGTATGATGTCAATTAAGAAAATACAAATGCTGAAATGTTGAGTAAAGCTTCTCTGCAGCCAGTTACATTATTCTTTTTACTGTAATAGACAGTTGTTATGCCGGTCATGTATACTTACATTCAGGAAACAGTATTAAAACCTAAAGATCCACTCGCTGCCTTGAATTGATGCATGGCCTATTAAATACAATTTAATTTGGTGTGAGGGGAATATAAGTGGAATTGTACAAACATCTAGTTTTTATGGCTCAAATTTGTACTTATCTATAGAGGTATACAGGCAGGTAACCCCTTATCACAAACTAATCTAATGTCATTGATACATACATAGAAGAAAAAAGTTTTTGTTTTTACATTTACTGCTAAATGTATTGAAGATGTACTCACTTGTGGACAGGAGCCTTGATTCCCTGTCCGTCACTGCCGAGGCCTTCACCCTCTTTCCAGCCCATCTTCATGAGCATTCGGAAACCTAAATTCTCCACCGTCAACTTAAACTCTTTGTATTCTGAGAGGTCTGGGTCGCGGCCCTCCTGTAAGTCAAGAAGTCTAAAATTATACATTCATGCCATACACTCTGAAGTCTTGCACAATTTTATTGTCTCCAATACCATTTCTTCCTTTCTAAAATCTTTGTATATTACAACTTTGTCTTTTTTCTTGTGTCTACTTGGACAGCTTCAGAAACAAATTATTAATAGAAACACAAATAAAATGTCCTTGCAAGATGTCACACAAACAACAAAATAACTCTAAATGGAACTTAAAAGGTGACTAAGTTTGTACTCCTCAGTGAGTCTATCACATATCCACAGACAACAATAGAGAGAGGAGGAAGATTATTAATTTAGCATAGATGAGGCAGGATTTTCTTCTATTATTTAGTTGATCTAACTGGAAAAGAATGAACACTGCCTCGTTTCAGTACAGCAGGGTTGGCGTGTCTTGGAAAACCTGAGTACTAATTATGTTTTTCCCTTTATTTTCATTTACTCTGACACTCTAATACTATGCTGTGTGGCAACTAACAGATACATCCTTACATGACAACTGACTTTCCAAAAACTTCCCCCATGATAATTTGCTTTGCATAAAACAATCTCTATTGACATACTGTTGCATAAAAATTGTGTGGTTTGTACAACAATGCCAAATCGAGTTAAACAGACTTTCATATAAACAAGTCCTGGGGATCCCTCAGGAGGAATATGAGGAATATGTAGGGGAAAGGCACGTCTGGGCTGCTCCTCTGGCTGTTGCCACAGTGCCCCTGACCTGATAAGCAGCTTGAAAACAGAGGCATGGATGGAGGATTGCAATACTGTTTACATGCATTTCCAACATAACCTGGTTCCACTAAATTGTGTATGGCCTTCCTGTGGAAAAATACATTATATGGCTAATAGCCACCACAACTTACACTAAAGATGTATGAAGCAAGTTTTACAAGACCCTGAAGAGGTGGCAGAGAACTGGTGAAATGGCTACATTTTTTTTGGACACAACACACCTCTTAAAATTACAATTTAAAAACATTTAACAACCTGTGGGATGTCTGAAAAACAATTATTTACATTACTTTGGTGCCTCCTTTAAGACTCGGATTCCTAATAGTTAAACAACAGCAAAATCCTTCCTTATTAGGTGGGACAAGAGAATTCAGAAAACTGACCTTGAGTGCCTTGAAGGTCTCCATGAACTTGTCCAGCTCCTCAGGAGGCAGGAAGTCACCAATAAAGTGTTTCCCTTTACCCATTTCTGTCAGAGATTCTGCCCATTCTGGAAAAATACAGACGTTTTTTAAGAGTTGATTACTTTACCTTGACAAGAACTGATTATCAATCACCAACAGAGTTAGTTACAGAAGCTAGACAATTGTTCTATACTGATAATCAGCCTTACCGCGAGTCTTCTCCATTTCCATCTGTCTGAAACGATGCTCCCAGGTGCCTGCATCCTGGTCCACCTCTTCATCACTGTCGTATTCCTGTTGGTGGTCTCTTATGGCCTTATCCCACATCACCTGCATCTCTGCCATTGCACGCTTGTGCTTCATGATCATGTCATACATCTCTTGCATCTAGAGAGCATGTGAGAAAACATCACACATGCACACAGTGAGCAACACACATGCTCATATCAGATCACAGGGCGCAATAATCCTTATTTGATGGTGTGACGAAAGGTGGTGGGTGTGTTTAGTTATAGTTAAAAGATCAGTGGTGTAATTTTCATTAAATAAATACATTTAGTTGATGTTTTCATACCTCTTGTTGTTCTTTTATTTGTTTCTTCTGGTCCTCAGATAGTTCTGTCACTCCTACCAGACCAAGAGGCTTCCCCTTCTTATAACCAAGACCTCTCAGCTCCTGGGCTGAAACAGACATCACCACAAACTTATATATTCATAAATCAATTATTGGAACAGCTGATAGTGTGGCCAAAATGGCAAATTAAAATGTGATTTCAAAAACTATTTTCACATAAAAAGCGACACTTTGTGTCCTTGCATCAATATGTATGATGATAGCTGCACTAATTTCTTGGCAATGATCAAAGTATCTTCTATGGTTCTTCTAAAAATTGACATTTGTAATAGCTTGTATTGGCACTGCGTACTAAAGGGGTTGCACCAAGTTTAGTTTTTAGTTTAATTACTTTCATGCCACACAAGTAAAAACAAACAGAATGCGTATGTGCACATGTTTACAGAATGTAAAACAAAAGTTCATGTACCAGAGAGAGCAGGTGTGTTAAGGTCTGGAACATTAATCTCTGGGGGAACAATGATGGGAGGAATGGGTAAGTCGACTTTGTCATCCTCAGACCCCCATCGACTCTTCCTCTTCCGTTTAACAGGAGGAGTTTCTGTCTCCTGAATGTGCTGTAGAGACGCAGGGTTCAGTGGTGGAGGGATTCCAGGCAATGGCGGTGCAGCTTGTCGCTGAAAGTCTATCCCCGACTCTGCTGCCGGAGGCGAAGAGCACTGGGAGGCTGCGGCACGATACTCATGTAATTTCTCTTTGTAGAAGTGATAGGCTGGATTTTGGTGGTCATATAAAAAACTGAAGCACAGACAGTAGATATTTTGTGTGAGACAAATGAGACATTAAAAAGTGTCAAGATTAGAAAACACAGTCACATATACAGTGGCTGACCTGAGGGCAGGGTTGTCTCGGTTGCGCTCAGCAGCGATAGCTTCCAGCTCGGGACCACCCTCCGCCACAAACCTGGCCAGCTTCTCAGCCATCTGCTGGGTCTCCACGTCCACTGGGGGGGAGACTTTAAGCAGCCTATCAGTACTGGGACTCAATTCACACTATACTACTGTACCGTACTCAACTGGCCCTCACACACCACCAGTCTAGAGCTAATAGGGGATAAGAAGAGGAAGGAGGGAGGAGGAGCAAGGGGGGAAAAGGGTGGTGAATGGGGAACTATATAGATGTGAGGCTTTTACAAATAAAGACCATATAAAGCCCAGACATGCTCCAATACATATAGTATTCCTGCACTCTGAAACTTGGATCTGCATGTATACTTCTGAGCGTAAACGAAAGAAAAAAGGCTAAAATCTTTAGTCCATCTCTAAAATTGTAATATGATTTAATTAGGAGCAATATGGACAAAATTGTGTTCAATTGTGTTGTATTGACTGAAGTGTAGTGCACTATTTAAAGTCCAATCAAAAAACGGATTATTAACTCTTAAGCCATGACCTTTATATACGTAGTCTGAAATAAGAATCCTTAACTAGAAATTATTTTTGTGTGGTCTTGAAGCCAGTGTCTTTTAAATGCAACTAAATACCGAATCAAAGAAGACCCTAAAGTCACATGGGTATGTTATTACATTTTAATGAATAAGACAGTAAGCGATTCTTCTGCCCATAAAATTAAGTTAGTTAACAAGCAAGGTTAAATTGGTCCTTTGTGCTTAATGTTGTAGTTTGGGGAAACAGTAATAACGGCACATTTACTCTAGTTAGTGGGACTACACCGTGCTATTAAGAAACAGGGTTTCACACGTTGTGTTAGCTGCTAATTATGTTTGCAAAAGGGGTGGACAGTGTGTCAATATAGCCTCGTCAATTTCAATTAAATTTTAGTATGTCTGACAGGAAAGGCGAGATAAATAAAACAGAGACAAAAGACAGAGTTTGAGATTAGGTAATCTTACCATTATCTGATGTATTCTCAGGTCTTAGCAAATCCTTTCTCAAATGTGCAACTCTTTTTTTGTAGTAGAGATACTCCAGGCTGCTCTTATCATATAAAAATCTGAAAGGCAAACAGTTTAAATCAGATGAGTTTAAAAATACAGTACAAGTAAATATATACAAGTACTAGAGCAACACTCTCCTTGAAACTTACGAGAAAACCGGATTGTCCTTGTAGTCCTCCTTGGCCTTTCTCTCCAGCTCAGGTCCTCCCTCCGCCACAAAAGAGGCCATCTTGTCGATAATGAGTCTGGTGTCTGAATCCTCTGGGGGAGAGACTTTAAGCAGGCTATGAGTACATTTACTCTAAGGGCACCTATGACAAAATGCCAGTCACAAGGCAACTGTGCCACTGGAGTAGGCAGAAGATGCACTGAAATGTCCAAGCCATGGAGTTGTCCAGAGATACACTGAAAAACACAGGCCTTGAATTACCTTTCATCTCTAAGAATTTGGAGTAATCAGCCTCTTCTTCCTCATCTTCATCTTCTGGAGAACAAAACACACTCGGCCTCTGGCTGAGAACGGGATTCTTCTTGGACTGTGAGTAGTTCTTGAACTGACTGAGCATGCTACTGACTCCAAGGCCAGGCCGCTTGCCAACAAGAATACTCTTTTTTTGAAGTGCGTTTCCTCCTGATGAAGTTGAGGTTGAGGGAGTTTTGGTTTCACTCGTGGAACCTAGAAAGAGTATGAAACACAAACATTTAAACGATCTAGAAACAGCCTTCAGGTAAATACTATTATACATTCTGCAAAAGATGGTAAGGGCTCTTGCTCAACCAGAACATTTGGCAGGTAAACAACACAAGCAAATAAAGTTAGGCAATATTCATGATCCCTATTCTAAACTAGATTCCTTGGGTCAGGATGTCCTCTTTAAAAAACCTCTACCTCCCACAAACTGTCCTGCTGTCAAGGACTTTTTGTTGACAGCCTGAAGCCTCTTTATCTGTGTTTTACATAAGCCAAAACTGCAAGGTCACAGCTATTATTCTGTATTCAAGTGTTTCTGTTGGTGTGTTAAATTTCAATATACAAAATTACAATGCTATATATTACATGCTATAAAGCCATGACAAAACCTTTTAGTAAAAACTGTGCAGATCAAGGTACTAACCAGACACATTGTTGGACTTGTCTTTCTGCATCCTCATGAACTGCTGTAAGAAGCTTCCATCATTTGCAAACTTATTTGAAGAAGCTCCTTGAAGACTTGGAGAACTTCTGGGATCAAACAAAATATTTGTTATTATTTTAGGTCAAAGTTGGGGTCAAAGAAAACATTCATAAATAACAAAGCTGACAGCACCAGGCTTTACTGTACTTTAAAAAATAAAATGATTTCTATCTTTTTGCTGAGATTTATTAGCAGATCCTTAAGTATATAGTTACATTGGAGGCAGGGGTTTGCTTGGGGTTTGCACATTCATTTTGGCTTGCTCTGCCATTCTGGCCTCAATCTCTTTCTTCTTCTGAGCTATCAGCTTCTCTTGACGGAGAATATTCATGTTCATCTTGTTCTTCTGTGGCTGGACAGGCTTAGACCTCCATCCTCCTCGCCCTAAAACAGATTAAAGGGGAAAAAAGGCAATTTATGACAACAATGAGCATGTTAGGTAGCAGTGGAGCGTGCAGTTGTCTGGTATTCATCCTATGACATTTGTGTCCCAATGATTGGAAGTTTCTGGGGTTTAACTTAAGAAAGGCAGATAAATATGTTATCTTTATATATAATATTCCAACCATGCATTGCAAACTAACGTCAGCAAACAACAAAGCTTAGCTAAATCGAACAGCAGAAACAACTTCTAACAGCTGTTAAGACTTTTAACTGGGTATATATACTATGTGTATATTACAGGTTGCAGACTGTAGGAAGGTTGGGTTTTCGTTCTCTTAAGTATATATAATGCGTTTATGCACATTGTCGTGTTTGATAACTACCTTGTTTAGCTTACCTCACAGCTAACAGCTAGCTAACGTTGTGCACTGGTTATATGCCAGCAGACTAGCTTTCTACGACTACATCAGCTAGCTAAGTAAGGCTAACGGCTATCCTTGCTAACGTAAGTGTTTGCTAAGGGCATATTATACATATTTAGAGTTAGCATCTCGTTCAAATTCACAATAAAGATTTACCCGCATCGCTAGACTCCATGGTCGTAACAGGATTAAATATATATTTCGAAAACAACGCTAACGGACTGCAATAAGGCCTTTTACTGCTACCGTAGTAGCTGACTTTGAAGCAGCTGAGTTAGCTACCGAAAACAAGAACAAGACTTCCGGTGGTAGTTTTTTCAAAATAAAAGCACAGCCTCTACAGGACCCCGGACACGGACAAAAACACTGCATTTTACACAAAAGCCAAACAATTATCACCTCGTCCCTAAACAATTCTGCTTTTAAAAAAAATCATAAAATAATGTAACTCTCTCAAATGCACATTGTAAAATCAGTCCCGGAAATTGTTCTTGAGACAGACTCAATACTTTGACTCCATAGCATTATCAGAGTATTTTCCATTATGACAGGCCCAACATTTTGAGGACACATCCATACTGACACCATTAGTGTAGTGATGTTGTTTTGAATTGCATTATGTAGAGATGTTTCTAATACGTTGTCCCCATCATGTATGTAACCACACACAGCACATCACACAAAACTAGCATTTGAAGCACAAAGAAACTGTCCTATGTGTTCACTGTATTCTCAAAATGTCTCAGGAATGGCTGAAAATGTTATTGTATATTAAATGTATACATATATGCTCTAGTGTTTTCTAAAGACCTGACATCCTATGGAAGAGCACTGACAGAAAGACTGTCCAATTGTATTCTGAATTACTTCTGCTCAGCCTCTACAATTCAAACTATCATTAAAATGTGTTTTATGTCAGTAAGCTATTTTAAATGTCACACAATTTGTGATAATTGAATAGAATTAAAACATATTTTCATGTTGGATTTCCTCGCTCTTATTTGAAGGGAAAATATGAAACCGGAAGTCTTCGTCTTGGTATTTTTGTTCTAGCTACCATGGTAACGTTACGTTTCCGTTTCCACTGGTCTTTCCCATCGCAAAAAGTCAGGATTTGTTGTCCCTTGTTGCTACCCGTCCGTACCGTACGAACTGGTCTCCTGCTTAGAAATGGCTGAAGCTCCCCCACGGCCCTGCCGGTTTTTTTGTCACCGGTGTTCAGCAGAGATTAGTCCGCGTTTACCGGTAAGGACCTAAGAGACATATGTGCCTACTTGAAGAGTGACACGTTTTATGTGTGTGTGTGTGTGTGTGTGTGTGTGTGTGTGTGTGTGTGTGTGTGTGTGTGTGTGTGTGTGTGTGGCGCACACCCAGTCACGTCGATTCACTGCTGCTTTGTAGCTACGCTAGTTAGCTAGCCCCATAGCCCAATAGGCAAACAGCGGTCCAGAGTGACAGTCAGGTGGTGGTAATTAAGTTGGTGGGTCCAGTCGTGTTACGATATTGTGTGTTAGACATTTAATGTCAGCTACACGGCGGTATAATGACCCACAGCTTCATATAACCCATTATAACAGCCGTACAGGTGTCATAGTGGTGGCGTTTAATGTCAGCTAGTTAAAGAAATCAGATTTTGATTCTGTGAGGGGGAGATTAACAGCTTCTGGTTTTGAGTCATTGTATATTAAAACAACTCTACATTGAGTTGTTTTCCCACCCACAGGCCTGGTGTTAGACTATTTTGGTTATACCTCAAAGAGAAGTAAAACTTTCACAATATCACTTCCATCTAAAGCCAGTCAGTTAACATTGCTGTTTGTGGAAACAGCCCACTCGCCTGCCACAGCAGTCTGTTGTCAAGGCCATTCATGGGAAGCTTCTTGAATGTTACAGTCACAGTTACTTTATTGACAGTCAGCCTATGTTACCTGTGTGACAACATACAGTCAGGAGAGGATATGTACTGATTGGAAATGCTCACAATGTGTTGTTTATATATGGAAGCTGCAGTTTGTGGTGCTGTTGAATTGTGTTTTGTTAACTGAGAGGCATTTCTTCTTTGTCCTCCTCATTTTTACCAGTGATGGTAGGTTAAAGATTAAAAACACCTCTCAGTGTAACACAGCACAATTCAACAGCAGCACACAGCCTCCAAAACGACCATAAAGTAGAATCAACACCTCTCTCACAGCCCTCATGAGGGTAGGATTTTTTGTAGGGCTGTTGAATCAGAGTGCTTTTGTTTTTAGCTCAGTGTACCTAATAAACAGTCAACTGTGAACATATTAGTTATTGTGTATATGTAAACTACATATTTACATTTATATTTACATTGTAGGACTACACCTGTCCACGCTGTGAATCTGGCTTTATTGAGGAACTTCCTGAGGAAAGAAGGTATGGAGGATTTTTGTGTGTCTCATGAATTTGGTCACTTTGATGTTAAAAAGGATTTCTGAGTCTCAGCTTTACCTCCGTGTCTGTGCAGTACGGAAAATGGGTCCGCATCCACGTCCTCCACCAGTGATCAGAACCGCCCATCCTTTGAGGTCAGTCTGATTTGTTAAATCATCTGGTCCAGGAAAACATTTTTCACTCTGCAACATGATTTGACACTGCCTTTGTCCTTTCTACTAGAACATGGATCACCAGCATTTATTCACATTTCCCTCTGGGTACGGTCCGTTTGCTCTTGGGATTTTTGATGAAAACTTTGACCTTCGAACGCGGCTACCCACAGAGGACAACCGGGAGACAGAAAACAGGAGGGAACGGGAAATGGCATCACGGCAACGATACAGTGCACGGCAACCACGAGGGCGACATGTTCCTCGAAGACAGGGTACGCGCCATGAAGGGGTGCCCACATTAGAGGGGTGAGACATTTTTAAGCAGTTGAGTGTATGTGGGAGTTTGTTGTGGCACAAGAGGATACAGGTAAGGAATTAGCTTATTTGGTGTGAGTAATACTTGCTTCACATGTTATGGTAGAAAATACTTAATGTAATTTCCAGTTTTATATAGAATATGGTGACATGATACATCTAAACCAGAGGTCTCAGACCTTTTTGAGAGTGAGGGATACGGGGAGAAGGGAGAAGATTCGTGGGAGGGCTACTCTGTATACTTAATGAACATCCATTTTAAATTGATGCTTTCCATAATATAACATAGTGGTGTGTATTTTCACCTTTTAGGCATTTTTGTATACAGGGTGGAACCAACTTGAAGACACAAACACACATGTAACAGATACAGTATAAAAAATGATCTGTAAAGCCTCTTACACCTTTCAAAAAGTATAAAGACAAAATATCCTGTATTACCATTTTAATTGTGCTATTCCTATGAATACCAAACAGCATTCAGATAGCACGCAGATATCTAGTATTACTGTGTGTATTAAGTATTAATACAATTGTTTGACCATGAAATTGTTAATATATACAGATGAGGAAAGAAGACAAGTTGAATTTCTCAGTTTGATTCAACAAATGCTTAATGAAAGTGTTTTTTTTTTTTTATGATGTTTTTTCCGGATACAGAATTATACAGCAGCTAGTAAATGGAATCATAGCACCTACAGCCATGCCAAATATTGGGATGGGACCATGGTAAGTGTAAGAAACTGTATGTTTACTTGTTTCATATCACTAACTACAATCAAGTTTACTGTGTTAACTCTCTAACCTCCTTGTCTTGAAGGGGAATGCTACATTCCAATCCAATGGACTACGCCTGGGGTGCCAATGGTCTTGATGCAATAATTACACAGGTATAAAAAGTGTTCTTTTGTTACATGACAGTGGAAATAAAACTGCATATCAATTAGGTGGCTACATTGTGCCACAAACCTTTTACATATTATATATATTTATAATTGATAATATATTTTAATAGTGTTATGACTTTTTTTCTAGCAATATAACAATACTTTAAAGCAATAGCTCTTTTTTGACAGAGTGCACCTCAGTAAATCACACTTAGTGAAGGATTCGGCCTTTAAATCAGACATATAGTTTAGCTAGATATTGGAAGATGATGTATAGAAGTTGTACTTTTACAGAACGACCTTGTTCCCATGCAGATTATCTCTCAGCCATTTATTGAGATTCTTCTTTTTCACATGTAGTTATTGAACCAGTTTGAAAACACGGGTCCCCCTCCTGCAGACAGAGAGAGGATAAAGAGTTTACCCACAATCTCCATTACAGAGGAACATGTGGGTAAGTTTGTGTCTCTCTCTCGGACTCTCACTTACAGTTACTCAGTCACGTACACTTGACTATAACAATATTTTGTTTTGTGATATTGTATCAATTCTCAAAAACACTCATCAGTTTTTATGTTTAAACGCCCAACTACTACATAGCAGTGTTGTAAACTGAGGGCTTTGGATGTTACAGGGACCTTAATATATACATATATGCAGACCCCAATGTAACAAAGTAAACTTTTCTTAAACTCACTTGTATGCATATAGTGTGTATATGCATGGTGTGTTCTTTATACTATGACAGTTTTCACCTCATACAATAAAAATCCTTTGCATAAGTCAATTGAGGGACAGTATTTTCTCTATCACAAGTAGACAACTAACAATAATCACCCTCTGAAAATGTCTTTTACATGCATATGTACTTTCTGTTTGAACTTTTAATCATGTTGGTGGTGGTGGTGGTGGTGAAGTGAAGAGCTTGAATTGAACCTTACATTTCACAACACCGCCTCAACTCAAATAAACAGAATCTATGTGACCACAATTTTCCATGCAGCTGATGCATGTGGCCGCGGTTCTCTCGCACACAGACAGTATGTCGCTTTCTGTTTGTGCAGGTGCTGGTTTAGAGTGTCCAGTGTGCAAAGAAGACTACAGTGTTGAAGAGAGTGTTAGACAACTGCCATGCAATCATTTGTTTCATAATGACTGTATAGTACCGTGGCTGGAACAGGTATGTATGTCTATCAAGTATGTCCCATACAGAGCCGCAAGATTCATATCAGACATTGATTGCAGTATTTGATTGGTATCAACTACACTAAGCTATATAGCTAAATCCAGATTTGTCTCTGATAATTTATTCATTTTAACCCATTGTGCTTTGTGCTTTTCAACTTAAATCAATACAAACCAAGTAAAATGTACCTCTAATAACAGATAAGGTATAGAATAAACTAAACTAATTAAATTCAGCATACATCAACATAAACAAGATAAAATAGAGGTTGCAACCAAACTGTTCAGGAGACAGTATTTTGTATTTACTCCCACCCTCTTTCCCTGAACAAATACCACTCTGGTGCTCATCTTAAGTGCTGCTGTAGGTTGATAATACATTTAAACTTCAGCAATCCAAACTTTATAAATATGTAATATGTACTACACCATTAATACCTCTTTAGCTGGACAGAATCTTTTGTTCATGTTAGCTGTTTTCCTGTTTGGCGAGGGCATTGTTTTCTGTTGTTTTGTCTTAATGAAGTTTTTTACATTTATCAAAAAAATAAGTTTGAGGTGTATTATTTCTGTAAATGACCTCCAACACCTTGTACAGCTGCGACCCCATCCACCCTTGTAGTTGTTGTTTATAATGAATGTAGCTAGCAACCTACCTATGTAAGATAATGACATCCACATTCTTAATCCCACTACCAAGCTCCAATTGGTCAGTTCTTTCTCTGACAATGGGAAACAGCCATTCAATGAGCACACCAGAACTAAATGAATTGCTGAACAATTCAGAGTGGTTAGTCGTTCAGTCACAAACGGGTTTGTCTTTAGTGAGTGTGCAGTTGGATCAGGCTGAGGTATTAATCGATTCAGATAAAAAAGGTTGAATCAGGTCCTCCCTGATATCCATGTCACACATGTAACAGAACTGGATGCTCATGTGAATTTGTTAATGTATTGAAAACACTTCTCATTTATCCTTGTTTCCCACAGCATGATACATGTCCTGTGTGCAGGAAGAGTCTTAGCGGACAGAACACAGCCACAGACCCACCAGGGTTATCAGGAATGAACTTCTCTCCCTCCTCCTCCTCCTCTTCCTCACCCAGCTCACCTAGCAATGAGAATGCTGCCAGCAATTCATAGATTTTCATCGTCACAGCCACCTCCCATCTGAAAACCTCACAACATACAAGACCCTACAGCTCCTCTCCACAGCTGAGACCAGGACAGTTGTCTGTCTCAATTCAAGGGGACGATATGAGTGGAGGGGAACTCTGAATCTGTTGCAGACTGTTAGTCATCATTCTTCCCCCTGTGCTGAACGGACGCTGGGTCCAGCTCCTGCTGCTATCGTTGCAGAGTGTTTAAGCTGGTGGGACTGGGCAGTGTTGACGGAGGATGCAGAAAGGCTGTGAGTAGTAGTTAGATTGGGATTGTAACCAGAACGGGAGCAGAGTTTGAGCCAGAGTGGACTGCTTTTTGATGGAGAGATGTCTTTGCCATGAAGCTGGGACACATTTTATATTTAAAAGAAGAAAAAAAAGGCTCTTTTAAAAAAAAAAAAAAAAAAATTCCTGTGGTGATGCAGAGTACATAGATGTGTAGATAGAGAATTCATTTTGAACTGTCAGCCACTGTACAGCTCATGGATCAAACTAAAACCTTGAGGAAAGGAAACTGAGTGTATGCATCTGATTTTTATTTATTTTCACCTTCTTTTTCATTTTGCACAAAAATCTGTCTGATGTTGAGAATGTGAGTTTGGGTAAACTACTGAACAAAAAAGATTTTTCACATTTTTGCATTGAATAAGTCTTTTAGGACTTGTTTTTTTTTTTTCTTTTCTTTTTATTAGAGTCTCTTTTTATTAGAGCTTGATCCAGTGTACTTGGTGTATCTGACAAGGTAAAGATCCACACAGCTCAACAGTGGACACATTTTTATTCCTCAAGTGAAAAAAAATTATTTATTGAACCCTTGACCAAGACACAAATTGAGCAATGTAAAAGGAAAAAAGACACATAAAAAAGGCATGGGATTATCTTACCTCTATGGAACTGACCAAATGTGTTTCACAAGACAAGTGTTATTATTTTATTTACTGATTTTTCGTACAGTCACAATAAAGTGCTAAAACAAACACATTTGTTTTCTGCTGATAATGTCTGGTACTGTTTACTATTACACATTCAATAATAGTTCAATATTGATCAAACCAGTTGTTTTTAATTAGGAGAAAGACAACTCGCCTGCTTTTCATAAATGCATGTTAATCATTTATTATTATATTACAATTATAAATTGTTCTTGTGATATTTCAGAGTGTTTAATGAAAAGTAGCCTTGTATGCAGCAAAGTGATTTGATAATTGATCACAACTCAGCCTCTTGTTTGCAGCAGGGGCACTTGTTTTCTGCCACGTTCTGATTTCATGATTTATTGTCTTAGAACATTAAATCAAAGTAGATTTAATTAGGTTTTTTTTTTTTACATGGATAAACAGAAATAAGACCATTTAATGCCAAAATGAAAGCAAATGTCTATAAAGTGATCTAAATTAAAACAAATATATCACTATATACAATCTATTTGAGTACTAAACAAAAAAAACGTGAAAACTTTCCAAGGGGGTCGAATTCTTCTTACAGGCACTATAAGTCCATCCTATGGTGCTGACAAAACCTGAAACGAATGTTGAGTACCTTCAAGTACCAGCATGCCAATATTGCGTTAAGGTGAAATTTGTAGCAATAATCAACAAGCAGGTGGTGGCTGACTCACCACACCGGTGACCTGTGAGGATTTTCATATTTAAATAAATAAGAATAACAAATTTAATTTATATCCCTGATGGTCCCTAAACTGCCAATGCTGCAAATGTAAAAAGCTATTAGGTTTGTTATTTAATGACTCATTTACATGACCTTTAGGGAGGAGAGATTCCGGTTGAGAAATTCTGGCTTAATTTGTGGTAAAACTTTGGGAAAGAGATACAGGTTAGGTTGATTCCTACTTTTCCTCTCATTTGTTTTCACTAGTCCAGGAGATTTGCATGTCTTTTGCTCCACACCAATAAGGTCATCACTTAATCTTCCCTATATGGGTTAGCGCTCTTCATTTTGATGAATGGATAAACCCTTTTAGCTCCTGTGTAGCACTCTAACATGTCTCTGGGCCTTTCATATCACCACCACTTACTTACTTGTTTCTTTTAATTATGTTGCCACATCAGTGGTCACTTGTCATTTGCTGAAAACTATCTGTGAACACCACATCGCTGTATCACCCTGCCAGGAAATTAAACTGAACATTAGTGCAGCTGTATAGTTTTGACTAATGAAGTGGAGGGAAGATGACAGAAAGAGGGAGACAGAGAGAGAGAAGAAGGGAGGGAGAGAGAAAGGGATGACGCTGTTGACTTCCCAGCACTGATGTCAAAAGGTAAGAAATTTGCAAGAAGATTTAATTGGCTATTAGGTTGAAGTTTTATTTGATTCTGCAGGAATATAAGTATGTAGCAGTGATGAATTCAGCCCTGTGTGAGTATTTGTGTGTAAAACCAAGCTATCCTTTACAAATGACCAAAATTAGACCAAAGAAAAGAGGCTAGCTACTTTATCTCTTCTCAAGTGACAAAGCACCTGATTATCATGGCCCACGTCCTCAGAGAGTTGGGGTAATGCTCTATGGCTTAGGCCATTGGCAAATTCGGATTTCAGGATGTCTTTATATACTATTCTTTCCAACAGAGATGCTGATGGAAATGCATTTACTGCACTATACATCTGGAACCAGGTGTTTTATGATCATACCATGCAGTTTAAACCAGAGCACTAAATAGTCCATTAGTGATGCTGAACCTGCACCGAGTGCAACAGCATCCTTGTGTCAGTGTGGCACTAATATACAATACACTGTTACTGTTAGTAACTGCACAGATTATGCAGTAGCTGACTCTGCCTCTGAATGTGAAAGTGTTTTTAATTGTTGAGGACGTGGATAGCTAAGTGATTCCTCTTTAGTGCTTCTAGGGTTTCTCATATTCACACTTTTAGAAAATAAGACCCTGGAATGTACAGTAGCAAAACCTTTTGGTGCTTGTATTATGTACTTTCAGTGCACAAAAACCCTACTGTACCGTCTGTACCCATGAACATTTGTACTCTTGTCATCTGTGCCTTTTAACTCCAGACTCAGAGGGACAGAAATCAAAATGTGCTTTGAAACAAAAATGTACCTTGTGGGGAGTGGAAGGGGGACACGAACCCGGAGAGCTCCCAAAGGATCAGACACCTTTGTGTGACGTGCGATAATATTGTACCTTTCTGTATGGATATAGTCTGTAGACCTGTTCCTGTTCCTGACCATGTGCCTTTGGTAAAGTTTGACTCTTGTGTCAGAATTACATTAATATTAAACATTTGTCATTTGCCACCGTCTGTGCCACCCCTGTACGGCCGCTAGGGCGCGCTAAGCACCAAGTGTGGGTGACATAAATTCAGGAAGGTTGTCATTGAAAACACCTTCTTAAACATATGACATCATTTGAGTGTTCATTAACACGTGGTAATTAAACTTTGGATGTCGGTATAAACCGTGATTGACAACATGTTAAGCATCTATTTCCGTGTGATTATCTGGATTGAGCTACTCGAGGCCATTCAGGCTTCAGGTCATGACTGAGAGGCCTCAGCTAGAAGCAGCCTGAGCTGAATCATGAGCAGCTGAGGCTAATAGTTTAATGATATTTGACGCAGTCAAAGGGCTCAATTAGTTTGATGCTTGAGCATCTTTGACACAATGACTAGTGAAAGTAGAAGCGCAGTAGTTTGCAAAGAAGTCACGTTCACCCCTCCCTCTGTCCCTCTCTCCTTTCTCCCCCCCTCTCTTCTTCTTCTCTCCATCTCCCCTCTGTCTCTGATTGGTGTTCTCCAAAGATAATTGGAGGCAAAATTTGATATGCTCAATGTCATGGACAGGAATGAGGTTTCACCGGCGTCTGCTGCCACCATGAAAAAGAAGGCGGTGGGCGGCAGCGGATGCAGCCACATAAACGCACCCAAGGCTGCCACGTCCAAATGCACAAGAAGCAACAGCAACCAGAACTGCCTGGACTCCGGTTCTCCCGGCGCAGCGAGCGGTAAGCATCCCGGTGCGGCCAGCAACGTCGTGATGGACGAGACGGAGGACGGAGAAGAGGAGTCCAAGTTTCAGCATCCGCGGTTGCGCCGAGCCGGGGGAGCGGCAGTGGTGGAGGTGGAGGAGGAGGAGGCGGCGGCAGTATCAGGATGAAGAACTTTACGCCAGGAGGGGGAGCCGCGTCCTCGGGTTCCAGGAGAAACTCTAACAAGGAGCCCTACCACACGCACACAGAGGACGCTCCCGCCGCTCCACGGCCCAGTGCTGCCTCCAGAGCTACCGAGACCCAGACAACCTGCCCGGGCGATGCTGCCCAGCGCGGCGAGAGCAGCAGAGCATCTGGGGCGGAGGCGTCGGACTCAGCGGTCGCGGTAGAGGTTTTAAACGCGACAGCGGGTGATGGTCGCAACAGCGTCGCTCCAATTTCCAGCATGAAATGCAACAAAAACGGAGAATGCAGGAGGGACTCGGGTACCGGGAGCCTGCGCTCAATCATCTCCAAGCAGGAGAAGCAGACCGGAGGGTCGGGGAGGGCCGAGGACGGAGGGAGCACCAAGCGAGGAGCCTGTAACTCGACCACCGCCAGCATGGACGGCTCGATCACACCAGGCGGGTCCCTGACCGGGGGGCACGGAGGAGAGAGCGCAAACCCCGGTGCTACCCCCGTGTCCAGCGGTGTCCCCGAGAAAAAGGACTCCAAGGTGTCCTTCTCTAACGCACCAAGCCGGAAAGCCTCGTCCTCGCTGCACGGCCCGACTCAGACTCAGACCCAGCAGCCAAGGAACTCTGTCACTTTCCAGAAGCCGGAGGATGGACCGCCAATTGTGCCCGCCGAGGATGCGGAGCCTCGGGGCAGCCAAGCCAGCTTCATGCAGCGGCAGTTTAGTAGTATGCTGCAGCCTGGAGTTAACAAATTCTCCTTACGCATGTATGGTAGTCAAAAAGCAGTGGAGAGAGAGCAGGAGAGGGTCAAATCAGCTGGAAATTGGATTATACACCCTTACAGCGATTTCAGGTAAGAGCTGGGGCTGCCATTGGTTGCACGTTGAAAGTCATGAGGGGCCCGTGTGGGTCCTCATTGTCATCTACAACTCACTATATAGTGAGTAACCACTGTGACTCCATGGGAACACATGCATGGTTTTATTGTTCAAGGCTACAGGCTGCTGATCTTCCATTTCATCCCTTATGATTGAATCTGTGGAGATTTGAATCGATGCACTGCAACGTGCTGCCACTAATCCCCCCCCCAAACAACCTGTTGTCAGGCAAACGGACTTTAGCAAAGAGTGTCCTTTCAAGGTTGTAAACAAATCCTATTCCAGGCTGTATGTACAGTAGCATGTCTGGGATGCTCAACAAGCCCGGCCTGCTAACACATCTCGACTTTCCCGTTGCGGTGCGCTCACATTTAACGAAGAGGACAGCGCTCCGCCGCTAATTCGGGCTCTTTTAAAAATGCCATTATTTACACAGATCTGGTTAATATTGTAGTATAAGCTATGCTCTGCGACAAGAGCTGTGCTGACAGGATGTAGGCTACGCGCGCGCGCGTGTGTGTGTGTGTGCGCGCGATGCACTCAGTAATGGAATGTCACCTTGAGCCAAGTGTGCGAAAACCTCAAGCATGCTCATTGGAGACATAGGCTATCCGTCTGTACGACTCCCCGGATCCTGCATTTTAATGACGGATGCGCTCTGTTTATCACGGCTCAAACACCGAAAACCCAGCTGGACATCCAGCAGCTATTTTGTCATACAAATATTTAGGGAAATGTACGAGCCAAGAAGGCTGCTTTTAAGTCGGGCTTGTTGAATTAGCCTGTGAACCCCCCTTTTTTTCCCGACATGCCCCATTCGCTAAATTGCATTTGGGTCAGAAAATCAGTAGGTTTTTTGCTCTCTGCTGGGCTGCTTGCTTTCAGCACCACAAGCAGTGGACAGCTCCCGTCTCATTTGGAATCGGCTGGCACGTTTTGAGCGCTACCTTCAAACGCTCACAGCGCCATTCACGTGTTGGCCCATTTGCACCACATAACGCCGAGTCAGTAGACCACTAAAGGATACACTTGAGACGTGTTTGCAAGATAAGAGATGTAATTTGACGACAGCCACTTTGGAGACCTTTCTTTACCATGTGACCTCCCACACGGTGTGAAGCTGCAGCTGCCCCTCCGTCATTCTTATGCAAATTAATGCAAAGTTGAAGCAGCAAAGTTGCTTCCAAACATTATAATCGGGGCGGTTATTGTTGTTGCCGTGGAGTGGAGGAGTCAGAGCTTGTTGCATAAGTCGCAGTGTAATGACTCAGCGCTGCACCTGTCCTGCAGAGCCTCCTCTGACGGGCTCAAACCTCACTACTTTTTCTTTGTCTGTCCCGTTCACCAAAGTGCCACATCACCGCTGGCAGTAAATAGAAAGATAGTCGCCTTCCTGGTATCCATGTGTACCGGAAGGTCGAGAAGATCTCCAAATGCAGTCGTATAAATAAACCCTCATGTTTTGGTTTGGGTCCTCTTTAACAACTCTAGAAACATACTTTACAGGTTTTTATCAGCTTAAAACGCGATGACTTTTCCTAAATTCATGAGAATCAAGTATGAACCTAATTTTGTCTGCTACTGAAAATTACTTTAGTTTGGAATCTCAGAGATCCCTAGCTGTAAAACTGGATTAAATGCAATGGATAAGCTCAGTATCTGTGATTTCTATGCAGCGCTACCCCTCCCAAATCCCAAATAAGTCTATTTCTATGTTTTGGATCTTACTGGAGTTTTACAATAATTTGTTCATGAGTAAGTCTAATTTGCATCCAAACATTAGAGATGTCATACTGAAGATAACATATGGACTATATACCTTGTGCCCATATATTATGCAAAACATTAAATATTTTAATGTTTTATGGTCATTACTTTGTCACCTTCATCAAATGTGCAAGCTCAGTTTGCAATTATAGTTCCCTGTACATGTTTTTACACATACAGTCTGTGGGGTAAGTGTAAGTATAGCCAATGAAAGGTTGACAAACGAAGTTGAAAGTTGCTTCCATCTTTTAGCTCATCATTTAAACCTTGAAAATGCATACTAGACAAGATTTTCAAAAAGAAATCTTCTTCAGCAATGCTTATAAAATGATCTTTGTTACTAGAGACAAACATGAGATATATTTTGTTGCATTATAAAAGATTATGAAAATGAAATGAAATATGAATCTTGGAAGTTCAGCAGAATATCTCTCTCATGGCTTTCTGCATGTTCAGACAGGCAAAGTGTAGCTCCTGCACTTCGTTTACACTTTTCCATCTTAGAGTTAGGAAGTCTCTTGTGCCTATCGGCTTTCCACAGCAACTCCCTTTTCTTATCTGACTCTATTTTTGTCTTCCCCCTTCCCACCCTCCCCCCTTTCCCCCTCCTGTACCCATGTTAACACACTGTCATGTACACACCACAACTACACATGCCTGCTAGGTTCTACTGGGATTTCACAATGCTGCTGTTTATGGTGGGCAACCTGATCATCATCCCTGTGGGCATCACCTTCTTCAAGGATGAGACCACTACGCCCTGGATCATCTTCAATGTGGTCTCTGACACCTTCTTCCTCATGGACCTGGTGCTCAACTTTCGCACTGGAATCATCATTGAGGACAACTCAGACATAATTTTGGACCCTCAAACCATTAAGAAGAAGTACTTAAAAACTTGGTTCATTGTGGACTTTATCTCCTCCATCCCAGTGGATTACATATTCCTCATAGTGGAGAAAGGGATCGACTCGGAGGTGTACAAGACTGCTCGGGCCCTGAGGATCGTCCGCTTTACCAAGATCCTAAGTCTTCTGAGGCTTTTGAGGCTCTCCAGATTAATACGCTACATTCACCAATGGGAAGAGGTAAGAGCATACATCATGATTTTGCCTCTGTAAATATTTTATTAACGCTAATCACACAACTCTCAGCCACAGAGGAAGAAACACCCAATCTAGACGGTGATAAAAGGTCACTGATTTGCCTCCAATATGTTTATGTTGGTTCGTGACCAAACCAACAATCTGCCTCTGTGTCTGCTCTGAGCGGCCTGCTCTCCTCCGCCTGGAGGCTCGATATTAATGTTCTCACCTGCCACCTGGTGAGACATGTATAATGTCAGCAGGATGTTTGAGCTTTAACAAACTTTGCATTCTAATTACTGTTATTGTCACACAACCTCCCACCCCCACCCCTCTGCCTCCCTGTCTGACCTGGCAGTCCCACAGGTGGCATCAGGCGGTCTAATAAGCAGCCTATTAACATGGCAAACACAGTTAATCAATTAAGGTGCCAGAGGAAGAGCAGGTGGGGTAGAGGGTGATGATAATATGCAGCTATAGGGGGCTGCTGACTGAAATTATATATGTCACTAACTGTTCATTTAAAGGGATCGGAGAGGTTAGAAAAGCTGGTATTTCCTCAGAGGCCTGACTGGCAGACTTTGGATGTGAAAATGGGTGCTGTTGCTAGGTAGAGTCGCAGCTTCTTGCAGACTGAACTCAAAGGCCCAGTCCTGCCCTTCCTTGGCCACTCAGCTTTTATTTACTCTATGAGGGATGCACTTTGTCTGGGGACGGGGGACCCTGCTCCAACCTCTCTTCGGACTCCTTCCTCAAATGAAGGAGAGCAGCCTGGGAGACAGGAGGTCTAACAATGTCATGAGATCACTCGACTTTTCGTTCATGCCAGTATTGGCAGCCTGGTGTTGGCATTTTGCAGTGGTGAGCAGCGCAGTGGGGCTTGGCTGCTAACTTGACCTTTGGATAATTGGATTTCTGAAGATATGATGCGATGCACACACATACACACACAGTGGTGCGTGATGGGAAGTGATACTTGGCATGCATGGAGAATGAGAGCGGAGACGTGGTGGAGAGAGAGACACTAACACAGGAAATGCCAGTTTCAAATTATCTGTCGTAGTTTATTTAAAAAATCTGAACCCTGAGCTATGTTTAGTTCGTGTGGCTTTCTTGGAGCTGTCCATGGTGCTGAACGTCTCCATCAGCCGGCACAACATGACTGCATACGGTACAGTTTCTCTCATCCATCCTGAGTGAAAAAGATATGACAAATGACTCTATTTTGTCAGTTGCTGATTGATAAAAACTGACAGTGAAAACCCTATAAAGGTTAAAGCGGCATTTAGAAAGATCAGCACATGTGATTCATGTCCAGTCTCGTTCCTCATCACTCCCATCGCAGAGTATCACTTCTCCCTCAACTGCACTGAGTAACAAATAACCCATTTCTCAGTCCTTCATAGTAGACTTTATCTGACCTTCCTACATGTCTTACTATGAAGAGTATTGTAATTTCTGCACATTTAGACTGTATAAAGATAATCATGCTGTTAAATGCAGCCAAAGCACCAACAAGAAGTGGTTTCTTAAAGTCAGTCAGGTGATAGATGATTGGCCTAAGTGACTGTCCAGTGACTCAGAATGATTGATGTATGGGACGACATAGACTATCAGTTGTTAAGGATCATGATGGTCCCTGTCCATCACTCTGTGTGTTTGAATGTGTGTGTGTGTGTGTGTGTGTGTGTGTGTGTGTGTGTGTGTGTGTGTGTGTGTGTGCGTGTGTGCGTGTTGGCATGTCTGTCTGTGTTGTTAGCGTATCAGTGTGCCTGCAGGCATGCGTGAGTGTTTTGTGTGCGTGTCTGAGCCTTTGATTGATGTCATGTATCTCTGTGTAACAAATGTCTTGCCTGCTCCTGCTGTGTTTGATTTGGGACTGATGGGAACCTGTCTCCCCCTACTCATTAATCAAACTTAGTGTAATCCAAAGGAGGCTGTGGATCTGAATGGGGAGCCAGGCCTGCCACTGAGAAATTAATTCAAAGAATTTAGTATTTGACAAACTTAAATAAAAACCATATTCAACATATTCCAATATAACATTTTAACATATCTCCAAGAGTCAGTTTACAAGTTCTTATTGTCTCACTCCAGATCTTCCACATGACCTATGACCTGGCCAGTGCGGTGATGCGGATCTTTAACCTGATTGGTATGATGCTGCTGCTGTGTCACTGGGACGGCTGCCTACAGTTCCTGGTTCCCATGCTGCAGGAATTCCCCTCAGACTGCTGGGTGTCCCTCAACAAGATGGAGGTAAGTGTCAGGGAATCATGTCTGCGCATACCAAGTTGCACATATCACCCGGAACTGGTTTGCGTCCTTAATTCCGAGCTGATTGGAAAGGAGCTACCGATGGTCACAGAATATTGATTAAAGTTTCTGACCATCATCTAAAAAATATTGGCTGAATGTCAATCAATATTTTGCGACTGTGATAAACTCTTTCTTGTCTTTACTAAAACAGGAACACAACGCTCTAGTAGGGATGTTGTCATCAAAAGAGGGAAGACTCAAATGTGTAAATTAACTTCTGCATTTCAAAGAGCTTCATTTTATTTTAAAGGTTCAGTCTTTAAAATATAGGAGGATCTATTAGAAGAAATTTAATATATTATTAATAGGTGTGTTTTCTTTAGTGTATAATCACCTGACTATAGGAATCTACAATAGCCCAGAATGTATAAACCAAACCTTTCGCGGCTACCATACTTTCTCCTACAAACTTCCCAGCTTATTCTCATTCCCAGGTCGTCAGATACACATGAGCAGTGTTCAGTTAGTTGCAATTTAAAATTTCACCAATTAATGCCACTAAATCCTATACACTGGTCCTTTAGAGACTACAAAATGGGTTTATTTTCCTGTCAACTCATCTTTGTTGCCACAAAATTAAATCAGTTGGTTGTTTAGTCTCTTGTATTATTGGAGAAACGTCTTCCTCTACAAAGGTAGGCAGTAATAATATAGGTCCTGGTCACTGAAACAACATATTACAGCCATATTAGCAGTCCTGTGAGGCTATACTTAGGCACATTGGTGCTTTGAACTAAATGCTAACATCACCATGCTAACACACTCACACCAATAATGCTAATGTGCTGATATTTAGCAGGTATAATATTTACGATGTTCACTATCTTAGATTGGTGGGGTTAGCATGCTAACATCTGCTTTTTAGCACTGAAAAGCTGAGGCTGATGGGAACTTCATTAGTTTTCCTGGTACTTTTGTATAAAGTAAAATTTGGCCTGATGAACACCAAAGTCATTAGGATTCATCCTCTAACCACCATGAATGTCTGCGCAAAATTTCATGGCTGTCACCCAACAGTTGTTGAGATGTTTCTGTCTGGACTGACATTTCCATCCCTAGAGCGATGCTGCTGGCGTGGCTAAAAATGAGGGGTGCTCCAGGTTAGTGGTGATAGTTATATATACTGTCATTTGGATTAATATGGTCCACTTTGAAAATAGTGCATTGCACTATTCAGAGAAGAGAACCATTATTATTCTAAGTGATGTCTGTTGCAATTATGCTATTACTAACTCAGGAGCAAAAGTCAGTATTTCATTCCAACAAATCAAAAAAATTACTCATATCATTGCCCTCTGCAGTAGCATTCAGCCGGTGTGCCAGACATAGAAAAACAACGGTAGGATACCAATGAAGAAGCTGTTAAAAAGAAAGATTTAAGCACACCTCTAGATCCCTCTGTGCCTCCTCTTCAACATGGTGGGGTGATGACAGGAAAGATAAAAGGGAAAAACAGAGAGAAGGGGGGAGATATGGCCAGGCAGCTGGGCTCTTTGTTGCCATGTCTCTCTCAGAGAGATAAAAGCTGGTTGTTTATAGGTCTGTCTGTCAGCCCAGCCTTTTACTGAGTGAGGGGAGACCACACTAACCTAGACATGAGGCTCAGGTCCAAATGGGGTTTTAAACAGATTGGGTCCTGCTCCCAGACATCGTCAGGGCCTACCATGACTACTTGTAAATTTCAGATTTGAAGTATTTCCTGGATGACAGCAGTTAATCTTATTTTTATTGCTGTACAAAAGTAATTCTGGCTAAAACAAGTTAATATGGTGGTGAGAATTCCTCTTTGTTTAATGTGTCAGACATTCTGCAGTTTTATTGGCACTTTTTTGTGGAGCTGGATAACATTGACAAACCCATATATTACGTTATTAATTCAGTATCTCAGTATTGATGATGTGGGAATAATTTGGGTCTGATGAAGGGTGCTTTCATGTAACATTTAATCAAATTAGTTGATGGTGACATTATATGTATGTACTATTGTGGCAAAGCAGGTAGAGGCGCTATTAATGTTCAGAAAGTAGATTTACATCACTGAAGTGTAACTTTATTTGAAAAGAAAACATTTGAGCTTCATGTACTGTACCTCTGTACTGTACAATAACTGCAGACATTGAGAGGCTTTAGTCAGAGCAGGTGTGTCCACTGTCCCTGAGGCAGACCCTCATCTTTGATGTTAGAAACTGTTAGAAACTGCATTGTGTTGTGTGATATGTTGATGTAATTAGAGCTGAAACTGTCAGTCCATTAATAGATTATTTGATCTATAGAAAATGAATCAGTAACTGTTTGGATAATTGATGAATTGTTTCCTAGTTTTGATGATTAGCTGCTTTTTTCTGTTCTACATCACAAAACAAGCAATTTTTTTGACATTTTGTACATGACTTAATAAATTGAGCCTGAATATAATTTGCAGATTAATTGTTAATGGAAGCCCTAGATGTAATAACAGTGCACTGATATGCAGCTATACTTAATATATTAATATGGGCTTTCTTTTATATTGTGTATATAATGAAAAAATGACATAAACCGTACTGACCTTCCTTATAGAGCATACGCTTTAAAGCACAACAAACTTAACTTCAAGGAAACTTGAATATTTCTGCTTTAATAAGCTCACATGACACACGAGAGGACAACCTTGTGCTGTGTACAGTGCAGAGTTTGAAGTCCAGGATGATGAAGTTTGGGGCTGACAGGCCACTGACTCCTCCATTGCTCTCTCTCTTTGTATAATCAAAGACAGCCAGTCTCCAGAGAGCCGTCACTCTCAAACGAAAGGGCCGCTCTGGCACGGTACAGGCTGCCTACAGCCACCTGAGACCGCCCCCCTATTGAGTGGCTGACAACTTGTAACATTAGCCATTGTGTTGCAGCCAGGCCGTCCATCAAGCCTCGCACCCTACAGTGGCTCTGGTGGTGTGGGGCCCACAGGCAGGACCCATGGAGGGCGTCGAGAACACTCTGTAACTCTGGATGACATCCACCAACCAGTAATTGGATTCAGTAGAACTTATAATACCCCAGGGAACATAGGTTGTTTCTACAGTACACCTCAACTTCCATCCATTAAATTAATTTAGTTTATATTTAGCATTAGCTTTACGCAGCCTTGTCAGCCACATAGTTAATTTCCATGCAAGAGTGCAGTTTGGTGGCAGAGCCTCGCTGTGTCAGTGGAGGACAGAGGGGACTGGGTAATAATAGTGACAGCAGCGCTAACTGACAGACACAGGGTGTATAGTTTCAACTCAGTAATTACAACTGTGTGTGTACCCATCCCTTACTGTATCCACTTCACAGGGACGTCTCTCTCCTATTATCCTCCACTGCCATCAGCAGGAGGGGGCTTTACAGTGCAGTGGTCTCTTGGAGAAGATAAGCTGGTGTTAAATCACTTTATTTACTCACTGCTCCTAGTTAGACCAAACAGTATTACAGGTCTGCTGCTGGACGTTGCAAATTTGATTTAAACTACTCACTAAGCTTGTAGGAGCATATAAACATGAAAAGTGAATGCTGCTGTCTAACCTCTGTAAATGGACTAGAAATTAGGTGGTGTTTGTTTCCTGGGAGAGGAGAGGAAGGGATGTGATTATCTCAGTCCCAGAGGAACTCTGTGTTTTTGTTCTGAAGGATCTTGTTGTGCTGAGGACGAGAAATTCTGCAATATCCTACTCAAGCAAGAAGTACTGCACTTAAACATTACTCAGGCTTGCTTGTGTTAAAAAAAATAAATAAATAACTCAAACAGAAGTGCAAATGTTGCTCCTGAGTAACAGTTACTTTGTTACATATTGTCAGCCTGAAAGAGCCAATGTGGGATTCTGATTGAAATCATTTAAAAATGAACAAATTCTGCCGACTCAGCCCTCTCCGGTTCAGTGATACTCCAGTAGAAGATATATAAATTTTCCTCAAAGTGACTGATGAGAAAAAAAACCTCAACGGTACTTTGGAGGCTTAATAATTAATTATTACTTTTTAAAATTGTAGCTGAATTCATAAACAGTCTTAACAGATTTTACACATAAAGGCCAGTTTATGTCATTAGTAGTCTGCTTGTGAAAACAATAGTGTTTTCTGGAGCTCTGGAGCTTTATCAAGTCCAAAAAATAACTCCTGATAAATAATGTTGGGCTTATCTCGGCTTGGGCTTGGAACGAGCCAAACTGAGGTCAGGAAATTGCATGGCATTTACTAAACATTAAGCTATTAAGTTGCATTGTGGGAAATGTAGGATATTATGTTTTTGGAGCTTGACCCGTACTAGAGACTAAAAGCCGGCCTCTGCTGCAATTGATTTTGACCACTGTTTTTTTTTTTTTTAATCAGTCTCTCACCCAGTTTTATGGAAGTACAGTTCTACTTTTCTCCCCCTTCAGAGGTACAATTATTAATTCATACTCAAAAATGTCAGAGTGCATGAAAGATTCCTCAACCATGGTACTTTTATTTCACAATACTGAATACTAGTGTCTACATGTTCATATTCATTTTATAATACAATAGGAATAGTTAGACATTTTGGGAAATATGCTCATTTGTTTTCTTGTTGATAGTTAGATGAGAATACCACTCTCTCTAATACATGTTTGTTAAGTGTGGAGCTAGATCTGGGGGGGATGGTTAGCTGAACTTAAAAACTCTGTAACCCACCTACTAACCTCTGTAAAAATAAATTACATCTAGTTAATTTAATCACCACACAAACAGAAATGCAAAATGACAAGTTATGATTTTATGGGGAGTTATATGCTGTAACTGTTTCCCTCTGCTTACGGTCTTGGTAAACTAAGCATGAAGCTCCATATTTATCACACAGACATGTTGTATCAATATTTTCAGGCTGGTAAGAAAAGCTAAGAAGCGTATTTCCTAAAATGTTGAGCTATACACAACATGAATTCCGGTTTAAATGATTCAACTCATCTACACCAGCATTGGCAGCTGTAGTACCACTTTTTCTTTTGGCCTTACAATGATGCCTTGACTTTCAAATTCAGAAACAACATATTTCACTGCCCACCCAACAGATTATAAAGAGACCACACACACTCACTGACGCAGAAGAGAAGAAAGGAAGAAAGAGACAGACAGAGGAAGCAGGAGACAGAGCTGACTGTACAATAAAGTCAGATAAGCCATTGTAAACTAAACCGGTGGGTGTGTGACGGGGCCAGGCCAAAGGCTTTGTTGAATGTGTGTTGGTTATCTTTTGATATTTGTCCAGCTTATCGGCCGTCGGACACACATAGTGATTGGTAATTCATTGTGATATAACTTAATTTCCAGTTTCTGCTTCACCCTGTCTCTGTCATTTCTTCCATTCCTGCACCTATCAGTCCTACACAGGGTCTCCGTCCATCAACAATTGGTACAGGGAGGTGTGAACTGAGGAAAGATGAGGATAGCGGGGCAAATGTTAATTTTTCAGTGCATCATTTTTAGCCACACAGGCAGCGTGGCTCTAGAAATGGCTATTTTGGTTGGTTGGTGGCTTGGTCATCCACCTTGGTTCAGAAATATCTTAACTATTGGTTGGATTGTCATGACATTTTGCACAGACATTCCTGTTCCCTAGAGTATGAATCCCAATGAGTTTGGTGCTCGCCTGGCTTTTACCCTAGCGCCACCACGAGGTTGACATTTGTGGTTCAGAGTGAAACGTCTCAACAACTATAGGATAGATTACTATGCACTTTAGAGCAGATGTTCCCTTCTAAATTAATGACACTCTTATGAGCCTCAGCTTTGTGTTACTTAGCAAAAATTAGCATACTAACATGCTGAACTAGGTGATATTGGAATAACTGATGAAAACACTTGTGCTTTTAAACATAAGTTATGCATAAACATTCTGGAAAAGTAGGTATTACTTAAATCTCCTCACCTCACATAACACACATCCATGTGGTCCTTCTGTTTGGCAGGTTAAATTTACGTTATATGTGAGATATATGAGGCCTGCTGCGCAGCAAGGTCACATCACTATACACGAAGAGGCATTTTAGGACACTCGAAGATTTAAAGCATTTTGCGTTATCAGCCAACAGACTATCTGCAGCTAATGGAGACGTTGATTACCAACAAAGCAACGGATAGTTCCCAAACTGAAACCTCCGGGGAGGGCTGTTGAGACTTATATGAGGATATGGAGTCTCTCTCTCCCTCTCTCTTGCCTGTGCTATTTCAGAATCAAAGTGCTCATCGTTCATCTATTATTCAATCTGTTTCACTCCACTGTTTCTCTTTCTGTTTTCACATACACCATTTAGCCTCAGCCCACTTGGTGGAGCTGTATTTATTTTTGGAGTCTTCATTTTCCTTTGCTCATGACAGAGAAGTCCCTCTATCACTGTGTGGCCCTTTAATGTTGATACCAGACCTCTGTACAGAAGACATGTGCTGTTGTTTTGTGCATGTATTTTCCCTATTTTTTAGGGTGGCAATGATTAATTTAATTATTACTGATTTGTATTTTTGTATTGATTTATTCATCATTTAATAAATATAACATCAGGAAATAGTGAATAGTGAAATTCTTGGGGCCCAGCACCCAACCAACACTTTACACCTACAATGATATAATAACTATTTACAATTTGAAAAGCTAAAAGCAGATTTTTATTAAAACAATTGCCATAGATGTTTCTGTCAATCGACTTTAAAACCAAGAAAACCATTTATCTCTCAACTTGTTGACTTGGCTGACTTGACCTTTTGGACATACGTGAATTTAACAGGATGGTTAAAAGAAGGATTTGTTTATTTGAAATAAGCCTGAGAAAGGAATGTGTGTTTTATAATGTGATGGGATATGCACTAATGTACAGCTAATGCACTTCTATAAGTCATAAGAGAGGATGCAGTTGATTGCCTTAGCTATGTGAGTGCAGACTGTAACCTCTGTATAACCCAGTACAAATTTAGAGATGAGTGTGTGTGTGTGTGTGTGTGTGTGTGTGTGTGTGTGTGTGTGTGTGTGTGTGTGTGTGTGTGTGTGTGTGTGTGTGTGTTTGTGTGTGTGTGTGTGTGTATGTGTGTCAGGAGCTATGAAAGAAAATGTTTTTTTGTGCTCCTGAAGCCAGGCTCTCAGAGGTTTTTAGGATACTGTTTTTAACTTCATTTTTCTATGGACAGAAGCTTTAATAATACAGTTTCATAACTGGTTTCTCTGGTAGAAGTATTTAAATACAGTGCCCCAAAATCCAATCCCAGTTTTTGGTTTACCTTGGATTAATTAGCATCAGCACTGTTCACCACAGTGACTCAGTGCTCATGAAAGCAAAAAGGAAACAAAGGAAGCTTGGTGCCCAAAATCAGATCAATTGAGCTTGTTCAGATTGCTCAGTCACCCCCTTCTTTTGTGAGGAAGGCAGTTTTGACATAAAGCTACAGTGGAATATCACTGAGCCACTATTTACAATTAGGAACGTATACTTAGTGTTGCTCAGATGTTCTCAAAGTGATCCAGTAACATGTATAATGCTCCTTGAAGTTACGACCTGAGGTTTGGCCCCTCGTGAATCTCAACACAAGCAGCCTGGTGACCGCTGCCTGGCTGTCACAGCCTGTAGTAGAATCCTATTCACACCGCTCTGAAAGTGCATATTTAATGACCTCTCATTATCATTCCTCTCTGAGGAAATAATTTCTAAACCGTCTCTACTTTACTGATTAGGCCTCGAAGGATTCCCCTGATGTCGTTTCCTCTTCCTCCCTCTTTCTTTCTAATGCAACTCTGTCCCTGGAGTTCTCATTTGTATAAGTGCTATTCTCTGACCCCGCTGTCCCCAAAGCTTTTCTTCTAGTTTCCTACTCTCTGCCACCACTCTCCCTCAAAACGTGCCTTTTTATGTAACATTGATGTCTTTACCTGTTTTCTCTTTCCACAGAATGATACCTGGTCAGAGCTGTACTCCTTCGCTGTATTCAAGGCAATGAGCCACATGCTGTGCATCGGTTATGGCCGGCAGGCCCCGGAGAGTCTATCAGATATCTGGCTCACCATGCTGAGTATGATTGTGGGAGCTACTTGCTATGCTGTTTTTATTGGTCATGCAACTGCTCTCATCCAGTCCCTGGACTCCTCCAGACGGCAGTATCAGGAAAAGGTGAGGAGCTTCATTAAATCAACTCTGTCCTATGTTCTCAACATTTTTCTGTTTGCTGTTTCCTATTAACCGCTTCTCATCCAGTTTTCCCCTTAAAGGAAAAGTTTGACATTTTGGGACACGTGCTTATTAGCTTTCTTGCTGAGACTCGGTACCACTCTAGTGTATGTACAGTAAATATGAACAATAAGAAAGCAAATAAGTGTTGAACTTTTTCTGATAGTATCACAAATATTCTGTATCAGCTTGTTCCAGCTCTTGGTTGTAGTTATAAGATGTTTTTTATGGCTGCATCATTCCAGCAAATGTAAAATTCTAGATGTTTTGTACGTTATTTTACACAAATATTCATGTTCCTGATATATTTGGTGTCTTTGGAAACTTTGGGATCCACATTAAACATTATGGTTTTCCATGCTGGCAGTGGTAGGTGTTCACTCACTGACACGCATAGTTAGTGAATGTTACCAAAGATGAACTTCATATAGTTTTACATTTAGGCCTTTTTGAAAGGTCGCATGGATGAAATGGATTTTTATTACAGGTTTAATGTGAAAAAGGAGAAAGCCTCTTAAAACGAGGACTGACATTACGTCTTATTAACGCTGACTTGCACAAGCTTAAAAAGATGTTGTGTATGAACTCTCTTGTAGTTCTGAACTGATCTGTAGTTTCAGCCTCACGTTACCTCACACATAGCAGAAGATCACTGGTAACGAGACTCATTCAGTGTCTGCTAATACCCTCACTTGGGATATCAGAATCTGTATCAGGGGAGAAAACGTTAGATCGATTTAAACTATGTGTGAGGTTAAAAAGCTCCTTCAGTGGTCTTTTAAAAAAATAAAACAATGGTATAGCTCAAGAACACATACATCTTTCTTTCTCTTTGTTTGTCACTGGTTGCAGCTGATTATAAATTACTGAATATTTGCTGCTGATTAAAATGAAATTAAATGTATCATACTGTAGGCTCATCTATTCATGCATTCATAATGAAGGGTGTGAATACAATGAATATGAATGTATGAAAAGTGTATAACCAGGTGTACAGTGTAGCATCAGGTCACACCAAGACACTTTTCCATTGGGTTATGTCCTTAATCACACATTATGTACTCCTGTTTAACACTCTTCACTGTATATTGCCATTAGATAGTATTTTCTTTTTGCCTGTCAGACATCTTTTGACACAAGGATGGGGATCAGAGCAGTGCTGAACAGTGCTGCAGCAGTGGCCTGTGCTGGTAACAGCGCAGCCTCTCTGTTTCCAAGCAGAGTCTCGCTGGCTGGGGAGCAGGGGGAGTGTTGCTGGCTTTCAGCAGCCAATCAGAGGCTGCGGGTGTGTTCGGCCAGGTAGAGCCACATCGCCAGGGGCAGGGTGTGTGTGTGTGTGTGTGTGTGTGTGTGTGTGTGTGTGTGTGTGTGTGTGTGTGTGTGTGTGTGTGTGTGTGGGGGAGAGGGAGAGAGAGAGAGAGAGAGTGTGTGTGTGTGTGTGTGTGTGTGTGTGTGTGTGTGTGTGTGTGTGTGTGTGTGTGTGTGATATGATGTCCCCTTGGGCAGCAGTAGAATTGATGAGGCAGCAGACCTGTGTGTCCTGCCAATGTCATCCTGAAGGTGACGTAAGCAACCATGGCTGCCTCTCTCTCTCTCTCTCTCTCTCTCTCTCTCTCTCTCTCTCTCTCTCTCTCTCTCTCTCTCTCTTCCTGATCACTCACTCACTGGCTCTCATTCTACCTGCACTCTTTATGATGATGGGTCTTTAACTATCCCTCTTTCCATTATCTCTTCCCCTCTTTTTTCTATTCTTGCCCTCCACCTTTAAAATATCTCCACCTGATTTTCTGCTTTGTCTCCTGTTTCTTTTTTTGTCTTCATCCCTCCCTCTCTGTCTCTCTCGGTTTCTCCTCTCCCCTCAATCTGAATTTCTCTCTCTTTCCTCTTCTCTTGCTCTCTCTATCCTCTCTGGTGGTGGTGTCCTTGAGAGGTGCAGTGCTACTGCTAACTGTCTGCTACAGGGAGCAAAGAGAGGGGGAGGGGAAACCTGTGGGAGACGGAAGGGCCTTGTTGTCGACACAAGTCCTGGTGCACTGCGAGATATCTAAACATTGTCTATTCCACATCGTTTAGAGTGTTTTTGTCGGCTTTTTGTCTGGCTAGCATTGTGGGGAGCTCCCCGAAGGGTTCTTTCAGCCATGTGGCCGGACGCTTGGGTATAAATCATCTCCAATAAATGGTTTAGAAGACAACGATTCAGCAAGTTAAGTGCTTACTGGTGCTCCTGTCTGTACTGTGTGTCCTGTGTGATGGGAGTTAAAAGGCTAGATACAAATCCACTGTCTTTCATCTGTGAGGAATGCTTTTTTCTATAATGGGCAACCTGTCCTAGACCACTGCTCGGTCCTCTTTTTCTGTTGCTGATGGTTGAAAGTTTTGCCCTCAGTTTTAAATAGCCAATTAAATTTGTACTACAAGCAGTCTGAACACTGACAAAACTGAAGTCTTCTGTGTTTAAGAGCTGTAAAGAGTTGTATAAGTGTGTATAATCCTCAAATAAGAAACATGCATGCTTTCACATGAGACATTTGTTCACAATACTGTGTGTATTCACTTATATTTAGACATTTTGTAATGCGTCTTCACCCCATCCCAGTATATATATTTTTCTGCTGAGGGCAGGAAAGTGCATTTGCCCTGAACCCTTTTTCTGACCAGTTGTCAGATTTTTTTGCTGCAAAGTTTTCTTTCCCCCTGCTGCTCTGTGAGGATTAGTACTTGAGCTGAAGACGTGTTTATTTAAAAAGAAGAAGAAAAAAAACACGTAGAGCAGAAAAGTGCCAGCCATGCCAGTGAGGCTGATGCTGATGCTGCTGGGTGAATTCGCCACGCCTCCAGATAGGACTGTGAGTGACATTCTTATCATTTGGAGAGTGTTAGCAAAACACGTCTGCTGGCAGTCTGTTACAGCACCAGTGAGACTTGAGCTAGCATTGTGTGGAGGTTTCCATTTCAGCCCAGCAGTAATGTCAGACTCACAATCCTTGCTGGTTAAATTTAAAGAGAATTTGGCTTGGTAGCTTTGGTGCAGAGACCAATTACTTATTTATACAAAGTAACAGTGCACACTGACACACAGAGGGGCAGATAGACCTACATAGAAAAATGCAGTCTCACTAGTGCCACTTTTAATGCACCTTCGAAAACAATGGAAATATCACAATTCAGAAGTCATGCTTGTTATTATCTGACCTGCAAACCTGCATGATTGGCCAGTAGAAACAGTTCTTCTTTTGGTGCATAATATTCTGTGATTTTGACTTTGTGACTGCCCTGTTTTATGTAATGCAGTGCAACGTCACTAGAAAATGCTGCATTAAAGGCCCTTCACACCCATGGTCCACCCACACAGGTGTTTTTGCTTATTTTGCCTGATTAGGCATTGATGCATTGCTGGCAGAATATGAAGATACTGTACTGTGCATTTGGAGGGATTTCTTAAAAAGTGACACCAGATACAAACAAACGGTGTATAGCCCCTGAATCCATTGTATTAGTGTTAATATTGGATTTTATTTAGGTGCAACACCCAGGGATGGTGCCATTTTGCTGGCAGTCTGTTGACAGTTCTGTAGTTCTTGACAGCAGGTGGGAGATATTGTCACTGTCACTGGTTTTATGCACAAGGACTGTGTTTTATGACTGCACAGCAAAATAATGCAAGCAGCAAAGAAGGAGGCTGAGGGTGCAAGGACAGTGACAGGTGAGGTTAATCACAGTGAAATTACAGATAAAACACTGTGGTTGTTAGCCGGCTGGCCATGCTTGCTCCCGCAGTTCATGTTTACAACCATATGCATGCTGTTTCCTGTCCCCCCTGCTTATGGCCACACCCTGCGAGTACATCTCACCAGGGGGCCTTTGGTCTGACTGCAGCTCAGAAAATAGATAGCTCGTCTTTGCATGACATCATTTGACAGATATCTGATCAACACGATAACTACGCTCTAGTTCAGAGTGTGCCTATCTGACATCACTCAGAAGCTGCTTTAGAAAATCACTTGCTGTAAGGTGAGAATCAAAATTAGTTTGGAAGATTTGTTTTTGTACCTAATTGGAATTCAACCGTCATTCATTTTATTATTTACACCTGTGTTTTTCCTACTGTGACATAACAAAAAGTATTCATATATTTTTAACAATATATATTTGAGATTTGCTCACATAATTGAAGTCAATTGAATTGAGTTTTAGGTATAGATGTAAAATCATCATTTTGTGAGTCATAATTCAAAATATAGGTCTATTCAACCCTTTTATTACAAAATTGATTTTCTAAGAAAACCTTTCATATTATCAAAACTACTGTGGACTGTCATTGTTTAGTTTTTGTCCATATATATAATACAAGGAAAATAGCAGATTACAACTTTGTGTTTTGGTTTGTGGTAGTCTGGCTTCCCTTTAGATCACAGACTATGCCTTTGACACATGCAGCAGACAAGTCTAGTCATACAGCTCTACTTAGACACACCTTTTGCATCAATAATCAGCTCTTAACAGGGGTTGAAAGACTAATCTCAGTCGACAAGACAGAGAGCAGTCTGAGCTTTCTGTCGTGATGTGGCACAGGACAGGATACAAGATTGTTTTCTACCTTCTCCCCCTCCTCCTCTACTCCTTCTTCGTGCCGCTGCCACCATCAACAGTGATCTGTCTTCCCTTAGCCAGACTGCTTGTCACTGATCGCTCCAATTATCCAGAACCAGGCTGACTTTGCAAAGATAGAGGCCAAAGACATTCCTGCACCAGCATCTACAACAAAAACAGTATCCCTTTAGTTGTGCCAAATGATATTCACTACTCCAGTAGAAAGTGTGTCTGATGAACAAACCCTTATCAGCCAGTCTCCTTTGGTTGTCACTCCCTTTGACTGAATTACGGGATTTTCCAGTGTTTCCTTAGAAGTCTAATTTCATTTAATGAGACTTTGTACTGTGTGAGACCCCACAGTGTGTTGTTCCTCCCTGTGTACACATCTCTGAATTGAAGAGAGACAAGACAAGCTCTGACTTACCACTATCTGATTTTCTTCTCTTTGGTGAATGTGCTCCATAATATAATGAGGCGATTTTGCAGGGAATTAAGTGAATGAATTATACATCCACATGGCCGTTTGGGATGAACCCAAATTAGAATTTCCAATGGAGAGAAGTTGTGGGATGAATGAGCAGGAACAGAGGAAAAGGGAAGAGGGGGAAGGAAAGGATGGGAAAGGGAAGGAGAGGAGATGAAATGAGAGGATGGTAAAGAAAGGAAAGAAAAGGAATGAAGGATGAATGGGCAATGAAAGAATGGGAAAATAATAGAAAGGAGAGGAGAGGCAAAGGAAAGGAAAGGATTAAAAAGATAAGGATGGGACAAGAAAGATAGTAAAGGGAAGGAGAGTAGTGGCAAAGGAAAGGAAAAGCTGGGAAAGAAAAGGAAACAAAAAAAAGAAGCAGACATAAAGAAGGTGAAATTAAAGGAAAGAATGAGAAGGAGAAGGAAAGGGGGTGATAAAAAGTTGACGCCATGTTGAGTCAGTAGTTAATGGGCTTAAAAGTGGAAAAATATAATCAAAGTCAAAAACAAAATTCTCCATAAAATTTTGTCTGAATAACAAATCGCAAAATGCAAAGAGTTCCCAAAAACAGCTGTTTAGATGACAAAATGTCAGTGGAGTGTTTTGCTGCTGCACACACACTGTCATCAAAGTGACACAGAAAATGGATGTCATTTTCACTCTCATTTGGGTGTTTGTCAGTCCCCTGTAGGTGCTGTGACGCACTGGCCAAACGCTTCCTCCCTCTCCTCTGTGACACTGGAGAGATTTGAGTTTGGCCTGGTGATGATCGATACGGCGCACTGTGACATGGCTCTCAAAGTCAAGTCATTAAATGCCACCATCTAAGTTCAATCAAATCAGCTTTTGCTGCTTCATTCATTCAGAGTTAGCCGAGTCACAATCCGCTGGAATGAGTTTCATGTCTAACCACAGCTGCTTGGTTGCTGCATCTCTGCAGGGAGTGTGAGGTTTTCCCTCACCGCCAGACCACCCCACACCTACACTTTGTTCACAATCAGCACTTCTATTGTATGAAAGGCACACCAGCTGCAGTGTTAGCTTTGACACGTCGGGTAAAGAGTTGTGACACAGGGTCATTTCTTGAGGCCACTCTCCATCTGCAGATGTCAGGTAGCAGACTCACTCATGCAGGTGAGACTTTGTGTTGTGTAACTCCATCAGAGGAGCTGCTGCCCCCTCCCAGGACACGTTTGCTTACGTAGTTGCTGAATAATTCAAATGTTACATGTTTGGTTTATTTATGTTGATGTTATATGGCATAAGGGAGCAGTGTGGGTGAGAGTATCAGTCATAAACACGCTTTGCTTTTTCTGGGCAGAGTGACAATACTTTTCCTGTCTAACACTGTGAGGTCATGGTGTACCAACATCCCCTCTGCAGAAACAGTGTGTAGTATGACTTGGGTGGGTAGCATTAAGCCTACATACAGTTCAGGAAGCATTTGTTTTGACTGTTTTGGCTCTGTAATCCAGCAAACTGGATTTGAAACAGAACAGGGACTGTGAGGTTTTTATCGTTTGCCACCTACTGTTCCTCATGTGAGATGATGTCTGCGGATTAGACTCTTTGCATTTCATTCAAAGTGGTCACACACAGCTACAGCTATGCTAGCAGCTCTGTGTACTTGGGTACAGCAGTGCCACCCTCACAATGAGAGTGTTAACATGCTGATGATTAACAGGTAGTATTTACCACGGTCACCATATCTTGTTAACAACAACATGTTAGCTTGCTGACAGTTTGCATTGAGTGCAAAATAAGAACAGCTTAGGCTGATGGGATTATCATTAGTTTTGCAGGTGATTGGTCATAAAAGTATTAAAAGGTCCAAATCTGACCTGAAATGAAAAGTCTGGGGATAGCCAATGTTATTATATACCCCACCATGACCACCACCACCAAAAAACCCCACAAAACAAAAACATAAAGAATAAAATATTGTATATCCCACAGAATATTAAATCCTTGAAAATGTTTAGACCAAATTTATTGAAAGAGTCTAATGTTCAAAAATAGTATTACGTTTACTGTCCCCAGGATAATGCACCAGGCTTATATTCCCACACATACAATCCAACTGAGCATGTGTTTCACTGGCTGAAGACAAGACTTAAAAATAAGCAAGAACTGAAGATAGCTGAAGTACAAACCTGGCAGAGTAGAGCCCAGGGAGGATGCCAAGCGTCTGCTGATGTCTACGGGTCATAGAGTCCAGCCATCCTTTGAGACCTTATTTAAATTTATGTTAACTTGTTACTTTCTGTCTCAGATCTGTGTGCAAAAAACACTTCACACAGTTCATCTGATGTGGATGTAATCACACTCAACACGTTCTGACTGCACTGCAAATACATTCTGTAGTTGAGATAATTTAGGTTCTGGTGCTAATGTGACCCTCGTTATCTGAAATGGTCAGGTGTGTTTAGTTTGGTGTTTCAGGCACAAAGACAATTTCAGCTGAAATTACATTAATGTGGAGTATCTAGGAAATCTATTTAGGAAAATGAGGATTTCATTGCCCTGTACTGCCAGAGTCTCCCTGTGTACACAAGTAGTCTGTTATGTACAACTAGAAATCTTTGTTTGCCAAATATGTTGCTATCTTAGAAACAGGGAGCCAGTCTGTCTCTCT
This sequence comes from Dicentrarchus labrax, assembly GCF_905237075.1. Taxonomy (NCBI): domain Eukaryota; kingdom Metazoa; phylum Chordata; class Actinopteri; family Moronidae; genus Dicentrarchus; species Dicentrarchus labrax. Next base: position 11,810,250 of record NW_026136701.1, on the reverse strand, counting down.
GAGTACAAACAATTTCCAGTTTAGACATTTATTGGATTCTGTTGAGGATCCAGAGCTTTCAACAAGCATGCAAGCAGGTGGACCTCATTGTTTTGCTCGGGGCCTCTGACAGGCCACACGGCTCCTGATGCAATATGGTCTGTAGCAGAAATTAACCTGGGATCTTGTGGTTGTGTGGTTGTCTTGCTCTGAAGCAAACCCGCTGAAGATCTTGATGTCACTTGATGCCAGCTCATCGTTTTTGTTGCGTTCATCCTGCACACAGTGGAGGTTTAGGACCGATGGGATAGAGGCGGTATGGACGATGACTTCCTCAGTCTCTGAAAGTTGTGAGTACACAGTGTGTGCCAACCCAGTGAATTGTCTCTCAAAATTGTGTTTTGGACAGCTTTAGTGGTGCAGGGTTGAGCTGTGCTTCTTATAAAGCTTTCCATTTGAGGTGGGTTGAAGTGCACATAGTGTGACAGCAAAGTACAAGGAGAATCTTTTTCTCTCAACAGTTTGCTGTCTGGTCTGTTTATCGCCACATCTATCACCCTCCGCCCTCTCTGCAGCCCAGCCACGTAGTTTCTGGTTTCTCAGTGGTCACTTTGGATGGGTTGTGATTAGCATATCTCAACAATAGAAGCTGACTGTTTGTGTTGTTGCCTTGTCGGACCCTTCACTTTTTATCGATCTGGCATTGATTAACTTCTAGGTAGCATTGATCATGCGGCGAGTGTGTTCATTTCAGTTGACAGCTGAAGGACGTGTGCTTGCACGGTTTTGTGTGGTTGTTTGTATTGTCTTTGTTGACTAACTGGAAGAAATACAGGTAAAACATCCTCAGAAAGATATCTTGTTTATCTTCATTGATAAGCAGCGCCCTTTTGGCTGTAGACTGTAGTTTGTGTGTAATATTTTGCCCACCCAAAAGTAAAATACTAGAAAACCCTCTGAGGATAAAGCAATACAGTTCAACAGCACCATAAACTACAGTCTCCAAAATGGCAATAAATTTGAACCAGCAGCACTCTAAAACAGTTTCAGTGTAAACTGAACATTATAACCTTCATGGGGGTCAGATTTACCGCAGGACTGTTGTGTTTGACTGGCAACTGAGAGTAGCTTTCAATGTAGTTAAAGAAACAAATGTGCAAGTGGTTACTGAATGTCATATCAAAGAATGGCCTATATTTTTCTGTGCTTTGATGTGGATAAATGTAAAAATATCATAAGATCTCTACATAATTTCCTGCTGTATATGTAGACATAAGTGTTCGAAGATATGGACACATGTGAGCTGATCCCTATACTTTAAAACATGTGTAACCAATTACAAGGTTGGTGGAGTGTAAAGTGTGTTTTATTCATGGCTTTTTTTATTCTTTTTGTTTATTTAAAGCATAAACATGCCAATATTTTATATCTTTAGTATTCTCAACAAATTCCACAAAAAAGCCAAAACCAACGATGTGTTAGTCTGTTTCTCAATACTTAAAAAAAACAAAAACCCTGTCTATAGCTCTTACCTATGTGTTCCTCTTAGATGTAAGTCTTTGAAAACTGGTCACAAATGTATATAATACATTTTTAATAGAGCTGAATAATTTCCTAAATCAGCTGTGCACTGTAGTTTTTTAGCAAACATCACAAGAGAAAATAGTGCATTGTGTGGGGACTACATTCAGCTGCGGAGAAATACACATTTGAGTATTTAACAGCAGCAGGACAGTGTATGTGGGAATAACATGAAATAACCTACAGAGCCCATTTTCATCATAATGGAGGAACATGTTACGCACTGCAATTGTATATCTCCTTGATGTGTTTTTATTTTTGATAAACAAGCTATAAAGCTATACAAATACTTGTTGGTAGGATCAATGTTGGTTTAGGTCTCTTTAACAGGGACAATACAATTAAAAAGAATACAAGATGCTTTTAAAATGATTGTATGCACTGTATTAACAGAACATTTTCTCCCTCCGTCCTGCTCCCTCTCAGTACAAACAAGTGGAGCAGTATATGTCCTTCCACAAGCTGCCTGCTGACTTCCGACAGAAAATCCATGACTATTATGAGCACAGATACCAGGGCAAGATGTTTGATGAGGAGAGCATTCTGGGAGAACTCAGTGAGCCTCTCAGAGAGGTAAGACACACTATAAGTATCAGCAACGTTGAAGTTGTACTACTAAGATTATTTTTGTGTTTGAGGCACTTAAAATTTTTCATTGCATTCACTGTGATCTTTCAGTGATGTTTGATTTTTTAAAACCTTTATTTGGGAGTTTTTTCATCACATATGCTGCAAGATTATACTTAAATCCCTGAACACACCATTCATGCATGCAGAAAGAGACACTGCAGTATAGTGTTTCAGTTTTACATTTGACACATATCTTTCTTGTTGTTGAACACACCAAACAATGTTTCTTTTCTTAGGAAATTGTAAACTTCAACTGCCGAAAACTGGTGGCATCCATGCCACTATTTGCCAATGCAGAGCCAAACTTTGTGACAGCCATGTTGACTAAGCTGCGCTTTGAGGTATTCCAGCCACATGACTACATTATAAGAGAGGGCACTATCGGGAAGAAGATGTACTTCATTCAGCACGGAGTCTGCAGCGTCATCACTAAGGGCACTCTGGCAATGAAACTTTCTGATGGCTCTTATTTTGGAGGTAGGATACAGTTTTTAGTTTACATGTTGTTCTTTGCTGGTGATGGCCAGCCTGTTTTTCTTTTGCTGTTACACTTTCTCCTTCCTCGTTTCAGAGATCTGTTTATTAACAAGGGGCCGGCGAACAGCCAGCGTGCGAGCAGAGACTTACTGTCGACTCTACTCTCTGTCTGTTGACCACTTCAATGAGGTGCTGGAAGAATATCCCATGATGAGACGAGCCTTTGAGACGGTTGCCATTGACCGTCTAGACCGCATAGGTAAAAAAACAAACAAAGTTAAAACAAAGTATAGATTCACAACAGAGTTAAATTAGACATATGGATCTGATCAGACATATGGGTACATAAGCATAGGCATGAAAAATCTGTACAGCATTATTGTAAAATAAACAAAGCACTCTAAAATGAACCCCATGTACAGAAAATAAAATAATATTGAGCTTAGGAGATGTTTCCAGAATATTAATGTTGAAATAGGCAGTAAAATGAGCTGTGCTGTTCCCTCAGAATGACACAGGACACTGTAACAGTAGATAAGAGTACAGGGTGACACATCCATTTTCCTCAGGGCTTGTTCTGCTAGAGGATGTACCTGGTGTGAAGGACATCACATGCTATATCTAACTCATATTGTTCTTCCTTTCCAAATCCTCTTGTTTCCATATATTTATGCTTTGTTGGCTTTTCGTCCTCTCTGTCCTGTCCTTTCTCATTTCTGTTTCTAGCTCTTTAATAATCGATCAATGTATTTCATTCTGCAGGTAAAAAGAACTCCATCCTGATGCACAAGGTTCAGCATGATCTCAACTCTGGTGTCTTCAACAACCAGGAGAATGAGATGATCCAGGAGATTGTCAAGTACGACCGTGAAATGGTGAAGCTGGTGGACCTGCAGCGGCCGCGGGCCATGTCTATGACCCCTTCCATTGGCGGTATCTTTGCTCCTCCCGGCCAGCCGCAGACAGGCTCTGCTATTGCCACTCTTCAGCAGGCTGTGGCCATGAGCTTTTGTCCTCAAATGGCGAGTCCCCTGGTGGGTCCAGGGACTCTGCAGTCTCCTCGTATGGTAAGAAGGTTCCAGGTATTGCAGAACCTGGCCAGCCCAGTCTCCATGTCTCCTCTGCAGTCTCAACCCCCTCAGGCATTCGGAGGGGCGTTTGGATCTGCAATCTCCAGCCCGCCTGTCCAAAGCCCGCTCGCAGCTTCAGGACGGACTTTCCAGTACATGGCGAGCGCGGGACCCTCTGGTTCCCAGTTGTCCCTAGTACAGCACCATGCACCTAGCCCCACACAGACCCAACAGAGGCCTGCCTCACACAAGAGCACCCACTCCCTTCATACAGGTAGCTTGAGCCAGGATACCCGGGCCCTGTCTGCCTCCCAGCCTTCACTCCCCCAGGAGGGAACGCCACAAGCTGCCTCTGCAGCCCCCAGCCCTCCCCAATCCACCCGCACCTCCAACAACTCCATCGGTCCCCCTCAGCCCCCTCACCCCAGCCTGCCAGGGCCTTCAGGGGTGGGGAGATCGGCAGGAGCCCAACAGAGGGTGGCCTTTGCCTCCACACCTCCTCCCGGTGGACCTGCTGGAATGGGGGCAGCAGCTGCTGGATCAGGACCTCCAGACTCTGGAGTTCCCAAGAAAGATTCAATTGTCAGCCTTCCAGAGCTAGACTCTGCCAGATCCCGGCTGTCTTCCAACTTGTGACCCTGGTAGAGTTCAGGAAAGAGGCCTTTTTTGTAGGAGAATCTGTTTGTTTTAGGTCAGTCCAGCTGATCTGTCAGCCTGCTAAATGACCAATCAGCTACCGTCAGCACCACCAGTCATTCAACCTGGATGCACTGTGTGCTGGTGTCAGCAGAAGGAAAAGAGCAACTCAAAGTCTTGAGACACTTTGGCTAGGAGGAGTCTATACAATTAAACTAGTATAACGTAAGGTTGAACTGGTCTAATCTACTGTGCCAGCACCTTTAGTCTTAGTATCACCCCTTACACTCTGCTTCCAAACACCTACTGTATATCGCTGTCTTTACTGTAAAGATATGAAGAAAAGTATGATTAATGTAACTATTGCATACTGTGTAGAATCCATGCAATGCAATCTAGCAGGAGCTGGACTTAAAAATGAAAATCAGGGACTTGAGGTCAAATGACAATGACATTTTAAGTGTTCAAAAAGTGTTTTGAGTGTAATTTTTCCGTATAAGCTGTCGTAGCAAAAGAACACATTGCTCTTCATATTGTTTAAAATAGTAGTGAAAATAGTGTTTTAGACCGCTGGTCGATCTTACATCGATGTGTAAATAGTTGATGAAAAAAGTACGGAGGGATATTATATTCATTGTATCTACCCAAACCAAAGTTGAGCTTGAACACAAAGTCTGGTTGTGTCTGTATCAACTAAAAAAGAAACATAGAAGAAAATGCCATTTATTTAACTGCCTTGATTCAACGTTAGAAGCCATATATTTGGTTTGTGTGTATGTATATATGTGGGTGTAAGTTTGTGTGCGTGAGTTTGTTGGTACGTTTTGGTTCTATTTTCAGAGATTGGACTCACACACTCTCTACACTGCTTTGTCAAGCGAGATTGGTTTGATGTGCTGACGGTGGCACTGACCTGTTTTCATGAAACATCTGGGAGGCGGTCAGCTGTTTGGCCAGCGTACTGATTGTAACCCTGAAGGCAAAGGTGGTTAAATAATCTGAGCTTTATCAAAAGGAAACATTTGTGAACAACCCATACTGTATACTTGCTTGTTTTTGTCTAGGTTTATTGATTAACACATGCAATATAATTCTGCAATACTCTACCCCGCCTATATATAAATATATATGAATATAAATATCTATACATATGCTGTACAGGAAAGTGAACTTGTTTCTTTTTCCTTTTGTTTTTATTTTTAATGTGAAATCTTAAAGAATCCAGCAGCTATTGTGGCTTCACTTGAGGTATTGTAATCCAGTGACCATGTTGTTACCTTAACCAAAAATGTTTGAGGGAATGAGTGGACGTGCAGTGTCATTTTCATAAAAACAGACGGGACAAACTGCTTAAAACTGGTTTAGAGTCACAGGAGGAATTCACGCTTTGAGTTCAGCAAATCAGATCCTCAAAAACGTCACTTTAAAGCCCATTTGAAGATATTAAATTGTAAGACGAATGGTAGGTATGGGGTGAGAAACAAGGGGCAAGAATGCCCCTCACTTGTAAAAACTCTATGTGCCCCTTATCACCCAAAACTCCCATGAATGTCTCAACATTTAGACCCACAACAATCCTATTGTTCAAATTTTGGGATTAAGTTGAGGCTTTGGTTATATTTATTCTAAATATTCTGATCCTGCTGAACCTAAAAGCCTTCTCTTGCTGAATGTATGCCATACGAGAAGGAAGACAGCTAATCAGATATAAACTGCCATGTAAATAAAGGGACAGAGGTTTAAAGAGGCTTTTACGATGCAAGGGGGTTGTGGGCATTGCTGTATGTGTTGCTGAGTGTCTGTGCAATCTTTTTTGGTTCGATGATGCTTCTCTGGATAGAACGTTGCTGTATTTAACCTGTATGCTACACCCCCCCCATACACCCTATCCCCAGATCCAACATGAGAGGATACATTTTTTTTAGCTAATTCATTGAAGAGGGCATGAACGAGATGCAAGTCGTAACCACTTTGAACTCCTCGGTCCAAAGCGAGCACTGAGGACATTCAGTTAAGCACCTTCTGTTGCACTTCGACCTTGTAATCAAAATGAAAATCAATGCTCTATTCTCTTAAAGCGGTTGTAGTACTTCTCCTGGACCCATTATCTGGTTAAACTGTAAGGACGAAAAGTGAATCCAATTAGTATGGAAAAATAGGCAGCTGATTCAGTGTGTTAAACAAACACGGCGTCCAACTTTTTCAGCTCTGAGTATTGATCCAGAGCCAAACTGTAAAATCGATGCGATGGACATTTCACTCAGGTTTGCTACCTTTCCAGAGAGATGTATTGATTGCCGCGGCGTGGCTTTCCATTGATTTATGTAAACTTGTCTATCCTCCCACAATCAACTTGTTGATTTAACCAAGCTGAAAAGATTCCCCTTGAATTTTGATTGGCTGAGAAAAACAAGGTGGATGTAATGGAGTTTTAACCCTTAGATTGTTATTCGCATAGCTCGCTGCCGTTTTGTGTTGATCAGTTTTCTTCAGTGCTGGAAAACTCTTGAAACAAGGTGTAGGTGATTGTTTTTATCCAAGGGCTTCATTGTATGGCTTGTAAACCCTGGCTCATTGTTTCTTTCTTTTTTTCACTTTCTGTTTGATCAGTAACATGCACTAAACCTTGTTCTTTGTCATACCTGGGTCAAAGTGCTGCAACCTGCTTCATCAGCAACACAGGAACTTTGTATTGCTTTTTTCCTATGGGAAAGGTACATGCCAAAATACCAATGCAATTGTCAATGAAGTCCATTTGAGTCAATAGCTGTTGTGTGCTTCAATACTGTTCCAGTGCAATCAATTGGTCCTCTTCCCTATTCCTTTGTGCTAATACCAGAGTTTGCCCTATTAAGCTGCTATCAGGACTGTGCTGATATTATTTGAATGAGTCCACAGTCAGTGAGAGCAAGATGGAAGGAGAGTTAAAGAGCTAATGTTTCAGGCAATATCAGGCACCGTCTCTATTTCATTGCATCCATCCAGTAAGATACTGTAGTGTGTAATTCACTCCCACTCAAAGGATGGCATCCCAGACACTTTGATCAGTACCACTCTGTTTCAACCCTCAGCCATGAGGCTGATACAGCCCTGGCAAAGCACATACTTCTGTCAGTTATCTGTTTTGTGTCTGTGTCACAAGTGTGTTCAGTCAGTTGGCTTCCAGCCACTGTCGGCATGTGTGTGCGATATAGTGCTGTATTTGCCTGATGACGGGGGGTTCAAAGTGCGATTGTTTAATGGTTCTTCTTCTGGACCTTGCTGTGAAGTGGGATTTAAATCCCTCATACATGTTTGACACTGACTGACAATTATTGAGACTATCCAAGTTTCAAACCTCTCATTCTTGCTGTACCAGATATTAAGGGTACTGAATGCCTTGGTGTTGATATGTTAGCAAATCAGGGTATTATTTTTGTTTGTAAAAGTGTCTTTGATTTATTGGTATATTTTGTTTGGTTATTGTTTTTGCAATGTGCCCCATGCACATGGACTGTATATACCTTGTGCCTAGTATATCTAGTTTCCACATAGTCTATTTTTGTGGTATGTATGTGCCTGTAAAAATGCAAATATGTGTTTTTATTTTCAACTTGCAATATATGTAAAAAAAAAAAAAAAAAAAAAAAGAAAAAAAAAAAAAAACATTAGATGAAGACTAGTATTGCTGAATTAAAATGACAATGTCAGTATATATAATTTTCCCTGATTTGGGAAACACAAAATTGCACATTTTTGTTGGTTTGAGCCTTCCAACACCATGCGCGCTGTACTCTGTACTTTCATGTTCTGTACATATGGTATACACAGAGATGTGGGGCACATTGTTGTGTTTTACCACAACCTGCTGTATAAGAAACATTTTCTACAGTGAGAGGGTGAGCTCTGACAGGCTTCTGGTGGATATCGGCAGTCTAGACGTTAGCTTAGATGACCTGCTTGCTGCACAGAGCCAAAAATGAGTGAATAATAAATAAGTAACAAGGTGGAGATGCCCGCACAATTTCAATACAGAAACAAACCAAGGCTGTGCACATGCTGGAAAATCTTCCTCAAACCATACTGTTGCACAGGTCTTTAAACTCTAATGCTGGCTGCACACTGATCTGGTGTTTACCATTAAAAAAAAAAGATCTCTCCAAGGCTGAATTTGGCTCACAAGCCTCAGCAGTCACAAGCTCGACTCCTAGTTGAGTTACCTTGACAGATTATAACAGAGTGCATGCTTGTATTTTTCTTATCTAAACAGAGTTTTATGTGCGATTCTTAGTGGGACCTTCAAATCTAGACACTGTCGTGTACCAACTACTGTACAATGATTTTATTTAGTCTAACAGTTAAACCTTTGTGTCGTAGCTACTGTAGCCTGCTTAGCTTACCTAAGCCTTCTCTCTGCTTCAGGACTCTGTGTATTGTGTGCTTGAGTTTGTGCGTGCGTGTGTGTGTTCCTGTGCCTTTCCTTCTATAATGTTGGTCCCACTGGAGAATATGATGCCATTTAGGGGTTTGAAACCCACGTAAAGCTGAGAGAGACGCCAGCACAAGCTGGAAAGTGTTATACAGTCACAACTTGTTCTAAAAAATAAAAAAACCCAACACTGTAATGCTCCTAGAAATGACTCTCGCACATCCCTAGACTTAGTAGCATTCCACAGCATGCACGAGCAGCTCGGTGTGGGCATCCAGACACACTTTACCAGCACCATGTAGACAACAGCACAGATATCTGACACAGCATGTGTCCTCTCTCTTTCTCTCTCTGGAGGCCAATCTGCAACCATCTCAGGCTGTGCTCGGCTTCTGCTCTTAACAAAAAGGTTCAAGTATTTCAGAATGCCAGCTCTGTCTAAGTTGATGTCTACAGTCCAGGGACAAATCAGCTCCCAGCCCGAGCCGCAGCACTTCCAAATCGATCTCACAGGATCAGGGGGATACTTGAGATTCTGGTGATATTTGTCGCCGTCCAGTCCTTTCAGACTGAGATGCACAGCTGGCGGCGAGGGTGTGGGGGCTGATTTGAGCCTGCGTCCAAAAGGCTGTCTTGTCCACCACCTCTGCTGGCCGAGAACAAAGAGCCACACCCTGGTCTCTCTCAATAAGCTGGTCTGTCAGTCAGTGGCAATGTCGTTTAAGCGTTCGTAAAAAGACGATACATTGTTGTGCAATAAAAAGATGAGCGCATTGGCATACTTACCTCTGTGTGTGGACTTTTATTCATTTGTGTGTCTTTGTTGGTCAGCATGATACGCTTGATGATTTTGAACAATACATGTGAACCTCCTAAAGTTACACTGGTAGCAGCAAACATATGCACACAAACACACCTCAACCTTGTAAATCCGTCAGCAACCCCTCCACCCTTGTTCTCCCCCACATTAGATGAGATCTCTCTCTCTCTCTCTCTCTCTCTCTCTCTCTGCAGACAGGGGCTCTGCTGCATCCCTGATGAGATGTCTGAGCTCAGTCTAAGAGCTTTCCATTGAGTGTGTGTGTGTGTGTGTGTGTGTGTGTGTACGCACACAGCAGCAAGTGTATTTATTCCTGTACCTAGGAGTGCGTGCGTGCACATGCAAGCCCTAGTTTTGTATTTGTCTGATATGGAGAGAGAGTAAATGAACCAGTGGAAAGAGTGTATGTGTGTGAAAGGGTAGGTGGGTGTGTGCGTCAGAGATGAGGGCAGTCCAAGGACACACTCCTCTGGCAGCCTGGGAGCAGCACCCACCCGTTCCCTCTCCGTCTATTTCCCTTCCTTTCCCTACGCGCGCGCACACACACACACACACACACACACACACACACACACACACACACACACACACACACACACTGTCTGGATCCTCAGTGATTATGCATGGCACACTGAGATAGAAAGATTAAAATTACATGCAAGGTGAGCTTTCGACACAGAGCTTTACACCATTCATGTTGCCTCCTCACATCTACATGCAGCTGGTACAAATGTGGGTGAGGCCATCCGCAGTGCGTGTACGTAGTTTTACCTTGACGTGACATAATGTCCTCTCTCTCTTTAGCTCTATTGACACACACTCTTCCTCTCTCTATCCATTTCATTGTAATTCAATGAGGAAGCAATGTACTGATAGTGGCTGCAGGCAGATACTACACCAAGTTGTGAAGCTATAGGCCTATGTAGTCTGAGTATATAGTTTCATCCTGTATACGGCCGAGGATTGTCCTCTACCTCGTTTCCTCTGCAGTGCCGGTCCTCTACTGTGTCCCTGGTTGTCCTACTTCAATTAATCATATCAGCATCTCCTGCACTACCCCCCTGGCTGTTTACCTCCAGAGGGCAATTTGCTTATTTAGCTCCTTACTGGTATCCTCCTCCCCTCCCGTGCCATCCATCTCCTTCCAGTTCCCTCGCACCGCTTCATGACTGGTCTTTGAAAAATGTCCCCTGTTGTCCGCTTGTAGAAGCTAAAACATTTCAGGGGTCTTCCCAGCAGAATCTGCATTTTCAGCAGCTGCGATTCATGAGTGCAGGTGCAGTTTGTTACTGTTGGAACATTTGCATGTGTTCTTCTGAATGTGCAAAGAAAACTCTGTGTGTGTGTGTGTGTGTGTGTGTGTGTGTGTGTGTGTGTGTGTGTGTGTGTGTGTGTATGGAAAGAAGACACGCACACAAACGCTTCTGCCGTCACATTTCCTCTTTTCTGAAGCCGCTTCAGCCATGTCTCTCTTCACTGGGGAGCAACACAGCTCAAATCTGAATGCCAGGATTAGCATTTGGTCCGAGCTCTGACTCCATGAATGAGTCAGTGAGCAAGGCAGAGAGAGAGCGAGAGACAGAGAAAGATACAGTAAATCATCTTGCAGCCACAGGCAGCCTCCAGTAACATCACAGTTGCTGGACAGTGGGCTGGGGAGGAAGTGACAAGTGCGTCAAGCTGAAATGATCAAGAGAAAAACACACAGTAAGAGACAAGATGGAAGGGTCACATGATCTTCTATAAGCTATGTCATCTTATTAAAAGAATAAATTAAACTGAATTTGTTGGTCCTGTTATCTTTGGTCCCTGACGGGGTTTGTTTTGCTTTGTTTCATTGCTCATGTTGACAAAAAGAGATTTTTTCCTCTGACTAATCTAAACTAATCTGACTAAGTGTATCTTCATCCAAGGACACTTGGCCTATAAATCACGTGACCTTAACCAAACTGTAATTCAGTCCGCCTTTCAATGGCACACTTACTGCAGACATACATCAAAAGGCGAAGGTTTTTCCTTCTTGTTCCAGCTGTCTAGTAATCCAAGAATTTAAGAATTTAATTTACACAATACTACCTGTGCTGTAATATTTGATTTGTTAGAAATGGATTACATAACAGTTTTTAAACCACTTTACATATATTTGCAACTGTATTATAATTATTTTGTATTGTGAATATTGTTTTTCATATCGTGAACACAAATCAAAGCCAACTATTAAAATGTGGCCAAGTTCCAATGTTATTAACTGTTTTATATGATTATGGCTACTTTCTCATCAGTATTGCATTTATACAGTTACATTGTTTCATTTCAATCATACAGAAATTCATAAAATGTAGATTTGCACAATCCATCATGTAGTGTTTACCAATAGTGAGATGTGAATTTAGGCTTGTGATTCAAAGCTTTACAGTCAAATTGGTTGCTAAGTTGAGAATGTAACAATATTTCTTATCAAATACTTTACTACTATACTCTAATATCTGCTTACAGACACAGATTATGTAATGAGCAGTGGGTCTCTTGGGGGACAAGTGGAGGAGGAGGAGGAGGAGGAAGAGGGCAGTAGCAGTAACAAGGTCACAGCCTGCATGCAGTATGCAGCTCATATGTACAATTTTTTATATAAACTGTGAACTGTTTAAATGTGGATTTCTGAGAAAATCCCTACTGTTCTTAAAATAAAATAATACTTCAGCATCTATTTCTTATCAACTAATCTAATGGCTTTTAATGGCTTTCATTATTACATTTTCCTTCTCTTGAAAGAATAAAGATTAAAAAAAGAGAAACGAGGCAGAGGCGAGAGGAGCTGAAAGGGTGGCCGCTGGGCTGTCTGTGAGCAGCTGGCTCGAGCAGCACTCCATGCATCTGCTCCGCTAAACACTTCCCATTACAGACGACCCAGAAACGTCCATGAACCCGCTGGCCAAGAGAACAGGAGAGAAATAGAGAGGATGAAGTTGAAAAAAAAAAAGCAGAGAGCAAAGCTGTGAAATGCTAGCAATACGGAGAGGCAAGAAATGTGATTCATGAAAAAAATCTCCAGGCAGATAATATGACCTTTTTTTTCTCCTCACAGCACTTTGTTTCGTTAGCAAAACATTTAATCTCTGCGGGTCTTTAGGCTCTTTCAACTGTGATTGTTCAGTGACAGAAAACAAAGGCCCCCACTCAGTGATTTCACTCTGTTCTGTTCTGTCAAGGTCTGTACTCAGTGACACTGTGGCTATTCATCAGAGCAGACACACTCACACATTCACGCACACGCAGTGAAAGAAATATTCCCTGAGTGTGCCCCTCGTTGCAAAGCTTCTATTAACTAATCAGACATTCAAAGTGCAACAACACATGCAAAAGTAACTACACCATCTTCGTGTGTGTGTTAATATATCATTGCACTCTTTCTATTGAATTCACCGGCACCATGTGGAGCTTTTGACCCTGTGTGGCTCTATAAAGCAATGTTTTTGAGTTGTTTGTAGGAGGACGCCGGTGACACGTTCTTGCCAAATGTGTGACATTAGTCCACTGAGCTACAGGTGGCAGCAACGTGCCAAGAAATGTAGCAATACGCCAACAAAGGCAGCGAAGAGGAAGACTGGTTGCAAGCATACATGGATGTAAACAATACAGGCGTGTCTCTTATTCAGAAAGTAAACAGAAATTACCCCTCTGGATTAGCTGTTGTAACTATCTGCACCGGGATCAACATCTTGACCAACTTGCTGGCGAACCAAACTAGATACCGGAATGATTTATGTAACATTGAAGTTTATTTGGAAAGTGTTAGGAGGCTTGCATTTCTGAAATGCAGGCTGTGGGAGGTTATATTTGAGGTGAAAATGCTCATATGCTTGGGGTAGAGCAACTCTTTTTTTCTCTTTGATTTTGACAGAGGAAAATAACAGCAACACAATTGTCATTTTTCATGTTTCTGAGCGTGTACAGATTCATTGTGTGTGAAAACTATTAACTAACTAACAGCTCAGATGATGGGAGTGACAGAAAACAGAGAAAAACTGTAAACGAGATAAACTGTTTGTTGCTGTGACCCTTTAACAGAGCTATTTAATTCCGGCTGTGTAGGGCTTTTGGTTGCTGTCGAGCATTAGCCCAGGGGCCAGTCTGTTCTGCTCTGTCATTGTGTTTGGCTATGTGACCATAATCACTAATACACTGTGCTGTGGGGTCTTGCATTTTCTAGTGGAATCCAGCTCTCTGTGCAGAAACATAATCTCTAGTAGGGATTTTAAGTGGCCATAGAAGAGATTGATGACTGTGTGCTGAGGCATCTCAAGCAGGTTATTGTTTCTAGGTGTGAGGGGGAGAACAACAGTGACGGTCTAATTGTCAGGAGGATAAAGAAACCCCACGGTATCCATCACCTTCATGCAGAGCACCCCTGGGTCCTAACAGCACCCTAACACTCTCGCTCACCTGGGAACAAACAGACCTCGGTTTAGTTCTGCTAAGAAAACGGCTGTAAACGTGTACTGAAAGGCTCTGTGCTTAGCTCAGTGTCTAATGAGCCAGCACTGTATGCCATATTGCCGTCTGTTTGTTTCTCACCATGACGTGGCATATTTATCTCTATTTGTTTCAAGGAGGTGTTGTTTTTTTTCCATATGAGTGTATGATATCAGCTTCCAGCCACACACAGTTTAGATGTCTAAAAATACGGGGGGGTTAGAGTTGAGTCACATGTGCAAACTTACATATGAGGTCCGTCAGATAGGGACTTTAATTTCAATTAAATTACAGATTTTTAAATGTTTTTACATTTTTTGAAAATGTCAACCAACATTCAAATATTGTGATTCATTCAAGTGATCATTTTAAATACTATATAGTTTTTTTACAGGTATTATGGGAATGTGGAGATGTCTAACTTTTTTAAAAATTGTATATAACCAATTGCTGACTACGGTTATTATCTCAGGTATTTGAAATCCTTTTTTGATTGGTTGTTGCAGTCTGAGGTTAAAATATAAAGACGTTCATGTTCAAATGGTGGCTTTAATGCCTGATAAGGGTCTATGACAGTTTCATTTTCAGATAACTTGCTGACAGTGTTTCACTACCTTAATTTTTGGATAACCTAATTCTACGCACACCTCTCTACCAGGTGTTAATGAGACAAAATATACTTGTTCACAGAAAAAACTGAACATGTGTTTAATAATCGCGTGCTTTGAATTAATGTGCGGGAGTTTCTGTTGATCCAGATATTCTCCTGCACACTAAATGTGTAATTATGAGAATAACAATATTCATGTTTATCTGAGGAACTGTGACCTGTGACCTTTCATCAGAAAGGTGAGCTGAATCACTTGCAACGGAAAAAAGGTATGATCCCAACTAATTATCTACAGTGTCAGGAGCAAAAGAAAATATACTAAAAAGATTTTGTCCTTTCACCTTCTGAATTCCCCCACTGAAAAATTGGCTTAAAAATTCAGTAGGAAAATATTAGATCACTTGGCCAATGACAGGGCCTGTCAACCTGTCAGTCATCATTAAAAAATCCACTGCAAACAAATGACAAGATGCTGCAATGTTACTAAGAGAAAAACTAAATTTATTTCAAAAAGAACAGAAAGTAAAGGCACGTTACTGTGCTGATGAGACAAGAACAATTTAGTCTTGTCTAGTTAACAAGCCAGTGATGGCTCGCTTGCCTTCATGCTAAGCAGATATTTTTGAGAATGGCAACCAACGTTGAACGTGAGGTAGAGTTACTTTACTAAATTAGTCTTCAGGATCTATACTTGATTCATCGTGTTCTGAAACCTATGATATCTGGACACACACCAAATGTGGCATTCATGATCTTCTACTTCTATCGGGCCTTCATATAATAATTCAAACCAGTATAAATAAGTGGTGAGTAATGGGAGTGAGTGGGAGTGCGGTCTGGGCACAGTGAGCTTTGAGGAAAAGTCAAACCAGTCATAGTGACCCTTTGTTCAATCTGACGTGGCTGATGTGAGGATCCCACTGACTTTGGACTTACATTGGTGGGAGACATAATTTCCTGTCTGCGGATGCTAGGTGGGGGTGTAAGCCCGGTTTACTGGTTTTAACAGGTCACAACTGTGGTCATGAACAGTTCCTGAGTAATGTTACTCTGGTTCCAGACTGCAGAGCTGCTGTCCACACAGTGTACGAACCATACCATGGCTTTCAGAGGAGCTCATGTTTTTTTTAGGGGTGTAGGTGTGGGCATAAATAGAATTGCATTGCAAAAATAGGACATATTTATAAAGCGCCAAAATAACTACAACAACTAAGACAATCAAACTTTTGTAGTAGGATTAAGAATGGGGACTTCTCATCTTCTTGAGTCAGAACAAGGAAAACAACGGCAGAAAAATGGCACAAGCTTGAGACATCAGTGGTTCCTAGAGAATGAATCTTAATAACTCCTCTAGCGGTTTTGACTAAATCCCTGCAAAATGGATTGGCTTTCTCATCAACCTCAGATGTCCTTTGTGTTTATTGCTAATTATATGCTGATGAACATTGTAAAACCCTGCTCAACATCAGCATGTTAGCTGTTTGTTTGGTATTGTTGGCATGATAGCATGCTGCTGTTAGAATGTAGTTAGTTAGCACCACTATACCTACAAATACAGTGTCACAGAGCTACTAGCATTCAGACTAGGATTCAGTTTGAACGATATCAGACTGCTAATAGTGCAAACCGACATACGTACGGCTCTGGGAAGGCAAATGGTAGTTTGCAGTTGCCTCATGACATCCCAATAAAAAGACAACAGATTCCACAATGTATTCCAAATGTTGACCAATAGGGACACAGAACCCTCTTCCTTGCAAAATTGCAAACATGGCAAAGCAAAAGAAGAATGATGTTGTTGGTGCTGCGAGGTGGAACTGTGAAATAGAAGAAACACTGCCAACAAGCTTTTTGCCAAAGGCTTTTTTTGAAACACAAGACCACCAGTTCTCAAACAGACTGCTTTGGACGCCATTGTTTATTTACATTCTTGTTCCTGAAGGTCGGTTCTTTGCACATCTTTCCTGATGATATCATGCATGTCGTGAAAGACAGCAAGCTAAATCCGGTCAGGGCCCAACTTGTGGTCTGTCATGTCTCTCGGCCAAAGCATGGCAATAAGTTTTGACCATCTTTACAGAGAAAAATAAGTCTGAATCCGGCATTAATGATCTAATTATAGAAATAACAACTCTTAA
This sequence comes from Dicentrarchus labrax, assembly GCF_905237075.1. NCBI lineage: Eukaryota > Metazoa > Chordata > Actinopteri > Moronidae > Dicentrarchus > Dicentrarchus labrax. The sequence goes on along the minus strand of NW_026136701.1, from coordinate 11,793,428 downwards.
ACTGGATGTCAGACTGAATAATGATGTAAAACTAAACAGTATTTGAGTCAGATAATCGAGCTAACATCAAGTCGGTCCTCAAACTGAAATGTGCTGATAATTCATGCAAATAAGGCAAACGATGAATATCTTCTGCCAAGTTTACAATGACACATGTGCTCTCTTGTGTTACAGACATTCTCCAGTGTCCCCATGACTCTTGCAGTCTCTCTTTCTAATCTAATAGGCTTGACATGGAAGCTCATTTCCTTTCCACTTCCTCTCTCTGTCTTCCATCAGACCACCGCCGCTGTGACCAGAAACGCAGACACGCACGGGTTTAGTGCATGACCCAGTGCACGCTCATGCTCCTCATTGTCTCTCCTGGCGTTAATTCTCCACCCCACCATGCTGGAGATTCGGTGTTATCAAGGATGGCAGAATACCCAGGGCCTCTCCCTTCTCCTCCTCTCCTCAGATATCCCAGTAAAGTCTATTTCTGTCCCTGCGTCTCTCTGCTTTGAGCAAAGTGCCACTGACGTCTCTCTCTGCACTAAACAGATGAGGGCTGTCAGTGATGGGTTTTCAACTGAAGATCTGAATTTAAATAATGCCTTTCCCTTTTTTCATTTCAACAGATTATGTTTCGCACCTCAATCACTTTTCTAGAAAAGGAGCGGTAATAAGACAATGGATGTGTGATGATGAGTTTTCAAATTTGCTGTCCCTCTTTTCTCTAATTGAGAGTCATTACAATGATGAGATGTTATTTTTACATACAAAAGCAATTAAGTAATGAGACATAAATGATTATTGGGAGGGAGGAAGGAAGGGGCGGTGATGGAGTGCGAAAAAGGGCAAAGGGGATAAGGAGTGAAGGGAGCAGAAATGAGAAGAGGGGATTATTTACAAAAATTTGTCTCTGAAAATTGCTGAGTCACTGGAAGAGTAAAGCTGCAGACCAGCTCTCTTTCTCCTTCTGTCTCTTCCTCACCCACAAGCCCCACACCAAGACACACAGCTTGTCCCCACCCCACCGCCACCGTCACCACCAAACACACACTCACACAACCCAAGAGAGCGATGGGTGCAGAAAGAAGGATGAGGCATATTGTTACTCCGCAGCTATTCTGTGGTATCATTATCAACTGTGCTTTCGTCATACGGACTCATAAAAAACTAACCAGCTTGCACTAAAACAGGGGGAAGAAATCTATTTATTTAAAACTACAGCATCAGATGGGAGGCCTTGCAGTCAGATGACGTGTGTTTGACATCACACATCACAAATGGGCCTCACATTGTTGTGGGTTCCAGTATTCACCAAAAAAAAAAAAAGAAAAGAAGGTTGGAGATTTAATGCTGTTTTAATAGTCACAGCCTCTGGTCGTAGATGGCATTTTGTGGATCTGACCACAATCTTGTGTGCAGGATGCTATGAAATTTGCCCTGATCGACATATCTTTTCTATATGTTGTGCTATAAAACCTCTGACTGGGTATATAAATCATACTCACATGCTCCACTTACTGGAAAGCCGCAGCCCTCTGGAGCAGAAATTAGTGTGTGCAAATCAGTGATTGGCAAAGCTTGATAATCCTATCTATTACACTGCTCAGTGGGCAGAAAGCATTTATTTGATTGGTCAGGATGGATGATATTTATAGTAGTACATGCCAACAGTGACACAGCAGCATGTTTGGAAGAAAAGATACCACAAGTCGCGATGAAGTTCAAATGGCAGCCAACAAACTATGACTTATATCCTCAGTACTGTACTTGATCAATGTATTTACATTTTGTTGTTCAGGACTTTTACTTGTAACTTATTTCAGTATTTCTACTTTTTATAGAGTAAAATATCAGAATACTTTTTGAACCTCCTTCCTGCAGCTTTAATGTGCTCTTTGTGGATGTTAATATTTGTTTTCAGTCAGACTTAAAACACTTAATACACTAATACGCATTAAATTAGAAATAATTAGCTAACGATATGAATGAATGCTCGAATTAACTGCATATTTTACAAAAGCATTCATTCCTTTGTCGTCATTATCCACACATTAGTTTATCAATGGGAAAATAACACTCTAAAACACAGACACAGACACAGACACACACATACACACACACACACACACACACACACACACACACACACACACACACACACACACACACACACACACACACACATATACAGCCCTGAGCAGACAAACCAAGAGGAGGCCATCAGACTGGCTCTTACCTTACCAGCAAGCAGCATTAGCAAACAATTGACAGAACAGCACCCCCTGCTGTTTGTGTAACAGTGACAGGAAGAACACACACATTGTGAAAGACTGAAAACACAAAAATATGCTGTGAAAATCAAGAGGAGAGGACAGGAGAGGAGTCTCATGTGATACAGTATGACTCAGGGCTATGAAGTCAGAGTAGGTTTATGCAGAGATTAAAGGATTGAAGAACAAGGGAGAGAAAGCGTGGGCAGACAGATAGAGAGTCATTTAAGTCCAGGTGCCTGCTGGAGAGACTACAGAGAGTAACACATTACTGTTACTCATCCGAACAAACTGTAATCAACATTAGATACAATAACAACACTGGGCTGGTGAAGTGATCAATATATTCAGCAGCATTTATCATCTCAGCAGGAGGAGAATAAAGCTCAAATAATTTCTTATAATTATTAGTTTGTAATTTGTCTTGTGTCTTCTTAGGTGGCTCAACCCGTGGTCAATGAGGGTGTCCCGTAAGCAGACAGTGTCAGATTACATCTCCACCACAGCTACTCTGTCCATCAATAACACAGACTCCTGTCGAAGTGTCCTTGAGCAAGATGCTAAACCCCTTCCATTTACTTCAGTCACTTGGGATAGCAGCGGCAAGTAAATTGACCTTCAAATCAATTTGTAAAAGCACCATTTCTGTGAGCAATGAGCTGCTGATGAATGTGTTAATTCTGTCCACTACCTGCTCAGCACCAAAGACAGAGACTGAACACAATTACAATAAGTTAGAGACTAGGTGGTGAACAGAGTGAGCATTTAGAAACTAAAGGGCTAGATATTTCACCCAGGAGTTGCCAGAGACCAAAAAAGCTAAACAAGAGTGAAAATTAGACTTACATTCGTCAGGTGTCCAGAAAGATGACTCCAAACGAATGATAATGTTGCTCTGTAACTGCTAGATGAGTAAGAAAAAGCAACAGTTTGCTAACAAGTTTGCCATATCAACTTAAAAGGTGATAAAGTGTTTGGTTTGCTTGTTTCTACTGCAACACCCCAAGACGCCAAAACCTTATTTAATAGCTAGTGCAGGTTTACGACTGACTGCACCGACTGGGTCCTGAATCGGCTGCATCACTTTCCCACTAAATGATGCAAATGAAAGTACTCGAAAACTAGTGAGCTGAAAAAGTCTAAATTTAACTAAAAGTAATGGCTGCTCGCCCTAAATTGTTTGCCACCGACAATTAGATCTTCCCCCTCCACTGATACCTTTAAACACCCATCTCTCTTTTCATTAGCCTCTTAATTATAATCACTATAAAGACATCACTGACCACACTCTGTTTGTGCTTAGACTACTTATGTCCCCTTATTATTTCTGTGTTTTTATTGATTTTTATATTCCTCTGTTTGATTTGATCTCTTTGTAAAGCAGTTTGATCAGTGGTGTTTTTAATGTGCTCAATACATCCAGCTTCTGCCAGAAGTGACTGAACCTACTGTGGAAAATAAAAAAAGAGACCAAGCCTTAACGTATACAATGGCTGTCTCTCCATATGGTCTAGCTCAGTTGATTGGGGTCAAGAGATCCCATGATACACACACACACACACACACACACACACACACACACACACACACACACACACACACGTATGCACATACAAATGCGTCCCTTTCTGGTTCTGGTGGTGGTGTTAATTAGAGTTGTGCACAAATGAAGGCAGATGTACTCCACCTCATTCTTGGGGTCAATTAGCTGTGACAGCAAGAGCTACACAATCCTAAGACCCAATTAATGAGAGGATTTACTTATTATCACACCGACTAGATATAATTACATTGAAACATTTAGTGTTATGGTTAAGCGCTGGATGGCAGATGCTACGACTTCCTATAGCCCTTCATCATGAAGTTTTTTCTGTGGTACTTTATTCATACTTTGCGGCATTAGTCCTTGTTATTTACAGTGTGTAGGATTTAGTGGCATCTAGTGGTAAAGTTGCAGGTCACAACACCCTCACCTCACCCTCTAGTTCCAAGTGTGTAGGAGAAACTACGGTGGTGTGAAACTCACAAAAAAGATGTGGTTCAAGATGGAGGACCAGCTCCCTCAAGAAATAAAACAGGTAATTCTAAGGTAACGAAAACACAACAATTCTTATTTTTCAAGTGATTATAAACTCATGAAATTTGTGTGAAACACTCTGTATACTATACAGATGGATAGACAGATATACTCTTGCTTCAGTCTTTGCAGATATCGACTCCTGCAGGAAATCCAAAAGTGCTGGTAAGGACTTTACCATCAGCTGCCCATCAGAGCAGATAAATCTCCAGTATGTGTAATCAAAAGGAAGAACAGGAGGGAAACACCAAGCACCACACTGTCCACAAGGTACAAGGCCCAATAAATCCTGTAGGTTCGCAAGTTCACATGTTAGCTGTCGAGCCGCTGGATGACTGGAAGAATAGATGAGAGAAGCACCTCAGGGAGACCAAAACTGGCAGCCGAACAATACGGCACTTCATCATCACACATACCAAGAGATTAAATTACACACACTCAATCCATCGGTGATTCATTCTCTCACTAGAAACTGTGAATTTGGACTTTTGGGATTTGATGATTGACTGTCTCTGTGAAAAATCTAGAAACTATATTTCCATCCCTCTGTAAGGTCTCCTGGGAGAGATGTGGCCAAAGATTCTGTTTCAAAAATCAAACACGTGAAACGGTTTCAGCACTGAAAGGAAATTAGCTTTCATCTAAACATGAAAGAAAACACAGGAATAGCCGGCAGCCAGCTGATTACACACATCATGTGTTGCTCTGTATCCCGTGACCTCACAGTTTCTGGAAACTCTTTATAATCCAGTATTCGTAATACTCAAGATACTGTTCCTTCGTGTTTGGTCTTAATCTGTCTCGCAGGGTTTTGGTGAACATATTTCATATTTCCCATTTTGTCCACAGAGAGGAAAGGTTAGCTGTGATCCAGACAGAAACAGAACCCTGCTAATTAAAGCTGGAAACAGTCATCAGCAGTACAGTTCCCTTTTAGCACCAACACCCTGCTTCACACACATCACGCTCCAGACATGCATGATACAGCCATGATATGCCATCCCTTTAAAGCTACCACAGTTCAGCCTGCATAGGAGATGTTGCTGATAATAGAGATATCTAATCAATGAAGACACACACTCACACGCTAACCTTGGGTCGACTTTACGAGTCTGCTACGCAATCTGCCTGCAATTCTTGACAAAAAACCATCAACACCACTCCTCTGCAGGGTGCTGGCTTTGTGCAGGAGTGTGTGGATGATCTGTGAGCGTGTCCTCCATCCAGTAAATTGAAGCAAAAGATACCTAGAAGAGTGGAAGAGTTGGGAAGGAGAGGAGGAGACCTCTATTTTTGGAGACGGTATTCTCATGGAGTCCCAGGGGAGAGGGCCGCTGTGGGCTCCCCTCCTCAGATGGCAGCGGCGGAGAAACCTGCAAGAGACAAGCAGCAGAGGATGTCAGTCGCAGATGAGTAAACATAAGGATGCATATTTTGGGGCCTTGCAGCTGCAATACATTCAGTGTAAATCAGTGGCAGAAAACAACTGGTTCTGGGAATGTGCTGAGTTGCTGTCTCACTCCATACTTCCTTTTGCCCTGAAAACTGAGTGACCGCCACTGATTTACAAACGCCTGCTGTAGAGCATCATGGGACTAAATGTAAACCACAAAAAAAAACAGAAGAAGAAGAAGAAGCCAGCCCATTTCTCTAACATCTAGGCCTTTTCGGTTGCTGTGACAACAACAAGGACAGAGGAGGCAACCTTGGATGCCGGACAGCTTTGTGTCGATACAACACTGGCTTCCTCACGAAGACTGTCAGCTTTACAGCTCCGACTCACAACTCGCAGCAAATCCGTCTGCTGGGGACGGATCTGAAATATCTGTGGTCGAACTGTTCAAATCCAGAATCATAATTTGATTATTAGAAAGAGTGAACTCAGCCTGTTTGAAGCCACTCAGACCGCCATAGCTGTTAATGGCTGACAGCAAATATCTCTCTGGTGGTGGTAAAATGATCTAATTAATAGATCTAGTTGAGATCTAACCGCTTCTAAAATGCCACAGCGGAATTTAGAGTGGCCGGATGAAGATAAGTTCAAAAAGTGTAGGTGAGGTTAAACTGAGCAAAAATACATTTACCTGCCTGTTACTGCTGAGAAGGTCACCCAACTTGTAAGACATTACAATTACAATTTGGGCCCAAAACTAATAAGGTCTCTAATTGTTTTCAAATTATTTGGATTTATCATCTTTGATTTATTGTTAAGTGTTCAGTTTCTGTAAATTCATGAAGTTCTAAATGTTGTTGTAAAGCTTTCACACTGCCAGGATAAATATTTGGGGAACTGAATCATTAAAACGTTTTCCTATTAAAAGATTAAAAGTTCTGTAATAAGCCTTTAAAACACCACAATGTGTATGTTTTTAATTGTAAAGTATAAACTGTCATGGATATGATGACACGACCTCGGTGTCCTCAATGGTCATTACTCTCAAAATGACATTAATTAATTGCAACCATCAACACAGGTCATTTGGACAGGTTTCATTGACTTACCATTTGTATTTATGACACTTATGTTTTTTCTGTTTGGTCATAAAATGCTTATTGTGGATGGTAAGTTGGTCTTTGTGTGTTTTCCAGGAATAAGGCCACAGTAATTAATAATATGTATGATCGCTGCTGATTGCTTTGTGGAGACCCCGAAACAGGAGGTTAAGATTTACGCACTGTTTTTATTCACCTTCACATTACAGGTGAGTCATACACATACAGGTGGTTTGGCACAAGATAAAAGCAAAAGCTTTCACCCTGAAAAAGCTGTCAGACAGGCACCCAAGGGTACTGCATCATTCACCCTGCACATTGCTCAGTCCATCGTCTGAAGTCTGTTAGACGAGCCGGTGGCAGAGATTTTGTGTTTAGTACGACATCTTGTGGTGGAAATTTGCATTTCAGCTCCAAGTCCACCTTTCCTGTATCTATCAAAGCACTGTTCATGGTGTGCTTTAAAATATGTAAAATGATTGCGCATAGTAAACTATTTTATATTCATTTGGTTAATAAACATTCAAATAACACATTAAAATAAAAAAATCACTTTATACTGGAATTAAAGAAGATATTTAGTCTCATTGCTGAAACACATACAGTTGGAAACAATGTAAATACATAAGTTTCATAAATAAGGGCTTTTCTTTACTCTTCTGACCATTTTGACAGACTAACACAAAATTAACACAAACAATTTAAAAGATTTAAAAATGTATTTCCAATAAACATATCAATTACATGCATCATACCTTAATGATCGTCTACATGAAAATAAAATTATTTAAACCTAACATTTGGGCCATGGCAGAGAATGGCTTTTGTATAGGTATTAGCCTAATGGCTTTCAAGAGACCTTTTTCACAGCAGCCATTTTGACATGATACAGTAGGGTAAATACAGGTGTTACCAATGACCCCAATTAAGGTTTCATTACACTAAGTGTAGCAGAACCTTCCCACTGCACAATAGCATCCCCCTGAATCTGTTTGACCTGAATGGAACTGAACCCAACTTAATATCACTGGTGACACCTGTGTTTACCCTACTATTTCACGTCAAAATGGTTGCTGTGAAAAAGGTCTATAATTTGCTTTTAAAAGCTTCTAGCTCTGCCTGTGACCGTAATTATTACTTACTGCGTGTTAGGGAGGTGTTGAGGGAAGAAATTACTTGGCAATGTGCAGCAGGAGGGAAAAATGTGGATTTAATCTGAATTGCGGGAATTGTAGTTTTGGGACTTTCTTAGCTCCACTATCTTTGAAAAGGAGCAACATGTCGATAATATAAACATCCACCTGGGCAGGAATAAGTAAAACACCGGACAGTGTAAAGGTGAGTACACCTCCCTCCAGAGTTACCAGGGGTTGCACTCATTCAAAAGCAAGTACAGAACACCGACTTCAAATCCCAGAATGCTTTGCGCGCAGCGAGTTCCTTCTGGTAGTTGTAGTCCGTCAAACGTCGTTTCCGTGTATCTAGCCGACGTTTAGGTGGTGGAATCTGCTCTGCAAAGACAAACACATGTGAAATTATTGATCAGGTAGGGCACACAGTTTATTCTGTCGGCTCCCGCCTTTTGAACTTGTCGATCGCATTAAAAATGTCCATTCATTTCTCACGGTTAGTCCTTTTTTTGTTTAGTTTTTTTTTTTTGTGTCCGTTAATACAGAAGCTACAACCAGTGTGCAAAATCAGCGCTTACATGGCGATGCATTTCCTTTTGTTCAGCTAGCTTATGTGTAGAAATACAGAAGGCACAGTTGTCAGAAATGTAAAAGTCATTTGAAACAAACAGTGAGTGAAAGGGTTCATTAAGCTTGGCTCCATATCTGTTTCCTATTTTAGACTCACACTGCAGCTACACAACCACACTCGACACGTCGGCATTTATTTTAGCCAGTGTAGGTGAAGTTATACATTTATCCGCTGTATGGTTAGCTGTACAAATATATATATAACCTGTAGGTTGTATTAGCATTTAGCTACGTTACTTAGCATTAGCGTTAGGCTTGTCGCAGTAACGTTGTTTACATCCGGTAATGCAGGTCTGTTGGCTAATTTGCATGGCAGTGTTTGAGTTCAGGGCAGGCAGATCTGCTGAGTAACTAGAGTCCGTCTGCTGCACATTAACTACTGAATAAAAGATCATTTTATGTAACCTGAATTAAAGTGTTAGAGAAGAGTGTGAGCGTCAGCTGGTCCTGTCACTAACTGGATTGTGTTGTGTCTCACAGGGTTGTGTGAATTTATGGAAACATGTCAAAGAAACGGGGCAGGTAGGTTCACCACTCTTCTGACTAGAATACTTCACTGTGCAGCTCGAATGGATGCAGGAAATACTCCTAATAACTTGTCATAACGACTTTAATCCCAGTGTTTATAGCTTTCCCCTTGAGTTCAACCTCAGTTTAGTGGCTTTAAACCTAAATTAAATATTATCCCAAAACTGTTTGACATATGTTTTATTATTTACTAACTTGTTTCAGCTCTTCACTAAAGCCGATTCAAATTCAGACTGAGGGGGTTACATTGAATGGGTTTTTGTAACGCGTCACTTTATTTTGTGATCTGTTGTTTGTAATTCAGTCTGGCAAATGTTCTTCTGTACTTGAATGATAATTAAACATAATGTTGTGTGTGATAGGGCTGTGTTTGTAATGATAAAAGGCACATCATAAACAGTACTGACACTATTGATAAGCTAAAGTAGTTATTGTACAGTACTGTTGGCTCAGATAACTCTTTACAGTGAGTGTTTATTGAGTTTGTTTGTGTCAGTAATGGCATATTTAGAGGCAGTAATCAGTGGGAAGATGACTAAACATGACATATTGGTTAATTGGTTAAGCTGTAACACTTTAAGGTGGAGGCACTTGTGGGTATTACTACAGGCTATGACAGGCTCTCTTCCTTGTGTGCATATGTAACATTTCTGTAGAATAGAGTCCTCTGTTTGTAGCAACTGTACACATGTGGCACCGTGGATGTTTGCTAAAGGCACAGTACCAGTTCATTTTATGTCTCCTCCTCAGTCAAACCAAATAACCAGACACTAATATTGATTGAATAGCTCATAAAGTACCTCAACAAGTTCATCCAACTTTCAATCTACAGCTTATACTAATATGGATCCTATTCACTCCATGCTCACAGGAAGCGTAGCAGTGGAGAGCTGAGTGAGAGCTCGGCGTCGACCCTGAGCCCAGACCCTGACAACCTGCTGGGTCGCAGGATTCAGCACACCTGGAGGGAGAAGGGCAACGTGACCAAGTGGAAAGGCACCGTTCTGGAGCGCCTAACTGTGAACAGCTCCCTCTACATGGTCAAATATGACGGCTTTGATTGCGTGTACGGCATCGAGCTCTTCAAAGATAGCCGGGTGTCCAACCTGCAGGTGTTGGCAGAGAAAGTCGGTGAGTGCGACAACGTCTCTCTTTAATCGTGGACATTTGCTTTGCTTTCTGCATTTTGTAAACAGTAATGTATTAAGACGTTGTGTGTTGACTGCTTTTGTCACACTTGATCATTTATGCTGTGTGTTTCTCCGTCCCTCAGGGATCACCTTGCAATCAAACAAGGTGTTGGTGTTTTTCTCTCAATGTTCTTCTCATGTGGTGACTATTGTTGTTAGGACTAACTCCCCAGTTCTTCTTTTGTTTATTCTGATACTAATACGCCTGTTGTGGCTGACAGAAAATATCAGGCTCTCACAAGTACCACCATTACGACCAGTGTTAAAATACAGTAGCATAGGCCGACCCTATTCAGCTACGAACAGTTCACACAGGAGGCAGGTTTATTCCTAATAAGAAGATTCTGAATTGTTGACTGTTGTTGAATCCTAAACGAAGAACCAGAGCTAATGTGGTGGGAAAGTGGTACTCCTGGTTCACACTTCTCTTGCTTATAGTTCCTGTTTGTGGTGTTTTTGAACCGTTCAATTCTTGCGAACTCACTTTAGCTTGTAACTAATCATGGATGTATGTGTATAGTACGTGCATGAATGTTGATATTGAAACAAAATATGACAGGAAATACAGAACTTATTTTAAATTACATTTCAGTGATCTCATAGTTTTAGTATTTTCATTTAAGATGTTGAAGTGCATGAGGAAGTTATTTACGTAAGAATGTGATGGGTTATCATTTGAAATGAGCCACTTCAGTCCAATCGATGCTGATTAATTATATCCGATACATCATTCAATCTTTTTTATTCTGGTCACCTAAAAACATTTCATTACTTCAGGGAGCTATTGTTAAGCTGATATTAAGCAAAACCGATAGCCTGTCAAGGGTTTTTGTATATTTTATTGGTGCTTTGTCAGCACTGTAAGATAATATAATATTTTAATCTCCTTATATAATGTGTCATTTGGGATCTATAACGTTTTCCAGTTAACGTGCTTATAAAAAATGTCTTCTTCCTGCAGTGAACAATAAGATCAAGGTGCCTCCCGGGGCGGAGGAGCTGGTGGGCCGAGCTGTGGAGCATCTGTTTGAGAAGGAGGACGGTGAGAAAAATGAGTGGCGAGGCATGGTGCTGTCCCGAGCCCCCATCATGACCCACTGGTATTACATCACGTACGAGAAGGACCCGGTGCTGTACATGTACCAACTGTGGGATGACTATAAAGACGGAGATCTACGCGTCCTGCCCGAATCAGGTACGGTAACCAGAGCTTTATTGTTTGTGTGCATAAAACTGTCAGCGTATCAAATTTTACATAATCTGGAAAGGTGGGAGAAAAAGAACAGAACAACATTACAAAAACAAATTTCTATGCTCCCTTTTTTACAGAACATTTTGTGCAGGTTTTCTGCTTGATTCAATAGTAAAAGAGCTGGTAGGGGTTAAGGTTCGGCTTCAAATTGTAGATAATTTACTGGCTTAACCTTGAAGTTGTTTTGCAAATGTTTAAACTTTGGCTGCTTAAAAATGATAGAAAAAGAAATCGCACACGCTTCTGTTACATTGGTCTTATTTTGGCTGTTGTTTATCTGTCCGTCCTCCAGAAAACAAACATCTGCTGCCAGCAGACAGGAAGCCGGGTGAGGAGCCAGAGAGCCTTGTGGGTAAACAGGTGGAGTACGTCACAGATAACGGTCTAAAGAGGACGGGCTTGGTCATCTACCAGGTCCCAGCTAAGCCCACCGTGTACTACATCAAATATGACGATGATGTCCACATCCACGTCTACGATCTGGTGAAGACCACCTAGTACTGACTGTCTGGTTTCATCTCCAGCTGAAGGCTCACCTCTGACCCGACCTGTCATTACCTGTTAAAGTGTTTCAGTTTTCCTCCAGTGCGAGGCGATGTGCCGAAGATCAAAAGCCCCGGTCTTTTTTTTTTTTTTTTTGGCCTCCAGAAGCTTGTTTCATTCTCACATTACAAGACACGTTGGTTTTTGATTCCCCAATTTTAATTTGACCTTAATATATGACTATAAGGTTGTTTTCAGTGTAAATAAAGCAGGTCTGAGACCGTTGTATAGCCCAGCAGATGAAATGGAGCCTAGACGTTTGTTTTGGTTGAATTACACTTGTATAGTGCAACTTTCAAACTCCAAATTCATACTTTTTGTAAGCAACACATCAAACTAAAAGAGTTCAGCTTTCTTACCTATACCTCCGTGTTTTACTCGTATTTCATTTCACTTTTATATGCCTGTGCTATTTATTTCATCTGGAATATCTGGCTGTGCTGCTGGTAACATTTTGACAAAACGTGTCTGCTGTGCTTTCATGTGTCACTGGGTAGGCCTCAGTTTGTTGAATATAGAAGTAATATTCATTTGACCAGTGTGCTTATTTTACCATCACAGTGAACTCCATTTCAGTTGAAGTGTATAGGCATCGACGAGACCTGACTGTCTCACAACATGGATTAAAAAAAAGAAAGATTATTCTAAAAAAAAAAAAAAAAAAGTCATGTATCATATTTCTGTTTTATTTTAATCATGTAAACTGCAAGTTTTCTACATTATAATAATATATGAAAAAGACTGGTGTTGATGTCGAGTTGTTTCAACAGTGTTTGTGCTACACACTATTTATGTAGTTCAAATTGGCCACCAACATTGTTTAGTTTTTTGGACTTAATATTATTTGCCAAAAATGAATGATGTGATATCATATATTTAGGCCTTGAAATATTGTTCATTGTGACCCTAAATATGTTTTGTTCTGTAAATATAATCTGAGACATTTTTATGAACGTAAAAAAAACAAAAGCTGCTTGAAAATTATTTTCTCGTCCAGTTATTGTGCTGTTTGTGTTGCAGTGGATATTTTCTTTCATCATGGTTGTAAAAGGTACAATACACGCATTTAATCAAACAGTTAACACGATTTTACCTGATTAGGCCCCTGAGCAACTCTATAATATATAGAATAGGCTTGCATAGTATACTGAAAAGGAAATAATGACATGATGTCCTTGTGTTTGACTAACACTTGAAGCTATAATTCATTATCCAAGGTTAGGGTTATATGTCTTTATCTATATATTGCTGATATAGAATATAGAATTAAATTCAGGTCCAATGGTTGTATTGAAAACATAACAGAATGTGAAATCCCACTTTTATACAATTATATGAGCAGAGACGTCTCTCCTTGACCTCTCTGAATACAGTGAACACACAGGGACTCAGATACTCTACGCGTCATGAATATAAAGATATTTTTTTATAAAAGCACCCGTCTTCCTCTTTTAAATGCGCTAGGTCCAGTAACTCTACACATTAAATAAAATATATATTTTTGAAATTGATTATATGCCGTCCCCATCATCCCAAAACACTGTCATGTTATGAACAATATACACATCACATTACACATAACATTATGGGACAGAGGACAGTATGAAACATTTAACAACCTACTGTTAACATTGTGCGAAAAAGGTGGCTAATAGCTCAGGTGTGTTTTTGAAAGTAAAAGTAGTGCTGAGAAAACTCAATCGGCTCCCTGCATAAATATATAAATACAATATATAAAATCGACATTTTTTGCAAGAGGTGATCAGACCTTGACACATGCGAAGTTCCAGCATGCAGTGCAGGTTGATGTTTACACCTGCAAAACAAGAAACAGTTATCTCAGATTAGAGCAGGAGTCAGGAACTTTACAATGAAAACAGCAGCAAAATATATTTGAGCCTTTTAAAACAAATTAGTTCACTATTAAATTCTGTTTTCCTCCAAGACTTTTGTTTTCTTGGATTTAGAATTTATAGCTAGCCTAATACAAGAGCAGAATACAGAGGACAGGACATATGACCCACAGTTTAATGATGAAATGTTAAATTTTTGTGGAGAATGTAAGAATCACTTTAGGCCATAACAATGACAAATGAAAATAACTGTTATTTATCTCCATATATTTTTTTATCAAAGCCACAGGGAGCCACTGGAGAGGGGCTGAAGAGCCACATGTAGCTCTGAAGCCGCAGGTTGCCAACCCCTGGACTACAGGAAGGTCTGTGCTGCATGTAGACGTGAAAATGTTTCAGGTGTCAGAGGTGTTTTAGTTTTCTATTTGTCATTGTGGTGGATGCATTGCTGTGACCAAGTCAGAAACTCAGTCCTCAGCTCATATAGCTTATGTAACACGGACAGCAACACAATAACCCAGATAATATTGGTCTAAAACAGGCTAGTGGACATTAACAAAAAAAGTGAATCAGTGATGTCTGTCATACTTTAACAAGACTAGAGGTCTACAGCCACGCTAGCAGCTCAAGCTGTACTTTGACACAGTGGTGCTTAACACTAACATTAGCATGCTAACATAATAAACCGAAGTACTGGACCAGTTAAAATCTGAATCCGATGGTGGCGAACAGGCCCTACATTAAAAGACACAGGATTATCAGAGTAATTCAATTAATCCTTAGGGAAATATTAGTCTCTGTAACAAGTTTCAGTCTATCCATTCAATAGTCTTTTACACATTTCACTCAAATGTAGCGAATGTTAATTTTTCGCGTTTGTTTGAAATTTCATGGCAATCCATTTAATTATAGTTGTTGAGATATTCAGCCTGGCCTCACGTGGTGGACTAACCAACTGATGTTTTCATCTGGATCAAAACTTTGTTCACATGGCCCTAAGTTCCCTAACCCCTAACCCCAGTACTGAGGAACATGGGGCCGTTTGTGCCCGTTATGTGCCATTTAAATCTCGGGAATTACCCTTTTGTGGGACTAGAAGGACTAACAATAGGGTGTTACACCAAATCAAAAAAAAATCAGTATGTTGTGGTTCTCAAAGTAAAGTAACTCACAGGATAAAGCATGACTCAACATTTTCCCTCTAGTTCTGCTGCTTCACTTTTTTTTTAGCCAATTTTAATCAGATTCCTGATTAGCTTCTGCATTTAAAGGCCAATGAAATCAGTGGAGCAGAAACTATTAACTTACACAGTAGATAAATTCAGAATCATATAAACGTCTATTTATACAGCAGAAGACACTCTGTATAATCTAAACGTTATCATAATCCTTATTGATTACTTTATAATTCTGACTTGTGCTCCATAAAGTGGGCTATTAAAGCTGCAGGCAGCAGCCGCTATTTCCCATACAGTGCTGTAAACCATTTATCATCAACAAAGTGATGTTAGAGATGACCCTGCTTAGATATTTATAATTATTTAATGCCAAGCACAATCTGCCATGAGGTGGAGCTTATGTCTGAAAACAGGATTGATCTGTTCCTGTTCATCAAATGTCAGCTCCGCTTTGATGACGAGCAGACGTGTTCTCTCCTCATTCCTGCTCTTCCTCCTGTCCACACATGTAGCCACATGCTGACTGCTGACGGCCTCTCCCTCCCCCTGAGTCCCTCCGAGGTGCCAGGGTGCTGCTGACGGGTGCCAGTACAGACGGCGGGGGAACAGTTGGCATACCATCACGCCAGGCTGGGTGCCCAGATAGTAATAACAACGAGGAGGGAGTACATGCATTACACAAGGTCTGTGCTCTTGACAATGTGTCTGATGCAGTTTGTCACCTGTTGTGCACTTCCTTTTACACATCCATCACTATTTTCTATAATTTTCTTTCTTTTCGTATAAACCATCTGCCTGGACTCTTGGCAACAGCCTTTATTGTTCAGACATACTGCTTATAAACTCAAGTATCTTTGACTATGAATGCGTCTCTTCTCACAAGGTCAGAGTAGCTTTGATTCTTAATTCAGGACAAATAAAGGACCATATTTGTCTGGTTATGGCTGTGATGTGTGATTCTGTCCCAGTCCTTTGGGTGGCAGGAGTGCTTCGGGGCCCACAAAGCTGGACATGTAACAGGGGGCATGTTTTGTTCCCCTTCTTTGTGTACAGAACAAGGGACACAACCAGAGTGTATTATAAAATGGTCAAATTCAGTGCTCTTTAGGTGTTGAATTTATAGAGGCTCTTTCACACAAAAAAGAGGGATTAAGTGATAATTTGTATGTTCTGTATGGAGCTAAAACCAACAGTGAATCAGCCACCTTTTTACCAAACAGGCTGAGGTCTGTTTATGAGACTTTTTTTTTATGCATAACACTATTTATACCCTCACTCAAACATACAAAAGGTGGTTATTAGAGAATCCTCGGCTCAATTTTTTTTTTTGTGTGAGTTACATTATTACAGGACCTTCCTCTAAAACCTTGAAACTTTGTCTGCATTCTTATTGGCCAATAAACAAATGCACTTGACTCTTTTGTGTTGCTTAGCAACGCCAGCCAGTCCCTGGTTTTTATATATGAAAAACCAGCATGCTGCCAATCTGGAGACTTACATGGAGAGCAGTGTGAATGAGACCAGCCTCCGATGCATTTTTAATTAAAACGTTGCAAGCTTTTCTGACTGAAAGGGGCTGTAAGCATTGTCTGGGATCATTATTAACAGGAGATGGTGACATGATTGATTTTTTTCCCCATTCAATGTCAGTGAGAGATAAAGATGATTCATCATTTAAAATTTAACTTACGTGTTGGTTTGGTTTCAGCTTTGGATAAATTAAACAATCCTTACATTGATTTAATTTTATGTAAATTAAATGACTCTTTTACAAAAAAAGTGTTTCTTTCATTTGAGGTGGGTTTGACATTTCTGTTCAGAGCACCCTGTTTGTCATGCATAACAAAAATGGGGATCCTGTCAGGTCACTCATGCAGGTATCCTGGTAACAACAGAAAAAAGAAGAGTATATGTGGTGTGGTTTCATATTGTTAACGTCTGAAGCCTCAAGCCTTTTCCATTATTTTCATCCAGTCCTTTTAAATTCCCTTTTTCTTTTTTTTTTCCATTTTTCTCTTTACAAGTATTTGTGCTCACCTTCACTGCTCTTTATGCATTTAAGCACAGCTGGTAGATTTTTACATTATACTAAAGGATATTGATTGTTTTTTAATCGTGTCTGTTACTATATTTCTTCTTCTTTGTCAGTTAAATTTCCTCATCATCACCTCAGCATCAGCTGTTATACCAGCACTGGAGCAGAGAGCGGGATCTATCAGACTTGTATCTTTCCTGGCGCGTGAACATACCTCTCAGACTTCTCAGTGACTGTAGATATCTTATATTTGCTCAGGTCTGTTTACTGATATTAATCAAAGCTCAGGAAAAGGCTCTGCATCCACCCCATATACAGACCAAACACTGGCAGAGAAGTGTCATAAAAAGCAAGAGATCCTACAAAAGGGGATGGATCTTGTGTGTAAGGGACACATTCCTTAATTATTTCTCATCATAATGGGCCCCTAGCACTGCCACTAAGTTCACACTGAAGGCTTTCTTTGGCGCCATGCAGCAAAGCAATGTGTTCGTCAGCATCCAGAAAGTCACAAATGTTCAAACACTTCTTTTATTAATTAGGATGTTTACATTCATTGTTGGTTTTGTTATATCTTCACCAATCGCCACCCCAACACTGGGGAATTTACTCCCCTTCTTCATTCACCTCGTCCCTCATAACTCTGACACATACTGAAGAAACTACCAAAGCACTACAGGAAGCAAGTGTGCTATCCACTGTCCATGCAGTCACTTAAGTCCACAGAGGGATTTTGACCCCTCTTATTGATGGATGACGTGTGTTTAGTCCTCTAAGTACTGTTGCACATAGTAAAGTGTTAAGGCTTTCTGGCAGCAGGCCATCTTATCTAAGAGGAGTAATATGTGTGAGTGCAGAATGGAGTGTAGTTTGTAGGACACAGGAACAGGATAGACCAGAGTGCTTTGGGATCTCCTCAGCACCTAGTGTGTGTGGTGGTCAGTTTGGTACTGAGATGAGAAAAAAATGCAATAATACACATAGGAGGTTTACATTTGGGTTTTATTCCACCAATATGAAAGGCTAGAAAACAATGAACATTTAAATTAACAATGACATTTATGTAACATGATTGGACAGAAATTAAGTTTAGAATCAATGATTGGGAAGGAACTGAAATGAAGAATAGTGGGTTGTACCAGTGTGTTTTCTATAAAGTGTACTGCTGTATGCCATTATTACAGTATTTCCCTAAGGTTTTAGAGCACTTTTCATTCTAGGTGAATCACTTCCATGAATATCACCGCTTAAAATTATGCTTTTGATTGCATTTTTGCTACATTGCTGAACATTACGGCTATAGCCCATCACACAGGGGCATACAGGAAGGGATGAATCAGAACCTTTTAAGTGCAATTTTAAAAAGGGCAGCTTACATATTGTTGCAGCTGAATAAACAGGAAAACTCAGTTACAGTGGCAACATTAAAATGTGAACAAATTCTGAATTGAAGAGCTGGTGTAGGTTAAAGCTGATGTAGACTGAAGAGCTCTGCTTGTGCTGAGAGGCAGACTGGGACTTGTTGTTCTTTGATCAGCGTCACAACAAAATCACTAGTCTTCCACTCAGCACTACCAACACTTTGCCAATGCATCCTCTCATTTCTCCACTCCTGCTGCTTCAATCTGTAATAAAAGGGGGGAAAAAACAACCTTGTAACACCACAGGGCCTTTATATACTTAAGCTTGAATCTTCCCTCCAATGTTCTTATGTTAAACATATCGATTTTTCATCGTCACCTATGCAGACTTCAGAGCTGCAGAGCATTTCAGGATGTGCATGTGTCTCAGGTGTTGCAGAGCGTCCGACCACTAGGCTAGAGGTGTGTTGATAGCTTGTGAACTTTAGATGTCTGAGATGGAAACACTACATGCAATTCCCATCTCTGTGTTTCCCTCAAACCATTTCTCTCTGAAGCCTGTTGACATTCCATCCTTCCTTTGTTGTTGTAATGCCAACCTTTCAGCTCCTCTCAAAAGAGGGAGACAGGAGGAGGAGGAGGAGGAGGAGGAGGAGGAGGGGAGGAACAGAGAGGATCACAGCACAGCACTTAGAATAAACGCTGTTCACCATATGCAATGAAACAGAAAGGAAGAAGAAGCTGTGCACAATTTGCAATCACACCCTATTTAGATTGACGAAATGTAAATGTAAACGCAGAACAGCAAACTCAATGATTTGTGTTTTCTTTCCAACAAGTCACATTTGCACTGAAAGGGAGAGGGGAGAGAAAAGAGACAGACAGATTGTCCTGCATCTCCAGTATGTTTTCTGAGCTGGTAGCTATGCAACAAGACTGGGAGTCAGTGGAAGAGGGGGGATGGGAAGATGGGGACAGTTTAGTTGAGAGGAAGGAAGGGAGGAAGGAAGGAAACAAGGAAGGAGGGAAAAGGGGGGTGTTCTTGAGTGCAAACTAGAGAAAAGAGGAGTGCTGAGCAGAGACAATACTCTATACAGACCAAGAGGAGACCCCAGAAGAGATAATCAATAATGTTCACTAAAGTCATTTTAATATAGTATTGATTAGAAATAAATTACTTCATCTGCTGCTGCTCTTTCAGGCTGATATTCAAGCATCTGCCACTCAAGCATCCGTCCAGTTCAGTTTCCAAACAGCAGGGACATTTGAATGCTGAGCATCAGGTTGTGTTAATATTCACTACACATGTCAACATGATTTTATAAAGCGACACATAAAGCTGTTATTCCGTCCAGATCGCGGCTGAAGAGAAGTGAGTAGCCCCTCGACAGTGGGAGCTGTCCAGTGTCTCGGTGCTGAATGACGCCCTACTTTTCCACGTCCATCTCCTTCCTCAGCATCTCGCCTCGATTCCGGCCCGGGAAAAAAAACATGCCACCTGTTGCTGCACCGAAGTTTTCTCTCAGGAGGTTATAAAGAGAAAAAAAGACCGCTGATATCTGGCAAATAATAACCTGCAGTAGCCCTGCTCCTCATCTGAAAGTAAGGTCAATTCTCCTTTTTTCCCTTCCTCAAATCACGGCAACATGACGACATGATAAACATTTTCCCCCAGGCGAGGCAGGAAGAGGAGGGAAGGGGGTTGTCATTTAATTTCCCGTAAGACGCAGTCGGGATTTGAACAGCTATTTTATTTTTATATGGCTCGAAGGTTGTTTTTTTTCCCTTTGCTTCATCATATTTGTTTTTCAACCCTGAAGTGCAAGGAAAAAAAAAAGGACAAGCAGATTTTTTGTGGAGCGAATAAACATTGCGAACACATGAATATCCTACAAATAAACAGCCTCACACTGCATACAAAGCCTATAAGTGATGGACTCACCGTGTGTCGACGGGAACAACAGGTGATGCCGACATAACGTTGTGCAGAGTGTGCTGGATGAGTAGCCAAGGCTGTTGGGGATTTTTTTTTTTCTATTGAAACCAGCCACGATCTGGAGCCTGTGCGCCCTCCCATCCGAGCTCCACGTAATGGTTATCATGATGTTACTGGGTAGGCTGGAGGAGAAAGATGGATCAGCGTGTTTATATACGTCTGCTGCTCGGGAGAAGACAAGGAGGAGGCGGGACGATGTGGAGTGACGACTGCGCGCAGGAGGCCAATTGACGTGGATTTTTTTTGCAGACCTCGTTAAGGGTGCGGCCCAAACCAGCAGCCAAAATACATTAAAAGAAGCTTAAGGATGTATATGAATAAAGCATATGGAAGCTGAGGATGTATATCGATGGAACATGCCTTTGTTTAAGGAAAGCTTGATGGCTGTAGGTCAGTTTTCTAACCTTGTGTCAGCGCGTAATTTTAATCAGATCGAGGAAACACCTCACACACACACACACACACACACACACACACACACACACACACACACAAAAAAGACCCTAAATTGAAATCATGTGTCTCAAGAGTGCAAAAGACTTCACCTGAGCACCTGTGGCTGACTGTGGTGAGGAGCTCAGATGTAATTGAATTAAACCTGAACTGTGAGATCAAGATTATGCATCCAATTAATTGGTAATGGAAACAACAAGTGGGAAATGTTACATACCTAAGGGGCTGTGGAAATTGCAAAATGGTAAAATTAATTGCTTTGGAATACAACTGAGCTGAATACAATTTCATTTATCCTCATGTGAAAATACATTTATGCACTTTACACACACACATACAGAGAGATCAACTAAAAGCCCAACAGATATTTCAGATTCAATACTTTAATGCTCTTTAACATAGTGGATGCAAATTAGCTTTTAGCTCACATAAAACATCAAATGCAATAATCACACTGAGACATTAAACAAGCGGAACATTTTTCATAAAAGAATAAAAGAAGAAACAAATGTTGGACGTTATCAGCACCACAAACCGTGATGTGATGTGTGCCATGTACCATTACAGCATCTTAAGGACAATTACACCAGTATTTTAGAAGAAAGGATGAAGAAGAGGGTGAGAGGAGCCTTGTATCCCTGTTTTCCCTTACAGCTGAATGGTGTAAATTTCAGCAGGGGATGGCTGTTAAACACTGATGTTCTCAAATCTAAGTGGGTTGGGAGATAATAATCATAAGTCATTTCTGCAGTAGTGTTATCTTCAAATGACATAATAGTCAAATTATACTGTTACTCATTGTTTTTGACCTCTTTGATAGTTTAGCAGCAGTTGTAGGCTGGTAGGGCACAACAGAGTGATTTAAATGTGCAATTATTGTATGTTTAAAAGCTTTAGGGTTTGGGTTTAATATTTGGCTTAATATTATCGGATTTTTGTTCCAGTGCTGTAATGAATGTGAAACTGAGCAACATTATCACAGTCAGCAGGTGTGTTCCGGTTTGTTTTATTTATTTAATTTCTTCATCTTATCTTAACCAGAGGCAAACTGCCCAACAATGACCTCTGAAGAATTAAAAAAGGACATTTCAATGTATGACTTTGGGTCTATGTAAGGATTGGATCCTTGTAAATTAGAATTCCCAATTATAATAATTGTAAGAAAGCCTCTGGGTATTAGAAAGCTTCGTCAGCAAATAGACACATAAGGCATCTGCCTTATGAAAGTCCATATACACAGTATATCAGCATGCAGCCACAAGTATCTGAAAGCCAATACGCATGCAGAAACATACAGAATCCTGCTAAAAATGTCTTGTGTGAATGAAGACTGACTTCTACTATTTTTACTTTGTCTATAAATTTCCAAAAATGATCCTCAAATTCTCTTCACAAGTCACCAAAAACGTGTCAACATTCAGTTTATAGCCCCACACAGAGAAAAGAAAGCAATTCTTCATATTTGCAAAGTTGCACTGAGCATTTTTATTTGTTTGGGACCAAAACTGGAACCCATTTATTTAATATGAATTAATTTGAGCATCATCACATCATCACATCAAAGCTAAAATTAAGGACAGTCTAACTGGGGGGGTTCCTGCTGCTTTCAGGGCCCATGTGTGATATTTTATCAAAATCTTCAAAAGCCTCAAAACAATCAGCCACGACTGAATCTTTATGTTGCTTTTTCCCAGTGAGCTATTTAAAAAAAATAAAAATTTCTGACACCTTCAATTTGACAGCTTGTCACAGTTTACAGGCTGTGGAAAAACACACCTACCAATTCTTTATGAATGCAAAGGTGCTGCTGGGTTGGGTGACTTGTGTGTCTTTTTTTTGTAAATAAGACACATGGGTGACCCTCTGTGCTCTGTTCTTGCTGACAAAATGACCAAAAAGAAGCCTGGCTGGCTGCAGCTATTAGTTATCACAAAAGCCTTGTTCCTTTGATATATCCCTGCAGGCCGGTTATCAATGCAACTCAAGAGTCGGGCTTAGGGAGGAACCGGGGGGAAGATCCTGCTTGCTGTGTTGTGAGGCTTTAGTTGTATAATGAACATCAGACTCTGCGCTTCTTGATAGAAACATCAGGAGGTAGGATTACGCATATT
Source organism: Dicentrarchus labrax (assembly GCF_905237075.1). Lineage (NCBI taxonomy): Eukaryota > Metazoa > Chordata > Actinopteri > Moronidae > Dicentrarchus > Dicentrarchus labrax. Next base: position 11,770,337 of record NW_026136701.1, on the reverse strand, counting down.
AGCGGTCCCCCTCCGTTCTCCCCTCTGCTTTCAGGGCTTAATGTTAACATCTGCCCACCGAGAGCCACAGATGAGCTGGAAGACTGTGTTGAATGTCTTCCATTCAGATGATTTATCTGATCACTATAATGCACTGTATGCATGTTATTTAGATGACACTATAATGGAGTCTGAATGGGGAGAAAGGCTGAGGCTCTCTGGTATTGATAGAAGCTGAGTCACACAGGCCTACAGTAGCTGATCTTCATCACACAGAAAAACATTTTTCTTTTTAATTAACAGTGGTATTTTTCATTATTTTGTCTGTATTAGTAGTAGTCAAATTCCAACATGTTCAATATTAGCCGTTCTCTGATTTATATCCGTAAGTTATAGCAAAACCACTGGAGGAGAATCATTTAAGATCCATTTTTCCTTCATGCATTCAGACCCTTCAGCTGTTGTTTACACTGATAAAAATCCATTTGCTGTTTAAATGTGTAATAGTGAGTTTGGATAGGCCACAGGGCACAAGCAGAGGTGTGGGAGCTTTGGGAGGCGGTGAACATTCATTATTTTTCATGCTCTGGGTCAAAACTATGCGTGTGTGGGCAGCACTGGTAATATGTTGAAAATCTGCCGACTTCCAGGGAACAAGGTGAAAGCCACAGGGTGTTTTCTGGTCGTTCAAAGCTCTCGTTCTGACAAATGCGGTGCGTAAACTGGGGATAAAATGAAACCAGATACAATGTTAGCAGGATGTTTAACCTTCCTCATAGCCTGTTACAAAGACAAGTCAGCATTACTGGAAGGATATTGTTCTAGTGATCTGATTCTCACCTTCAAGGTAACATAGTTAAGGTTGATTGTATGGGTGTGGTAGCAGCAGTGTAGCACTGACTATGGAGCTGCTCATAGAATGGCGCCCTCTGGTGTTCACTGTGAATTGGGACAACACAGGAAAACACATGTACTGAGAAGCATTCAGACTGAGTGTAGAAAGCCTTATGAATACAGATTATTCTGTACAGTATGTATCAACCCAATTGAACACCAGACTTTTGTCAGACAGCACCACTCTTCACCATCATCATCAAATAATAAAATAAGGGAATATCTTTTGGGAGAATGGTGTTCATCCCTCCAGTAGAGTTCAGAGACTTGTCGAATCTTTGCCAAGAAGCACTAAAGGTGCTCTGAGGGCTCCACAAGACACTTGATGTTGGGTTTTTTCAGCTTTAATATTTACCAAACTGTAATTCTTCTGTTCAGAAGGAAAACTATAAAGAAACTGTGATAACGCAAAAATATATCTGCCTGACTTCCATGTTTCTGCTTTAAATGCCACATTTTTACTTGACAAATGAATAGAGAAATAAATGTGAAGCTCTGCATGTTCTTGAAAACAGAGACATGTATGACATGACTCAGATCAACCTCTTTTGGGATAAAAAAAAAAATGAGTTAAAGTTAAGTTAAAGAAAGAAAAAAGTTAAAGGAGATGTGTGTTGTGTACGGCTATGGACAACAGGACTCTCCAGCGGGTGATTAAAACCGCACAGACGATCATTGGTACTCAGATGCCCAGCATCAGTGATATTGGTGAGGTGAGGTGCCTGTGCAGAGCCGAAAGGATACTAAAAGACAGAAACCCCCCCCAGCCACAGCCTGCTCACCCTGCTGCCATCTGGGAAGGGGTAGAAGCTTCCACTGCCGTACCACCAGACTTAAGGACAGCTTCTTCCCTCAGGCTGTGAGACTGTTAAATTTTTCCTCAACAATTCATTATACCAATTTATATTTCTTTTATGACTGATTAATTATTTTTTATTTTTTTAAAGTAGCATAAAGGGAACTGTATCTGAATTTCACAAATGACAATAAAATAACCTTGAATCCTTGGTAATATTCTGTTTTTCTTATTGTCAACAAATCCCATGAAAAAAACAAATCCAACAATGCATTAGTACATTTTTAGACCTCCCTAACTTGTGTGTTGCACTCAGTCTGAAGACAATTGGTTTCTACTGAAGATTTAAATCCTTAAAAACGGGTCACAAATGTATAGGTTAATTTCCTTTGTAAAAGGCAATCATTTCCGAAAACAGCTAGACACTTCAGTTTTTAACAAACATCCTTTGTCACATACATAACATAAAAAATAGTGCTTCTGTTGAGGACTATTTTCTGCTGTGCTGTGGAAAACACATATTTGGCTCTCTAGTGAATATTTATGGTCACAGAAGAGAATTAAAATAAACTACAGTGCCCATGTTCAATTTAATGAAGGAACATGTCATCCACTGCAACAGTTTGGCTCATTTGTGTGTTTTTTGTTGCTCTGTGGCTCAGGGGAATAAGATAGATCAGGTTTTGAAAGAACAGCAAATACTTGTTAGTACAGCAGTCACCTATAGAACAACACTATTCTACAAATAATGATATAACAATAGTGCCCCTTATACTTCCCAGCAGGAGACTGATTTTATGACGCCTACTCACAGGTTGACAATAAAATAAAACATTGCACAAAAAACAGCAGTGACATATGGTACAAGATATGATCATTTAATTGTTGATTATCTCTTAGTACAGAAATATTTTTCTTTTTAACATTCTTTCTGTAATTCAAGTTGGCAGCATTGTCTTGATTTTGAAGTGGCATTAAAAGAAAGTTCCATAGAGTCGAGCAGTGAAACCGCCCATCAGCTTCCCCTCAGAAAACATTAGTAAACAAACATGCCATTTCTGTACAAGAACCTTTGTACACAACACAAATAAATAGCATTCATTTAAATGTGGCACGCTATTTGACATAAACATTCAAACAGGGGAAAAAAGGAAATCAAAATGGGAGAAAATGTTGCAGATGATATGAAGTCAGATAAAAAAAAAAACCAAAAACAACAAAGTACAATAGCACGACTGCTCAAACAGAAATGGTCTGAAGTAGTGCCCCAAGCTTGAATATCTTAGCAGACGCAGCACAAAGCAGAAGCTCTGCGCAGCATTTCACTCTGATTTAATCCCAAATGTTTTTAACTCTGAGCTTTAGTTGCTGTTACAAACTACACTGATAAACCAAAGTATTTTAATTTTACCTTTCCTTGCCTGGTTTTCTATTCAAGAAAGTAGAGAAACAAGATGGATGAAAAGCTTCAACACAAGTCACATTAAAATCTTCAGATTTTCATGTGAATTACTTTTGTGAGTAATTGTTATAATCAACAGTGTTTAGTCAGTTATTTTCGTCAAAGATGTGCCGTATGCAATTACAAGAGAGAGATAATGAAACAATGAGCTAATTCTGCTTATTATTATTAGTCATTAGACTAAATGAACTTAATGTTATATTAAAAAAAGGTGATCAGGATCATTCATTCAATCCTCGTTAACCATTAATAGCTCTTGAAAGGGCACAGGATCTGTTATCAGTGTACATGAAACATTATTGTCTCTCAGCAAAATAAAAAGACCAGTTTTTTTTTTTTTTTGTTGAACAAAGCCAAACGTACTCCACAGATAAGACCAAAACCTGCAGTTACACAAATAAAAGGCAATCTAGCGGCCTTCGAAACAAACACACTAGTAAGAATATATGTTAAAAATGTGTAAAAAACCAAAATGAACAACAAAAAAAAAAAAAGGGAAAAGGAAAAAAAAGTAAAATAAATAGACAATCAAAAGGACAAACTCAATATTTGGCAGGTAAGCACAAATCAGTCTGTAAACAAAACATAATCACATGGGGAGAGAAAAACACCCCCCAAAATTCTCCTTGTTATCAGAGATCACTGGTCTGTTGGAGGAGGCAGTGGCTCCATTATTCAGGAGGAAGTGGAATAGTGTGCGTATGCATCTCCGCTGCCCCTCGACACTCTCTCCAGCTCCCTCCCACCTCCAGCTACAACTTGGCTAAATAACTAAGGGCAACGGAGGGGGCCCTCTGTAGACTACTGAGGCGAATACTCAAAGAAGGGGCCCGTTTACAGCTGGATACATGCAAAGATAAATTCCCTTCTCTGCTTTATTCCCTCGTAGTACAGAGGTGTGCTTACTACCGGATCCTGGTGAAAAGGTTCAGCACTGACACAGATTCCTACAAGAAGGAAGGAGACACAAGACAGAGGTAAGACAATAACAGATAAAAGCATGTGCAGATGGAACAGACTGACCAAATCAGCAAATGGGATCTTAGTGATTTATACAAGTGAGAAACAGAGATAATTAATACCTTAGTGGATCTCATTTTGCTAAAGACGTTCCAAAACCGAAGTGTTTCATCCCCAGCTCCTGTCACAATGGCCTCTCCGTCAGGGGACATGGCCTGCACATAAACTCATTATTATACACTGAATATACAGTATTATAACAGTATATAATCAGAGTGATCAGGGGTATGCAAGAATAGGATTTTTTTTTTGTTTCCTTGCAGTGTGGGTGGCTTTGCTGTCACAGGCGATCGTGGATGTTGAATAATTCGCTCTACAGAGCAGCACTTCCGGAAAAACATCCGGAAATAGAGCTCCTTCTATTTTCTTAAGCTGCATATATAAATAAATATATACACTTCTAATACTAAAAGGACACCTTTTTTTTGTTTTTTCCAGCAATGTTTTAGCATCTTGTTTTTTGCTTCAGTTTTAATTTTCTGTTGTAATCATGGGACCACTGGGGCAATGGTCTGCAGAACAACATAGTACGAATACACATAGTATATACTGACCAGGTAGAGTACTCTGTAGGAATGCCCAGTAAGTTTGGCCACTTGAGTGAGAGAGGGATACTTCCACACCAGGATCTGGTTCTGGGAATAACCGTGTGTGCTGACCTGCAGAAAGCAAACACAGTATTTTCATATTTATCTCAGGCTTAAAAAGAACATTATTAGTTTGGGACATTTACTTGTATACTGTCAAATAAAATCAATAACAGTTCCCCGTCTCTGCTTCCAGTACAGAGGGATGTGTTTAGCCTAGCTTAGCTTAAAGATTGGAAGCCAGAGTTAACAGTTGAAAGTGAAATAATACAGCTTCCAGTTATTTAAATACTGCATCTCGTTGGGTATCAAGCGAGTCAGCCACACATCCAAGAGTCATTTTGGGTTTGTGTTCAGAGTTACTACAGTGTGCAAATACCAACACTAAGCCAAGCTACAAAACAGTTTTTCGCACATTACTGTATTGTATGTAATCTATTTCACAACAGCACCGGTCCAAACCAAAAATATGACTCACCAGTTCGTTAGTGTGCTTGGACCAGGCCAGGTTGCAGACCTGAGAGCCGGTGTCTGTGCACTGTAAGGGCTGGCCGGTCAGAGTGTTCCAGAAGCGGATGCAGCGGTCGGCGGTGCCGCCTCCGGAGGCAAGCAGGCCGTGCTGGTGGGGAGACCAGGCGATGGCCTTCACTGCAGCCAAGTGTTCTGTGTACTGCTGCACCGGGAGGACGCTCGAGTGGTTCCACACAAGTAACTACAGGCAACAGGTTGAAACAAGGGGAGAGGAGGTAGAGAAATGAGTCTGGGATGTTTTAAGGTACTAATGTGTAGCTCACAGACAGACAGGTGACATTCTGTGTCTACATACCTTGTTATCGTTTCCACCCGAGGCTAGCAGCTGGTGGTCTGTGCTCCACTTGAGCCCGCAGACTTCCTGTCTGTGTCCTTGGAGACGGCGCTCTGACTGGAGAGGCGGGGCTCTGATGTCGCGTTGCAGGATCACCCGATCGCGGCTCCCAGACGACAGCTGGTCCGCATTCCATGCCAACGCACCTGGTAGCACAGAATGAAAGGCAGATTGGAGTGAAGGTGATTCACTGAACATGAATGAGAGATGTTGCTAAACGACTGTGTGAAAATGAACAAAGGCTGTAATATTTTACTCATGGCACCGTCTCCACCTCCACCTAGCCTCTCAACTCACCCACTCTGGCTGTGTGTCCTTCTAGTACAGAGAGCTTCTTCCCTGCTGCTGCATCCCAGATCTGTACATAGCCTTTATGAGTCCCCACTGCCACCAGGTTACCCTAAAAATAGGCAGCCCACTTTTAATATCACACTTACAAAAACCACATAGAACAGGAACTTTTTAAAAGCCAAAACTGAGCCTGCACACCAAAACTAAACACAAAATTGTGAATTTGTGAATTTGCATCTTCACTAACACCAAGCAACTGCCCTTTTTCGTAGTGGATCTTTTTTAGGTCAAACTGAAGACCTGTCAATTACTCTGTGCCTGTTTAGTATAAATGTAAATAAAGTTTGGTAAGCGGGCTCTACCACAACCTTATTTGAAGAGCTGGGTGTTTTTTTTTTTTAATGTAACATGACAACAATATAAAAAGATAGTAGATGACAGAGAAACCAACCCTCTCCGACCAGCCCACTGATGTTACAGAATCTCCTTCTACAGAAAGGTCACACAGACGTGTCACCTAAAAAGGTGGGGAGAAAAAATAATACAGATAAACATGGACATCCAAGAGGCATTTACACGTATATATATATATATATATATATATATATTTTGATTATTTTTAACTACAGTGAAGACCTCTGCTGGATGCTTCTTTGTCTCAGTGCACTCAATTAACAGATCACACACACACACACACACACACACACACACACACACACACACACACACACAGACACACACAGACACACACAGACACACACACACACACAGACACACACAGACACACACAGACACACACAGACACACACAGACACACACCTGGCTGGTGCAGGCACTCCACAGGTAGACACAGGTACCCAGTCCAACACTGAGCACATTCAGAGAGGACCAGTCCACTAGGTTGAGGTAGAAGTCATCCTGAAGCTCCGGAGCATCCAGAACTTTGAAAGGAATCTTGGATATTTTGCGTGTAGGTTTCCTGGGCGACCGCAGCAGTTTCTGGCTGCAATGCAAAAAAAATAATTTGGGAAGGAATACAGTACTACTTCGCCCACATGGAGGTGATAACATTCGAGGAATGACAAGGAGAACATATTACCTGTTGCTACTGACAGGTGATAAAGAATACGGAGAGACTGTGTTTCCATCCTCTTCTGGCAAAGCCCTCTTAGTGCTAACAGAATACTACAAAACACAAACAGATGATTAGTGGTATGCAGGAAAAACTCCCCATGAACCTTACATTAGAAGTTACGGCCTTGTGAACTGGTCTTACACTAAAAAGGCTCCTCTTGGCAGGAGTGGACGGCTGCAGACGGCGGTCTTCTGACTGGGGGTCCTGGACTTTCTCGATGCCTGCTCCTAGCAGCTCGTTCTTGAGCAGAGCAGAGTAAGCCAGGCCATCCGCTAAAGGCAGGGGGAAGAGACAGAGGGGAAATCAAATCAGGCTGTCGAAATGATTAAGTTCAAACACTGTGCCCCCTTTGCAATTGCTCAGCTCTCTCTCACATCTCTAAAGATCAGGGTGAATTTTTCACTAAGCTTTGTTTAGTCCTTATCTCCAGTTTCCATGAGCCTGCCCCGGCTTAGTAAACAAGAGAAGGTCAAATTATCCAGTTTGACCGGAGCAGACAGATAACTGTGGAAACGAACTGAAAAGGGGATAAAACTCACAGTAAATGTTCAGCCACAAAAGAGAAGAAGAACATCTGACTTTTGGGCTGACAATCACAGGATAACTCACGATACATCACTATCATGATCATTTCCTTATGATAACTAAGGTGTCATTATACAGGTGGTTCTGCTATATACAATATAATGGCATGGCAATTATAGATCCTCTTATCTATGAAACTGAAGTGGAAAATGCACACCTGCAATGGTGAAATGTATTTTCTAAAACAGGAATCAACCATGTACTGTACTGAATTACTGCATTTAGTCTGAGCTTTCTTTCGTCCAACCAATCATCACAGATGTATCGATACTGTGGTTTAGGTCGGCAGATAAGTAACAACAAATTGGTATGTTTCAAGTACTTTAGAAACAATGTCTCTAGTTAACAGTTTCTCCACCAGAGAGCACTGACATTTTTTTTTTCAAATGTATATTGTGGTCACAATTTTATTATAAATTTAACAGATCATATCCCATAAATGTTGGTTTATATAAAAAAGTAAAACATTGGCCGATGTATATCACTATTATATTTCCTAAACACTCAAATATCAATATTAGTATATAATATTGGGGTACATTTTTAACACACGTGTACCATCATTCAAATTTTAGCAGCAATAAAATGTACAAAAGTGCACACAACTGCCACAAAGGAAAGTAAAGTGAACTGAATATGTTTTGGTTTTGTTTTGTTTTTTTTTAATTTGAAATACATTTTCTGACATTCTATAATCAAAACAATGAATCGTTTAATCAAAAAATAATTGACAGATGAATCAGTTATTAAAATAACTGTTAGCTTCAACCTTAAACTAACTACCCCATTTGTACTGTACGTTGCTAAATGTAAATGTACAAAGTATAACACACTGTATCACAACATATTATTTGTCCCACTTCCACACTCTTGATATAAAAATGGATCAGTTACCTTTGTTGCTGTCTGTTGTGCCATCTTTGGTTTTCCTGTTTTGATTGTGCGACTTTTCAATTTCCTGTGCCAGAAATACAATAAATAAATGACCATTCTCAACCGAATCTTTAAACTTGTTAATAAATATATATAATAAATGAAAGAAAAGTGCTACTAGATACTATGTTTCCCATTATCAACACTTCAATCTTGAGAACACTGTTCTTTTGAAAGCAAAGACAGTGAAGTCCTTGGGTGTATAACAGCAGACTCACATTGATGCGGTGGAAATTGACACTCCAGTTGGCTCCTGCCCGGGAGGGAATAAAGCGATCACCGTGCTTACTAGGGGAGGATAGGGGGGAGCTGGTGGGTGTCAGAGCTCTCACTGCTCCTACAGCTTTCTACACAAGAGAGGAGAGGAGAGAGCATCTTTGACTGGAGGCCAAACACAAACAGGCCTTGGACAGTGTTTGAAAACTTGATAACAAAACAGGAAGATAATTTAGGAGGCAGATGGTGCATTTGTTCGAGGTGTTAACAACAGAAGGCTACATTCACAAAACCCAGTCATTTGGACGGTAAGGTCTTGTTATCACTCAACACTAGTGACATCGTCAAATGAAAGAGACTGGCCTGTTAAACCGTTAATTCTTCCAACACATTGAGAGTAACACCCTCTCTGCCCCTCTTAGCTAGTTAACAATTAACAATCCTCTTTGGGAGGGGCTCAAAGATCACCAGGCTATGGTCAAGATAATGACCTCATCATAATTGCCTTACTGGTCAACACTGTAAACCTTGGCTAGATAAGGCAATTTGTGTTCTTTTTTTAGGTTTTAGGTTAGGTGGTTCAACAAGAAATAGCAGACAAAAAATACAAGTGTGTGAAATACTTACTATGGGGCTTGCGTTCTCATTTTGGATGTTTATCTGCCTGAGCAGCCTGCACTCATAGTCCTGATCCATGATGCCTGAAAACAGGATAAGACCGATCAACACAATCATAAAATCACACCAGTTTCCTGAATACACGTGGAAGATAATACGTTAGTAACAGACACTGGTACTTTCATAAGGTATGACTTTTGTTACTTCAGGTAATTCTTCCTGACTTACCACTAATGTCTCTAAAAAGAGGGCAGATACCAGTCTACCAGTAAAGCAGCAAAATATATATTTCTGTAATTACCAAACAACTCTACTCTATTGATAGATAAGCCTATTTTCTATTTTTATTTATATTTTTCTAGCTTAATTGTGATTCCTATGCACCAATGCAAAATCCTCGTATGTGTAAACTTACTTGGCAATACCAAAACCCGATTCTGATTCTGATATTAATATCATAAATTACCTACACGCTAACTCAGATTTAAGGCTGCTGTGTAGCACTGCAAATACTTATTTTGAATCAATCAACTCATCTATTTATATACATTTTTAAATTATCCCGTAGATCTTCAGTCTATAAAGTGTAACACAACTGTGAAAAGACACCAATCACATGATGTCTTCAAACTGCTTGTTTTCTCTAAGCTACAGTCAACCTTTAACAATGTAAGACGGAGAAAAGAAGCAGCTGTTCACATTTAAAAGGCTGGAAGCTGCAAATATTTGGCATCTTGCTCGACAAGTTACTAAAATGATTATCAAAGCATTACTGATTTTCTGTAAATCAACTAATTGAGTAATGGATTACTTGTTTCGGCAACACGTCACTATTCAGTCACTAGTGAAAGCTAACGGAGCAGCCCTGTAATTACATATGTGAAACTCTTTGTATCACATTGTTCAGTAGACGTTTCATCGATGTCTACGTATCACATTTGTTATTAGGTAAATGGTTATGAAAAGATCACCTTTACAGTCTCCTCCAGGAGGCATTCCTACAGACAATCTTAGCAGAAACCCTGTTTTTGTTCTGTGGGGATAATTTAGCTAGGCAACAGAACTGTCTATTAAAATAAAATCCATCGATATGATTACACAGAGAATCCAAACAATGGTTGTTTGGTCTAGAGCCTCAGTATAATGACATTAGTTACAGTGCTCATGATGAGCTGCGGGTGGGCTCAGGCTTACAACAACACTTAACAATACCGTTACATTATCTTTGTGAAGACCAGCTATCTAATTATATCTGTAAACCCGTCGTACTGTATGTGTGTGTGTGTGTGCTGCTTCCAGGAAACAGGGGGAAAATCCGCTGTAGTTATCGCTGAGCTGAAATCGTAACACTAAAATCAATAAAAAAAAACCCAAATAATTCAATTCAACATACAGTACAGAGCTATGCTAATGCTAACGCTAGCTCAGCTGTCTGACCTAACGTAAGGTAGGCTAGCTGCCCGGCTAATACATTAGCAACATTGTTTGTTCACAATCTACACTTGTATTAACCCCTACCGTGCCCCGCAAAGCTCTTCCCGTTGCGCACAGTTGAATTACTCTCCTTGGCAGTGTCAATTCCAGTTGAAAAGCCCTATTTTATGCGTTTTACTCTTAAAAACAGAGCATGTAAAATACAAATGTTTTCTTTTGCCGAGCGTTCAATTTGGGCTCGCAAAGCATCACGGGTAAAACGTGACGTCGCTGTTTTTGAATCACACATTTTGCGTTGCTAAGGAAACGTGTCCCAGTCGCAATATCCTCCCACGTCTTCTGTGGACTGAGTTCAGTGAGGACAAATTATGTGAAGTACACAGGAATAAAATGCCACCTAATCGCAGTTTGAGTCCTGTGATGAAGCTTTTAGTTTTTATAATAAATATATAATATAATAAAGACACAGCTGGAGGGCAGCATGTGGCTTCATATCGTTGAAAGTGGATGTATTGTACAAACAGTGTGATGGGCTGTTGCACTTTCATTACCTTTCTGTCTTTAAACGGTATTTTTACATTAAAAATAACATTTTGTTGTAGACAAATTTCATTCTAGTTAACAAACGGCACACATGACTTTACAGTATCTTTCAAATGGCTTTATTAGTAAAAAAAACCAGATGCCAGTGAAATATAATCGAACAAGAAGTAAAAACAGACTAAATATGTCCCAAGTGCAAAAGTCTGAAATAAAGACACATTCAGTGACATTGTGTTTGTGGGTGTAGACTACTGACAATATATATAAGCTGTAGACTCCTGACTGAAATAAACAGTTTACCAAGGATACAAGAATGTCACATAGTAAATTGAGGTTGAGAGCAAACTTTGACCCCACCATTGTCCCCAACTCTGTTGTAGTTACACTCACAAAGACGTTTGTGTGACATTTAAAATAATCATGTCAAGAGTCTGGTATCCCAACATGGTCCAACAGCTTACCCAAAGGAATCTGATTCAAAGTGCCACAAAAAAAAAAAAAAGAAACAGTAGATTCAAGTAGATTCTTGAAATTCTGATAAAAACACCCTCAACACCCAGTAATAAATGTGCAAAAGTATAGTTTTTAAAACTAAATAGTCTAAATGGGATAGATGATGACTATATATTAAGATAGCTAAACATTTTCTTTCACAGAAGATAAAATGGAGTTAAAACGAGTGGCTCAACTCAGCAGATCAAAGGGCCCATGCAGTTCAAATCAGGACAGTAAATACTTCCAAAGGTTGTAAGTTTCTTCAGACTGCAGTACTTGATTAACGTTGGTTTACACCAAATGTTCAGCTGTCCTGGATTGATTCTAGTTAAACACAGTCATGCTCATATTACTAATAGTCCTGAAAGAAAGTCACAGCCACAGCTCTACAGCAAAAGTACTATTAGCGGCTCTAACAGTCACATTGTCTAAACGTATATTATGTCTAGTAGAAAACATGTTTTATACTGACAAACAATGGCATGTAAATAAAACAGTGTTGAGTTTTCCACATCTCCATGTTACCTGTAATTATTAACAATGACATAAAAGAAATAATCACTTTGCATGGCCTCAGATACTCGCTATAACATCTGCATAAGAACCTCTCTCTAAGTCTGGAGCTAAACTAAATACATTCAGAGCAGAGTAGATCTAAAAAGCGTGTGTGCTTATGCTAATGCCATAGTTTTCAAACCAGTGAGGAGTGAATGTTGGAATGGCAGGTTGAACTAAATTGAAAATAAAGTACATCTGGAGACAGGACGCTGGGTCTACAGGGAGGAGGTATCTCTGGGCATAAGTTGCAGGCCGTTGCTGACCTGGAAGCGGGTTTCATCTGATATACCATACTGCTCCAACGGGTCCTGTGGAGAAAGCAGATGATGAGTAACCAAAAGCTCAGAGTGAAGAGCAACTTCACTGTTACTGAAGCAGAATCACACTTTGTATTAAATGATTAGTTCAACAAATCACACAAACAAACACAAAAACTCATTTGATAACCTCAAAAAACACATTTCTTTACAGACTTTCACTGAGAGGTATTTTGGGGTCTGTGGATTATCCTACAACCAAAATCTTCTTCTATTGACCTACCCATCTGTCTCCTGCTGATATTAATGATACTGGGCATTTCAGTGGGTCAAGCATGAGTCGTTTCCACTTCACACTTGAATTCGTCCCAGTATGCTGGATAGAAGCACCGTTTGTGTGACTTGTTTAAACATGTTGCTGTGAAGGGTCTCACCTTGCCGGTGAGTCTGTGGATTTCAGTGCGATAGAATATCAGGTTCTTCCTCATGAACTCGTAACTGCAAGAGATAAGATGACATATTCATTTGACATTTTAAGGTTTGAGTATGCAACTTGTTTCAGTTCTATAAACCAAATAATTGGAGCTGTATTAGAAGAGATGTCACAATACACAATTTGATTCACTATAAGAATTTCTCGTGATTTTCTTTTAACAAAATGAGACTGAAGACAAATTATGAGAATATATTGTGAATATATTTTCTCTATTTTACTTCTCAAATAAAATCATCTTTTTTTAATTTCTGAGGTTAGGGTATAAACTGTGCAGAACATATTTCCTTTTCTCTTTGTAAAGGTGAAACTGATGTCTTTGTGCTCGATACAGCTGCTGACATGAGTGACACAGGACGTCAAACAAGTCAAAAGCAGAAAGCACCCTCTGCTGTTTAAAAATAGTATCAAGGTTATTTTTTATCTCACCGACTTCAATCTTCACATAATGGGATCGTGATTTAACTGTCTCAGGATATATCTTTACATTCCTATTTATAAGTCTAATACTGTCTCAATACGAAACATTGTGGCGTACGCTGAAAATGAAAGTGCACGTTCCACCCAAAAGGCTTTGGCTGAACCACAGCAGCCCAGCTCATATACTGCAGGTACAGTATCTTCATCGGAGAAATAAACACAACTTTTTAGAAGGATTGTGGTTTTCCCAAATAAACTTTAACACAGGGTGCTAAGGTCAAGTGGTGACGGCTCAGTTGGAAACAACACAAGTCACAATGTTGACTTTGTGTCTCTGGAAACAGCTGCTTCATTCATTTATGACCGTTTCACCCATGTGAGTCTGTTACTGGTTAACACATTCAGGTGCAAGTTATTTTAAATACCATCTTATTGCACATTAAGACCTACCAAAGCCACAACTATCTCCAGGGCAGCGTTTATAACTGCAGATATGTGACTATATTCAGTTGTTGAGAACACAGTTCTTAAGTCTACTAATAAAGTTTCATCATATGACCATCGTTTGTAATTAATTTGGAACAAACAGATATATTGCCATTTATTTAAATTTTTTTAGATTACTCAATGACTCATATGTATGAATGTTTTATAGTTTACAGAAAACAGTATGCTCCACAGTTAATTCTACGACTATTGACTTTTTGTTTAGCATTGGCATTTTTTATTTTTTATCAGACTGATGTCTTAAACTGTATTGTGTTACCGTCTGCGATTAAACTCAAAGTAACGATATTAAATTGTGGCATTTTTACTTGATAATTGACTGACATGATCACTTATTAAAGTTGTAAACAATTAATTTTCTTTCAAATTGTCAGTAAAATGTCAGTTACTGCCAGGTCACCAAACATATGTATATGATCTTAGTGTCTGTAAATGAGAAGAAAACAAGTCGGTCCTACCTGGCCTTGATAATGGCGTCCATCCACTCCCCACACTGTTCTTCAGACTCACACTCAAACAGATACTTCCTCTCTGCTTCATCCAGAAATGCTACAAAGTGAAACACATAAAAATACATGTTAGGAACTGTAATATTAACATGTAAGTGCATATATTTCTCAATTGCTCTATTGTCAGCAAATGACAAAGTATAGGTTGATAATGTGAATGTGAAATGTAACTGAGGATACTTGAACTCACTAACAGAGAAGGTCTGGCTGTCCTCTCTCTCCACCCGACACTGCTCCAGCAGCAAAGCTCCAATCGGCTGACAAATAAATCACAATTTAGATTCAACACTTTACAGGATGTTGTTTCACTTTATCATGAGCAGGGTTGGGCAGTAACTCATTATTAGTAATAATATCACGACTATTGGTGTAACTAATTATTAATACATTTCAGTAATGTCACCCTCTACTAATGAAATCAATCAGTTTAATCACATCTTTGGATACATTTTGTAATCGTGAAGGAAACTGGTTTGGAAGATGGAAACAAATGTTTGTTTGTAGATATGTATAACTGTACATATAGGTATATGTCTTTTTTTGTTGAACTTGTGCTGTTTATTTATGCTGTTAGTCTGTGTTTGTACATTGAGAGTAAAACTGGAGTCAGATTCCTTGTATGTGCACACATACCTGGCCAATAGAAGTGATTCTGATTCTGATTTACTTTGATTTTAACAAACAACACTGGATTTTAATGGTGATTTTGGGGAGAAAGGACACAGTTACCAATTTTTGTGGGGAGCAGCATAAAAGTAATGTAACTAGCAGTGTAACTAATTACTGTTGACAGGGAGTAATACGAGTAAAAAGAGTAATAAATGACCTTTATTGTGTAACTAACCCAACACTGATCATGAAGTAAGACAATGAGTACAGGCTGTGAGAATAATCACATTATGGACAGGTGATGATTGAACTGACCTCTTCCTCATCTGTCCGGAAATAGAAGAGGAAGTTAACGACGAGTTTCACCAGCCTCTTCTTCACAACTGTGTGACAGCAAAGAGGAACCGAGATGAAAACCTCACAACACACACAGACTGCTGTCACCACGGCTGCTGTTAACATTGGCTGCTGCCCAAATAACACGAGACGGAAGTGATATGTAGGAGTCGATGTGTAAAATGTAATAAAACCCTCCGTGTTACCGTCTCCTTTCTTGGGTCCTCGCATCCCCAACTCAGCTGCCTTCTCCGAGGGCTGGCGGCTCAGAGACACCAGCTCCTTCTCGTTGAAACGCATCACGGCCACTGACGCAGCAAAACACAGGTTGAGAAGAAGCAGTCCGCTACGACCGAGTCATACCCGACACCATCACAATGGAGTGACACACCGACAGTAAGAGGCAGTCTCGGTTTCCTCTGCACCCACCGACCGACCGCCCGCCGCTGTCCTCGCTGTTTAATGGAGGTTGAGAGTGTGTGTGGTCATTTTCTACCGTCAGGATGTAACACAGCGGGGTCGGACTTCTCCTTCATGCCACACACCGGACACACACACCGGACACACACATATATACACTCCTCCGGTTTGGCAGTGACACTCCTCGGTGGTAATAGTAGTACGGTAGTCGGTGAGGGTCACACCAGAAGAACAGTGCGTTCAGGATGCAGCCCAGTGATGGAGGAAATACTCAGATTATTTATTTATGATACTCATGCGTTAATGTGAAAGCAGGATTTGACTGTTGTAGTTGGTTGAGGTGGAGCTAACTATTACAGTACTATTACCTGAACAGGACTGCAACTAATGATTGTTTTTTATTATGGATTAATCTACTGAATATTTTTGTTATGGATCAATTTACTGGTTATTTTTTGTTATGGATTTATCTACTGAATATTTTCTCCATGAATGTACTGATTAATTTATTGTTTGATTTGTAACAATTCTGAATATTAAAGTGAAATAAAAATTACCCACAACGACACAAGTGACACACAGTGCTTAACAAAACAAAATTCAAAAATAATTACAATGATTTAAAATAATTAAAATAAATCTTCTCAAATACAAATCCTCACATTTGTAAAGTTGGAACCATTAAATGTTTTTACACGAAAAAAGACTGTAAACGATTATCAAAATAGTTTTCTGTCAATCTACTAACTTACTTTTCTGCTTTTAGGTAGTTTAATTTATAACAAAACATGTTTTATATGTTCTTCATATGTTTCGTATGGAGACATTTTTATTCGTAAAGTAGTAGTAGTAGTTGCAGTGAAGTAAAAAGGACAATATTTCCCTCTGACATGTAGCAGGGTTGAAGAATAAAGTGGTAAATGTGGTCCATCATCTTTTTATTATTCAACCCAGTCCAGGAGGTGGCGGTAATGAACCGGAAGCTGTTTGCTAACCGCAACAAAAACCAAAGAGGAAGAAGAAGCAGAAGAAGCCGCCTGAGCATGCGCACTACATATGTACGCCATGATCCTAACGTTGTGGCTTTAGCTAGGTGAGTGTTTGGATGAAGAAAAACTTGTTTAGAATATTTATTCATGTGTAGTTATCGTTTCTCGTGTAACTACACAATGAATGATCACATGTACAGAGCGACCTAGGTTTCATTTGACGTTTGATCGTTCATATTTGTTAAAATTGATTCAATACAAGCTGTTAACACTGGTAGCTTAGCATAAGCATTAGCATTATCATAATGCATTCAGTAGCTAGTGGTACGTTATGCTAACACAGTGTAGCTAACTGGAGTGAGTAGAGATCTCTAAATAGAGTGTGTTTGTGTCGTAGCGTGATAAAATTGAAGAAGTCTGCTGTTACCGTTTTGCTTTACGATCCAGTAGTTAGACCGATCCCTTGCAGTCCTCAGTAAACAGGTCTGAGAAGTCTGGTAGCGTTTTTAAAGCACATGAAACGCGACACAGAAAAGTCACGGGTGTAGTTGTTTTTAACTTTTATTTGAAATAATTAAAATAAATGATCAATACAATTAATAAAGTAAGTAGTCAGTGTAGATGTAACTGCACACATGGTACTGTGTTGTTCCTCAATCCAGGAATACATAGCTCGGTAACAACTGTGAATATTATTTATTTACATCTTTGGCAACAATGTGTGTTTTATCTTTCCTCAGATAATCAAGAAGGATCTACTTTGAGCACCTGTCCAGTGTTGACACGGCAAACAGGAGTGGCTGTCTGTGTGATTGAGCCCACCACTTTGCAAAGATGGATTTCCAGCATCGAGCTGGAGGGAAGACGGGGAGCGGTGGGGTGGCATCAGCCTCTGAGAGTAACCGCGATAGGAGAGAGCGGTTACGTCAGCTGGCCCTGGAGACCATTGACATCAACAAAGACCCCTACTTTATGAAGAATCATTTAGGATCATACGAGTGTAAACTTTGCTTGACACTTCATAACAACGAGGTGAGGAGGCACACAATGAATGTTTCCTAGATTGTGTTATTTGAACTGTGATTTCCTGTTATCTGTGTATCTTCTTTAAAGCAAAAGATTACAAACTGCTCCCTTCTTTATTTACAGGGCAGCTACTTGGCTCACACACAAGGAAAGAAACATCAGACCAACTTGTAAGTCCACATCTGGTCTATTTCCTGTACCCTATACATATCTCACATGAAGATTCTGCTGTTGTCCTGTCTCTTGTTTTGGTCAACGCACAGACATGTGCTGAGTTTATGTTGTAATTGCTGTAACTAATTAATTTGATCAAGCCACAGGTCCACTTCACACATACTTGGCTTGCAATTGATAATCAGCTGTTTCATGGTTGCTGTGAATTGACCCAGCAACAACCCACTGTTGATTAAAGGTTAAAACTACATGTTTTGTTTGTTTCAGAGCGCGGAGAGCAGCCAAGGAGGCCAAAGAAGCTCCTGCTCAGCCAGCTCCAGCAAAAGTTAAAGTTGAGGTCAAGAAGTTTGTCAAAATTGGTCGACCAGGATACAAAGGTAAACTGGCTGAATGGTTATGTATCAGTGCAGTCATTCATTTGTTTATGCTGATAGTAATTTCGCTGCAAATGTATTGTATTTTACAAAATGGTCCATGTCTTTCTCTTTTTTATAGTAACCAAACAGAGAGACCCAGAGACCGGACAGCAGTCCTTACTTTTCCAGGTTAGTGTGTTCTATGTAAAACCTGTTGATTTGTTTTTTGTTTGTTTTGTTGGGAAGCAAATTTACATCAAAGCCCCACTTCAGAGGGATGCTATAAATGTATCTAGTTTGCAAAAATTATTTCTTTTGCATGTCGTCTTCTATCACCACTGCAGTAAGAATATATTTTACAGCTTCTCACTCCCCACTTACCTAAGGCTGGCAATATACTTAGTCTTTCTCAGTTTCAAACAGCTGTCTAATACAGCACCATGTGCTAAACCAAAGGCAGGTTGTTTATTGGCATCTCTTATGGAGGACAATATGCAGTACATGGCTCGACCTGACTCTGTGTTGGCGGGATTCTTAGCTGATTGTCATGGTGACTTCATGTGAAACTGCCGTGATGTTGTCTTCAACGCGACACCAACACAGAAACAACAGAGGATATAAAAGGGATTATTCTTGATTCGTGGCATGTGGCGGTTTATTGCAGCAAGGGGACAAACTTACGTTAATAAAAAACTGAAGGAAGCAAGACAAAAGACAGCTGAAAAAAAATCCAGCAGTTTGTGAAATCCTTTATCAGAGCTCAGACGAAGGGGCAACTTGGTTGCTCAGTGTTGCGCAAGTGACAATTCTTTCTGATCAGTCCACCTTTTACTATCGGCACAAGTTTTGCCAACAGAAAACCAAAGAAAAAACTTTTCCAACCAGTCAGTCTGAGCCGTACACATCACCTCGTGCATCAACTTATACAATTGCTTCCAGCAGCAGTGATGATAATCACAAACAATATTGTTTTTTTGTCAAAGGCAAACCAATAAAATATCTGTTTTTTGTTCAGATTGACTACCCAGAGATCGCTGAAGGCATTGGACCCAGGCATCGTTTCATGTCTGCTTATGAACAGCGCATCGAGCCCCCTGATCGTCGCTGGCAGTACCTGCTTTTGGCTGCTGAACCATATGAAACTATTGCCTTTAAGGTGAGTGAGAGCTGCATTTCTATTGTGCTCTTTATAATATGTTTGTTCTTTCAGTGACATAACATCAATATCTTTGCTCCTTTAGGTCCCCAGTAGAGAAATTGACAAAGCAGAAAACCGCTTCTGGACCCACTGGAACAGAGAAACTAAACAGGTACTGATAGGCTGATTAACATTTGTCACCACAAAGCCAACCTGGGTATTACATCTGAGAACAGGAAACGTGGTTTAACCTGTCTGCCATGTTATTTTCCTTCCCAGTTCTTCCTACAGTTCCACTTCAAAATGGAGAAAGCTGTTCCCCAGTCCAGCGGTCCACCACCTCCTGCAGGTGTGAAGCGTCCTCCTCCCCTCATGAGTGGCGTTGGACCTCGCCCACCAAGTGATTCTATGCCCCCTCCCCCGCCAGGAGGAATGCCCGTTCCCCCTCTCCCACCTGGTGCCCCAGGTGCCCCCCATATGCCCCCTCAGATGCCCATGCCCCCCATGCCAATGAGGCCGCCTCCTCCCGAGGGCCTTACAATGTCTAATAATTGATCCCTTTCCTGCATTTCATGATTGCTTTCTTTCATGGTGTACAGTCACACTGCCCTGCCTGTCTACACTGTCCATCTCCCTCTAGATATTGCAGGTACATTCAGTTTGACTATTTCCATGATGTCTAAAGTCCACATTTAGTAGATTTTTATACATTTTTTTTCTGGGTAATGTGAATGCGTAGGGCAGTCCATATGACCACACTGTTTTGTATAAATGCTTAGATTCTGGAAATATGAAGCTATGATTGGAGATAGCTCCATCTTTTAAGATGCTGTTTTGTAATTAAATTCTGTGGAGAAAAAGAAATGTGTCTCAAAGTCTTTTTTTTTACAAAGACATCACACACACAAAGATTTACTGATGCATTGTATATAGCTAGAAAGTTGCTGATTGGGACAAAAGCTTGAATTTATTGTGCGTAGTGGGTCAAATTATTGATGATAGATTATTGAAACCCCCAATTTCAGTCTTCAGTTCGCCATGTTCAGTCCCTTCTAGCTGCATACTATTGACAGTTAACTGAGTTGGCATGATTCATAAGAGATTTATTAAATATGTTATAGATCTTCCAACAAAGGGAATCAAACATGGAGAACAAAAAGCAGACAGGTCAATAAAGTCAATGAAAATGCAGACATCTTTACAGGTAACTCAAAGCTCCGTTACATACAATCACATCTGTCTAGCAAAGCAACAAAAAGCTGTAACACATTGACATTCATTGTGTATGGTCAACTCAAATCACATTCATTTTGAGTCTCAGTGGTGATATTTGACAGACAACATTGTTTGAATTCATACCACCGTTTAATACATTTTACATTTGATAAAAAATGTATTCAGGTGGAAATTGTTTAGAACAGAATTTGTGTCTGTCAGTAGAAAGAATCAACTCATCCCTTTTGAATCTTTTTCTTCTCTTTCTGTTCCTCCAACTTTTTCTTCTTCTTGGGCACTGCCTCCTCCTTTACTTCATCCTCATCTTCATCACCCGCTGCTTCTTTGGGTTCTTCTGTTTTATCTCTCTCTTTCTTGTCTTGGATTTCTTCATCCCTGTCTTTTTTGGCTCTCCTGTCTTTTAATTTCCCTTCTCTTGGCTTCGTGAGTTTTTTGACTGGCAGTGGCTTGTTTCTGAGACCTCTTGTTGCCGGTGCCGTTGCTCGGCTCTTTGACTTTCTTCTTTTACCCTCTTCATCATCCTCTTCCTCCTCATCCTCTTCATCATCAAGGTCTGGCAGCCACCAGAACATGACTTCCCATAGAGTTGTCTCGGGCTAGAGGAGAGGAGAACACGTGAAGTAGTTGACAGTACAAACTGTGGTGCATGTACCGCCGTTTATCTTACAGTTGGAAGGTAAAAAGATGAAAATGAAGGCCTCTTTACCTCTGGTGGTTGTCTTCTGTGTCGCAATGAGCCCGACCGTCTCACTGCCAGCCCAAGTTCCTCCTCCTCCGCTGGCCCCTGACCACGTAGAGTTTCTGTATTTTGAAAAGAGACAACTCAGCCTCAGCAATCAGGTCATTTTATGTCTGTGCTTCTACTTTGTCTTGTTAGTTTACTTGCCATGAAGCCTCTGAAAGCCTGAGGTGAGCACCAGGATGGTAATGGCCACAAACAGACAGCGGTTCAGGGTGACATTCTCCCACGGCGTTTCAATCTGGCTCAGGTTTTGGATGGACATTGCTTTGCGCAAGGACGCTGAAGCGGATACAAGAAAGAGGAGGGGAAGGGGATTGTTGTAATCCCGTAATCCAAGACACTTAGAAACTGGATTGTGTTGAACAGAGACATGGTAATGACTCACTTGTTCTGGGGAAGCTGGGTTCCCGGGGTGAAGTCCGGAGTTCTCCTCTTGGTTGCTGTGAAACTGGAGGCATTTCCTATTGGAGAACAACATGCAGCTTAGAAGAAAAGATATATTAGGGATGTGGACACCGTGAAAAATTGGCCATGTTGGTTGTTTTCCAACTAACCTCTCTGACTTTCCTCGTGGCGTACATTTCTGAAACAGACAGATGGAGATTTAATGAGGGGTGATATCATTAACCATAAACAACAAACAACCATGCCTTCAATCTGGAATGTATCCTCATCGATTTTATGTATAATTGTTGGCTGACATATGCTCTCATTTACACTAAATAGTCTACTGTGCCAAACTTTATGCTACAGACAGACATAACAGATGTGTACCACCGTGCTAGCCAGTCTGTTAAGCTAAATTCAAACATTAGCCCACCAACATACTCACAGTGACAATGCTAACATGTTCACCATCTTTATTTAGTGTGTTAGCATGCTAATATTTGCTAATTAGCACTAAACAAAAAGCACAATTGAGGCTGGTGGGAGTTTCATTAATATATATAAAGTATTGGGCAAATTATAATAATTTGAACTGATGATGGTGCTGGATGAAAAGTAATCAAAGTTATTATAACTCATCCGTAAGAGCACATTAATGTTTGTACCAAATGTCATAGTAATCCATCCAATAGTTGTTGAGATTTACTTTTTTTTAGATTACTTTATTCTTGTGTGATTTTTGTGTGACTTGTATGTTTTTGTGTGATTTACATATTTTTGTGTGATTGTATATTTTAAGCACCATTGCACCAAGATAAATTCCTTGTATGTGTAAAAACCTACCTGGCAATAAATCTCATTCTCATTCTCATTCTGATTCTGAGATGAAAAGTAATCAAAGTTATTAGAACTTATTAGTAGGAGCACATGAATGTTTGTAGTAATCCATCCAATAGTTGTTGAGATATTTGACTCAAAACCCAAAATGTCAACTTCATAGTGGCCTAAAAGAAAAGTCAGCCAAATTCATCCTCTGGGGGTCATAAAAGACTGTACAAAATGATTTCAGTCTGGACCAATGTGCTGGCAAATATAAATACATTCTCCTACATGGTCTCTTTAGACTCTTAGAAGCTCTGTCTCACAAGGAGGATTTTGTGTGCTTGGAGAGATTGAGGCTTATTACACCCACCATCCATTCAGCACAGCAGAGGTGCATTATCACCGTGTTGCCTTTGACCAGGAGTCATATTTCAGTGGCTCCCTGTGCTGCTGCTCCCAAGTATTTATAGAGTTGTACATATGTACAATGGATGAAAGCTTTTACAGTGTGTGCAGACATTACAGATTATCTCTCTTGTGTGTGTGTGTGTGTGTGTGTGTGTGTGTGTGTGTGTGTGTGTGTGTGTGTGTGTGTGTGAGCGTGTGTGTGTGTGTGTGTGTGTGTGTGTGTGTGTGTGTGTGTGTGTGTGTGTGTGTGTGTTTGGTGTGTCACCACCTGGCCTGCGGATCTGTCGAACAGGCTTCTGTGGAGGAGGATCTGCTCTTGGTGGCCCTAACTCCTCTTCAAATGTCTCATAGCTTTCTTCCATCCCTTCCCTGAGAGAGAGAGAGAGAGAGAGAGAGAGAGAGAGAGAGAGAGAGAGAGGGAAGAAGATGGAAGCGACTCAAAATTGTGTTTGTAAAAATGATTTGGCAGATTAACATATTCCACAAAGCTTTGCATGTGAGCCTGTCTGTTGTCAGAGGCCAGTTCAGCCTATGGACAGTTGGTATTTTCAGAATGCTATTGTTGGCAGCTGTTGCCTTCCAGAAACCGGATTCAAGGGATCACAATGCTGCTGTTCTTATCAGTATTCTTCACTTTGTACCATAGAAGAAAGTTTCTCATCAGCATTTCATTTTGGCTGCTCAAAATGATTCAAGTAAAAGGTCAGCTCCTCCAGTTTATGAATAAAACTGATGCAGTTTCCTGACCTTCACATTTACAGATGAATGCTGTGAGGCCCTTATGTCTTACATGACATTTCTACACGGACATTGAGCTAATGTCCTAGCAGCCCTATAAATAGATGAAGCAAGGCCACCAGAGAGACAGATGGATACACACTGCATATAAATACACAAAAAGAAAAGGGCTGATGTTCCCATTATACCTCTGGCTAGCCTCTGCCATGATGAAGCCTAACCTTTGACCCTGATTGAAATAAGGACCTGACCTACCTGCCTCCACATTTGGGGTCCCCCGGGCAGCGTCGTGGGAACCTTTGTCACAGAGCCTGTTGTTCCTCTGCAGGGATGGCAGCCGAGTCACGCTCTGAACTGTCTGACAGCCAAGCACAGGTGCCGGAGAATGAAAAAACAAAAAGAATTGAGTGTCAGTCAGAGGCAGGGTTGACATTAACATTCACTGTACAGCTCTCAAATCCCAAGAGAAGGCTGAGAAGGGAAGGAGAAGGCCACAGGTTGAACCAAATTTTGGTAAACCGTGAGCAATGTTGGAATAAACCTTACTAAGATGTTATCATATTTTGTATCAAAGGAGTTACAGTGCATCAATCGCACAAATTTGAGCAACCAGGACAACTCCAATTAATAAATACTGTAAAAAAAGAATTTTTTTTAAAAAATCAAAGAAGAAAGATCTAATATAGATGTTGCAGTAGATGTTCAATTTTAAGATGTTTTCCCACCTTTTATCTGAATGTTTGGACATTATATTTCACCAGCAGAGAGCGCCACTATACTACTTCAGGCTGCTCTGCTCTACAGATGAAGTCTGTAGTCTGTAAAATTAACAGAAGGGCTGACACATTTCCTTTTTATAAGCTAACCATTAGCCAAACCCTCTATATCAAGCACTTTAGACACACATGATCATGTTGTCAATCATTTTGTTTTATCAAATTATATTCTTTATGTTGCATTAGTGTATCTTTATCAGCAATCTTGTTAACTGAATGAGGTAAGTGGATATTTTCATACTGTTTGTGTGTGTTGTGAGGCTGTCAGGCAAATTCGCCCTCTTTACATGATATGGAGGCCACTAAAAAGAAGCAGTGTAAACAGATGTAAAGATGATTGGGTTATATCAGGGTGAGGTGGTTGCAGGCCACCTTTATGTGGGAGGGGAGAGGAAGTGTTGGTAAACAGACTTGTGGCAATGTTGATGACTCATACCTACATTTGCTGGGACTCTGCCCAATTCCAGCTGAATCATGCATTGCTATACTCATCAGTAATCACTTTAAGTTTGGACATAAGCTCTTTAACCTCTGCCTTGGGGAAACTAACCAAGAGAAGGCTGGGGTCTCAAATGGTACCCAGAGCAGCATCATTTTGTGCTTTTTATAACTCTTATCTTATTGAAAATACTTGATTTAATACATTTTGGCTATCTTACCATCATTAAGGTTGTTTCTGAGACTGTCTGGTTTCCTTTTACAAAGTCATTCATGTGATTTATAAATCACCATACAGAGATACTATGTATACAAAAAACATTACCATCATCCAGTTAGAATCATGCTAGTGCTATGCTATGCTAGTGGCATGGCTCCATTGATAATAATGTTGGTCAGTTCACCACTTTCCAGACTGACTGACACTGTTTCAACAACTGTTGGATAGATTGCCATGTAATTTTGTTCACACATTCATGCTTGCCTCAAGATGATTGTGACGTGCTGACATTAGCATTAAGCTCAAAGCACAGCTGTGCTTATGCCCCAGTTTCAAAACATATTACATTGGTAAAGAAATGTATATAAATGACCATAAAAAAACATTACAACCAACCTTTCAAAAAAAATATGTCTCTTCTTAACCCACCTCTGTTGAATCTCCATTTTCAATGCAGAATAGCAAATTTGATATTCGTTCCCAAAACCCAGTTTATTCATACCTTACCTGTCTTACCTACCATAATACTTATGAACAGACTTAACTAACCTCAACCTCCTTTAACTTCAGGTTTTGGGAACGAATATAACCCAGTGGACTGGTTCCACTGCCTAGTTAAGTGTTTTGCGCATGTATCCAGTATATGTAAAGTGTACCATATGTTATGCACATATGTGTAAGATACATGACTTCATATTCCAGTAAACACACAGTGAATATTATAGCTGCATCATGTGTTCATTTAGTGTTATTCTTTGTATAATGATGAGCTTGTCTGCAGACTTAATTGACCAAATGCATACTCTCACCCCACTGATTTGTCAGTGCTTATTAGTCCCAAGGATACATCAGGAGTGCATCATCTGTGTGAACAGTGCTAATAGAAAAGGGCATTTAATTTGGATGAATTAATTCTTCCAAATCAAGCCTTCCAATGTCACACTGAGCCTGCAGATTGACAGATTTACTCCATAATAAGTAACACTCTTTCTATCTTATTCATAGCACACATTGAGGTAAAAAAAAAAGTGAAACGCTGCAAAGTTTGGGCCAAAGTCTTAAAGAATGTTTCAAGGGCAACACAAGCCCCTCTGTGTATACACCGTGCCCTATAAGGTGAGCAAACATTGCCTGCAGACATCTACGTTCCAAATTCAGGCTCTGGAGAGATCCGAGCTGGGTGAGGCTTTCTGTCCCCGTTTGTCCTTACATAATGGGCACTGTGCTCAGAGGACACACTGACTGCCCAGTGCCCAGTGGGAGCTGCTCTATGCCCTCCCTCACAGAGTATGTTGGACCGTGAAACAACATTAACGATGTAGTCTGTCAGGAACTCACAGGCTTGAGTGACTTACGGCGACTTGAATTAATATTGGATTTAATGATTGAGTTTTAATTTTCAGTCATTGTAAATGAAGAGCTGATGTGTCTTTATGAAGCTAACACTGAAAGATGATGTGTCCCGAGGTGTAGAACTGAGACTTGGACTTGAGTCAGACTTAAGGCCTAAGTATGCTTGGTTGTGTCAAAATCCTCCTCCTCTTAAACCTTTCCAACGTCTGTATTAGGGCTACGTCTAACAATTGTTCTATCATTCTGAAATGTACAATCCAACAGAATTGTCCTCTTCACACCACATTTGGTCATGTGTGCAGAGATGAGAAAGTTGGATTTGCACTTCTCCCTCAAGCTCACTTTTTCCATTCTTCACACAACTACTTCTGTCACTTTTCCCCAAACGATAAAGTTCATCGCTGAGTTAGCAAGCTACAAGACAGAATATATAAATATATCATTGCACAAGGATAGAAACATTAGGGACCAGTGGCTGAAGTTTATTTTCTTCTGAAATACCAGAGCATTTTACTCCAATTTGGACCGTCTGTTCAGCTCATTTCATTGCTGACTGCTTCCTCAATCAGGGACAGTCGGATAACATTTTCCTCAGCAGCGGCCATTAGCATTTGCATTTGAGTTTTTACCAAACTACAGTAGGCTACAATCCATTACCTGGCCGTACATCACTCAGAAGAGAGGTTTGTTAATATTCATGAGACAGACACAGCTAGAGGATATGAGAGAAGTGTGAGAGACAAGATGTAAAACTAAATTGAAAATTGGTACATAAAACCACAAATATCTTCTTATGGATATCAAAACTTTAAACAAAACAGCAGAAAAGAACAAAATATGGGACCTTTAACATAGCTTTCTAATATATTAATATTATTGACAAAACAAGCAGCATCCTGAGAGGCAGTGGAACTGAGCTAGAAACTCTCATTTACCAGACAGGTTCACTAGACAACCTGCCTGCCTTCCAGCATAGATATCTGCCTATCCTCCTTCTCAGATGTGCTGACAGTGTAAAACTTGTATTTGAAGAAGAATGACACTGGATCCACAAGGATTCAGTCATATGTCTCAAAGCTGTTCGCCTTTCACTTTGAATCTCCAACCAAAGCCTTCATGTTCTCTTGGAGCCACGGTGGGACTCTGTGTGTTTCTCTGTATCTCTTCAGGCAGCTCGCTCAGCCTTTGATCTTTCGGAGACCACAACATGTAACTGACCGGATCATGACTTTGAGTCCTGCAGAGTTCATGGGGGAGCGATCTGCTGCAAATCCAGACCGTGCCCTGAGGCAGATAAATGTTCAAATGTCCAAACAATGTAGTAATCTGTCCCTCATTTTCCCATGGAGGGATGCAGGAGGCAGAGGTGTAACGTCCAGAGAGATTCTTCTGAGAAAGGAGCTGGATTCAGATTCTGACCCAGAGGAATGCTGGGACCTGCTGGTGGATGGCACATGGAATGGGATGATCTGAGACGATTAGGCGAAAGATTTTCATCATGTGCAGGCAATGCCTTTCCTCCCATTGATCTTTTTCTCCAAATATCTTGAGGCCTTGTTTCATCATTATGGGACGAGCGCACAGAAGATAGAGGGAAAATGAGAGAACTGAGAAGCAAAGAAGAGTAATTGGTTAGAGATATTGGATTTCTTAAAAGGCAAGGGAAATCCAATTGGTAGTGTTTGATCGTGACTATTAAGTTCAACTCATCTCCCTGCTACAGAGCCCATTGTCTATATTTATGTAACTTTGATCCCAAGCTGTTATGACACCGATATCTTTTGTTTTAGCCTGCTTTCATTTTCTCTGGTTTTGTCTTCTCCTTCATAATTTCTTTTCTCCCAATCTTAACCTTTTAAAACTGCTTTGACATTTATTCTTTTCTGTTTGTTTCTTTGGGGAGGTATGACCGAGTGATGGACTCTTTTTTTAAAGAAATGAACCACTTCACTTTCACAGTCAAACACCTGAGAGTTTCTTGGCCTTAATATGTTCAGTCCCTCCTCCTCCTCTGTCTCTCATTGTGTCTGTAGGGCATTTTATTGATAGGGTAATTTGCCCTGAGATTGTACTGCAGCCTCCCGGGTGCTATGTGTATTAATTACCATCTATTCATCTGAGGCCGTTCAGCCTTTCAGCGTGCTCCTGAGCAGCGGTTCCAGGCCAATGCCTCACAGCCTCTGTCACAGCCCTAATGCTTCAGCAGAAGCATGTGTGTCTGTGGGAGACAAGTAATGTGAAACCTCATGCACCGAGGAAGAGTGTAATTTATTATTGCTGCTTCTCAGCGATGGCCGTGGTATTGACATCTGGAAGAGTCGCAACATAATCGTGAGCAGTGGGGAAGACATACTCAGATCTTTTACTTCAGTAAAAGTAGTAATAGCTGAGCATAGAAATACTCTGTTACAAGTAAAATTTACTTAAGTATTAACATCAAAATAACCTTAAAGTACCAGAAGTACTCATGATTCAGAATGGCCCCTTTCAGATTAATATATATATTATATTATTGCATTTTAATTATTGATGAATTAATATGTTATGTGTAATAGCTGGTAGCTAAGTTTAACTACTTTATATTGTTGGGTTGCTTGTGAATTCTACTTTAAGTACAATACTTGAGTAAATGTATTTAGTTACATTCCACAACTGCACTAGAGTGGACATGTGAATTTTTGAACGTTGGTCACATGATATCATAGATTGAGGCTTTTTGTCTTTATTGAGGTCTTCAGCCCCCACCCCGTCTAAATGCATGTTCTCGTATGTTGGTTGTCCGCTCACAGGCCTATAATCAATAACTCATTCCAGAGTCTTAAACTCATAATGAATTTGTGAAGCTGCTAATCAATTTAAGATAAAGCTTTCATGTGTACACAGAGTGAGAGTGAGACAGGAAGATAGAGAGAGGAGAGAAAACGAGGAGGGGAGGATTTTTGTTTTGCAAACACGGATAAATAATTAAACACATACACACGGAAGAGGAGGTGAAATGAAAAGCATACTGATCTGATTATCCCAACAAATCCACTTCTGTGCTTACTTTTTGTTTCTCTTATCCTCTCTGACATTCAGTCGAGATATACCTTCAGTTGGACACAGTTACATCTCTCTCTTGCAGAATTCAAGCTTAGTTTCATCATGCAAAAAAAGGAAAGAAAAGTTGCCTCTCCTTTACTGTCTTGCTCTTGTTATATGATGTTGAGAGGAATGACTGCTGCATGACAACATCCTAAACCCTCCTATTACTCATCCATCAGCCTTCTTCTCTGCCTTAATCAAGGAGCCTACATGCACTTAGTTTCTCTCTGCTCCTGTGAGCCATCAGTGGTAGTGTTCAACCTGTGCATTAGGAATATAATCCTCTAAGGCTTTATGAGCAAGATAAGTAAGTATCAGGAGGGCAAATGTGACAAAATATCTTGCACAAGTGGCAGCCTTGTGACTCAACTTTAATGTTTTGCTAAAGTAGGAGTAAAATATTGTTTAAGTAAGCCAGTATTCAGGGTGAGAACTACTGGGAAGCCAGGGGGAGCTTGGCTCCTCCTAATAGGACATGAGCTCGCCTGAAAACATGATTTGTGAAATCTTTTTTTTTTGGGGGGGGGGTCTCTAAAATATTGACAATATACTATTTTTGCCATGTATTTCTGTATCTGTATCATCACGGATCGTGTGTAAAATAGGCTGTTGTTGATGTATGTATATCTAGCCTAACGTCTAAATGATATTAGCTACGAATGTTTCTTTGTAACTATCCCTGTCCAACTGTCTTTGGCTGAGCAATGTGCTCTTTTCACTTCACTTTTCATTACAAGCCTCATATCCAAGGTCACCAGCCAGGGTCACAGTGTCTAGGTGTTCAGTTAGATAACAAGGTATACATGTGTAGACATGTAATAGTTAAGTTAGTTACTTTACTACATTACTGACCAGTACTGAGTGGGGTTTATGCAGATATGATGTACATTTGTGCAGTAAAAGCCTTGAGATGTATTATTCATGATTAAGTGGAGTAGAGTAGAGAAGCACACACACATAAACATTAATTTCCTATACTAACTATATTTCCTTCATTATATATTCTTCTTTCTGTGTTTCTGCTTTTTTTTCTTGTGAGGTTATTTTTATTTTGTTTTCTTTAGTGTGATATATTGTTTTGCCTGTATTAATGAAAACAAAATTCCTTAATTATAAAAAATGTCCCATTGACTTTCATAATTTGTCTGTATTGTCTTTCTTTCTTTCTTTGTTTCTCTCTCTTTTATATCTTTCTTTTGTCTTTTATTGTGAAGTATGTGACGTATGATCTAGAAAGGGGCTATATAAATTCAATTTACTTGTTTACTTACCTTATTTATTGAGTTCACACAATGAGACAGAAAATACATATATGCAGCTGTAATGTTATAAATATAGATAGAAGGCTTTAGAGACACACGCCAGTCCTGTTCTCAGTATTCACATCTGCAGCACTTTTATTTGAGACAGCTTTATTTGACAACCTTGCTGGCTGATTTTGAATCTAGCATCACCATTTTTTTTTTCTTTTCCCGAGATATTTTACCCTCCTTGCCCCTCGATGCCTCTTTCCCTCCGCCGTGTTTGTGTGTGAGCAGCCTTTCAGCCGGCCCCTGGTTGTCGACTGATTGTAGATAATTACAGCTATTTGACTACAGCTTTCACAGCCAGTCCTTTCTGGAGGCACTTACAGAGGGAGAACATGCCAAGCAGAGGCCTTTAACTGCCTCTGCGGATAACTACAGACACAATGGCAGAGTGAATATGATGAATATAAATCATATATTCCAGGCATGCTGGTGCTATCAGGTATTCACACATAAAGCTCTCCTGTATGGATTCTGCAAAAACCTCAACATCTGTACAGCAGAGGTTTTCATCTGAAGAACTAAAATTGAGGAGGAAATAGCAAAGATGCAGTATTATTATCTCTCCAAAACATAAATTGCTGCAAATCAGTTCTGCAGCAAATTAAATCCTTTTTAAGATCCAAGTGCTTTTGAAGCAGAAATGTTACAACATTTTGGTTCAAGTCTTTGAGATTTGATTAAAATATCTACACTTGGAACGAACGTCTCAATTTTATATTGAGGAATAAAATAACTTGGAACTAGACATAATTTGGTGGCAGTTTCAATGGAAATTGAGTTCTTGCTCGGTGTAGTTTTGTAGAGACTGGCCCGTTCTCTCACATATTATGAGACTAATCCTGGTTTGAAGGACTGTAATTGTTCTCGAGCTGTCGTACATTAGCTACATGCCTCTCAGCTCAGTGCTATATCCAGAACAGTAGGAATGAGTCAGACTCTTTATGATGACAGCTCTCCCCGTCTTTCTATGTCTGCCTCTCTTTCTCTCACTGCCTGCCTGACACTTTTTTCTCTTCCCCTTCTTTCTCTTTTCTCTGCTCATTGTCTTCTGCGCCTTCCCTCCCTCCTTCGTTGTCTCTTGCTTACATAAGCTGTGTTGTGTGCAGTGACAGTGGAGACTGGAGGACTCATCACAGCCCCTCACTCAACAGGAACCCCACTTCTGTCTGTCTCCTTGTTTCATGGGGAGCCATGACAGCTGCACACTTGACCGCAGGCGAAAGCGGATAATAGCAAGAGAGATCAAAGCAGAAAAAGATAAGACACACGCAATTTCTCTTTCCATCTCTCCCACATACACTCCTTTTCTCTGAGTCTCACTTGACATACATGAGTACCTTTTTTTCAAAGTTGACCCAAAAGTTCAAAGTAGTAGCTTGTTTCTTAAGTTTTTTGATTGTATTCAGTGAATGATTCATTAGACTCTACCAGACATTGTCCCTGTGAAGAAAAGAGATGCACGGTTGACAGACATTGGAAGCAAAAGAGGCACAAGGACATGTCTGCTGGTACTCAAGGAGCAGCTAACAGGAGCCCCAACTCTTCTGCAAATTTAACAGTCAGACTATGGTGACAGTACAGACTTACTTTAGTATTGATTTTTTTCCCTGTGCTCTATCAACCTCTCACTGCAACAACAGACCAGTGGTGGTTCTCTGAGGGGCAGGGGCAAAAAAAGAAGTCACGATGCATTTATGGTGAAACAATAAAAAACCGGGGACAATTAACTATTTAAATGTACTACAAGGAGTCTTTAACTGGTTATTAAATAGTCTCAATTTATGACTCTGATATACACAACTAAACAAGACCTTCAGCTATTTCAAGATAGATTTACTATTTCTATACAATTATACTTATGGTACAGATACACAGAATCCAACAAGAAGGCATCTAGTTGCACCGGACCACTGAACACTCTGGCTGTTGTGTAATGAGACTGCCAGCTGGCCAGTGCTTGGTGTTCGATCTGCAACTTTCAAGATGTCGACCGGCCGACAAACTTTTACATATTACAGTAAACTAAAATATGTTTCTGAAAACATTTTAAGTAAGAAGTAGGCTATGTAGTAACAGAATCTCGATTCATATTTCATCAGCATTTTTTTTTTACAGTTTGATCTGAGTTTTGTGAGCCTGCTAAGTTGCACTGGAAGGACTTAATTTGCATAAAGTTGAAGATGAGTCGTGTTTATGCAAATTCCAATACATTATGCACTGCGCAATCTCTGGCTCTCCATAGAAAATAAATACGATTCGTCGACTTCACATCAGTCAACATATTCAGTGTGTCTGGACCATTAATGCCTGCCAATGGGTTGGATTTAGTCTGATTCCCCTTTAAATCACTTTAAACGAGGGGTTGCCAGAATCAGCACAAAAGTTCCATGTAGGGGCTTTAACCATTTAGAGGCACATAGCAATTATCAATTCATTATAGTATAATTATATTATATTAAAATTAATCTAAATGAATGTGTTACCTCTGTCAGCATTTAACACCAAACTGGGGTGTCAAGGCCTTTTTAGGCAGTTGCCACCCCTTGCCATCCTTCTAGATCTGCCCCTCGTTGTCCAGAGGACAGCAAAAGGCTGCCCTGGAGTGTAGCCTCGGGTTGAACTGCACATGCAATAAGAAGTGTAATAAACTTTAAAGGACAGATTCAAACTGGTTTCAAGACTATTGGCAGGCCGATATGTACACTGAATGAGTTATACGAGTCATACTTGCAGTGAAGAGATCCCTTTCTTCAGTGATACGACTCCATTGTAAAGAATGGGTGCAAAATCCAACATGTTTATAGAGGAGAGGAAGGATTTCAACAACCACAGAGGTTTTCAATGTACATATGAGCATGTGAGAATTGTTTTAAGACTGACTTGAGAAAATCTGAAACCATCCAGTCTGTAACAACTGTAGGATTTATTTTAATAGTGTTCTTTTTGCATTAACCTTATAAAAAAAACAATAAAATGGAAGCAATCAAATAACTTGCAGCCTGTCAGATATTTAGTTGTTAAGCAACAGAGCTCACATTATGACAAGCACACTAGAATACCAAATAGATACTTTTGTGTGTGCCCTGATAGGATGTCTTTTTTTCCTTCTTGCTGCTTTATTACTGGTCTCAGTTTGTATTTATGGGCTGTGAAATGAGGCAGTCAGAGGAATAGCAGGTGATAGAAGGACTATGGAGGGAATGATGGCAGTAAGTATACAGTTATTGAACTGAACTGTGCCCCTAGTCTCCTTCAGGCTTGTGTTGTCCTGGGAGGCAGAGCACGGATTCAGATGCGCGCACACACACACACACACACACACACACACACACACACACACACACACTGATAAATGGGCAAGCCTTGCTTTTTGTTTATCTCACCACTGCAGGCACTCAGACAAACCCCTCTGATTTCACATGCAGACTCACATGTGTGATCGTTATACCCACTGAGTGTTTGCTGGCACCTGACAGCAGATTTCTTATTGCCTGTTTGTTCAGTGTATATGCACATTGTAGCCTACATGCCTGTGCATATTTGTGCGCAGTGATAAGTATTCTCTCTGAAACACAAGAACTAGCAGTAATTTTTGAACATTCAGGCAACAAAGATGTTTTCAGCCAAATTTTCACCCCCTGTTCAGTTGCATATTCTTTTGCATGTGTGAATGGTTACGTAGATGGGAAGGATTTGCTTCCGCCTCCTTTGATTCAGGCTATTTGCATGATTGTGACCCTGTAATGCCATCACAGATCATCTAATACATTTTGTGATTATTCATGAAGCATTTTTTGCTTTAGTAGAGTTGTGCTTTTATCTTGATGTATTTGGTATTTACAATAATCCAGAGAGATACAATCCAGTTCAACATAGAACTGCAGCATAAAATAGCAATCATTATGTGATCAATACAGGAGGGAGGTGTGTGACAGGTAGCTTGTATACTGTATGCATAATGAAATGCCTGCTAGTCTGTGTATTTCTGTGTGTTTTTGTTTCCGTGGACCTGCAGCTGGTGATAAGCGGATGATCAATGCATGCTCATAATAATATTCCAAGACTGTTTCCATGGAAGTCCCACGCCAGGTGCCAAAATAGAAAAAAAAATCCCCTTTTATTTTCTCAATGCAGTTAGAGCATAGTAATTAATGCAAACCTGAGCCTCATTTATCAGAGTTTTCTTTTTTTATGCATGAAATGTCATGACGCTTGACCAAGTGCTTGTTCGTTTCTTAATATATCACAAGATAATTGGTGCCCACTGTGAAAGTAAACAGAGCTCAGAATTAGCACAACTCACGCCAGAGCTATCACCCTTTCTGCAGATGTGATGCATTATAAAACAAACTGTGTTTTTTTCTGCCATTACTTTGGCAAGGCTTGTGCTGAGACAATAATTCACTGTGTATGTGCTCTCTATAACAATGAGACCTCTATCAGCTGTGGCTTGCTGTGCTGCCGTGGCCTTGGTCTCAGGTGTTAGGTGGTCATGCCAGGCAAAAAGCAGCCCGGTCTACATCAACACACATAATCTATCCTCCTCAGTCTCATTCTCCGCTGGGAGATAGAGCTCTCATCACTCACCCCTCTCCATCAGCTCCAGTGATTGGCTTATTATGTCCTGCACAGACAAAGAGTGGGTCATGCATCACTGCACACATTGTTGCTTCCACACACAAAAACTCATATGAACCCCTGTACACATACACAAACAAACACAAACATCAAGGAATCCAAAAGGATAACAGATTTTTTTGTCTCTGTCAGTTGTTATAGCCTGGTGGGACACAAGCATTACTTTAATGTGAACACACACGGGTGAACACACACGGGTGAACACACACGGGTGAACACACATGGGAGCAGAAGACAAAAACATCTCAAAGACATTGGGCAATGAAACAATGCTGATACTGTACTACAAAACCCGCATGTCATCATAGATACAGGAGTTAACTTGATGGTAAATATCATGTTAAAGGTACCAATTTTATATGTCAAACTCAGTTTCCTACTCATGACTCGCGCTATCAAGTGTCATGATGTCCTTTGCGGCTCTGGAGGGAGTTTTGTCATGTCTGAAAAAATAACCCTGATGATGTTATAGCAATGTCATCAGGGCTATCTTGGCTTAGGCTTGGAGAAAACATTTTTTTTAACAGAAAGAGTGCATGATGAATTAGTTAAATTATGGGAAATCCATAGGATCCAATGTTATTGGAGCTTGACCTGTACCGGGGAATAAATTCAGGACATGTTTGCCTCTGATTTTTTATTTTTATTAATCTGTCTCTCACATGTTATGGAAGTGCAATACTAAAGGACTGTTTATGGTTCTGAGTGGTATTAATGAGCTACAAATCTCCCCATACATATTTTTGTGGAAGCCTCACATACCATAGCTGTATACTGCAAGGCTGCAGCAGGCTATTTAAAGTCCATAGAAACTATAATGCCACATTACATCACATCAGTGAGTTCATAATGCAAGTCAAAGGCACAGCGTACCAGCTGTTACTACCTGTCTCTGTTTATGGAAAGGTATGCTAGCCCCAGGCTTAATGGCCCTTTACTTGGCTGAGGGTCCCAGCCATCTAGGATTAGTGTCCTGCTCCAAAATATTTACATAAAATCATTACCAAACAGGAAACAACACTGAGACAAGTGGCGAGGGCCTGTGTGGTGTATTGGCCAAGCTCTTTAGTGGGTATATCTGCAGCAGAGCGTGGTTCTGGTATAATAAACTGCAGTGTGCTGGAATAATCTCTCAGTGTTTCAGGCCTGATTTCACTTCAGTCATAGAGCAAGGACAGAGAGCCAGAGAGAGAGAGAGAGAGAGAGAGTGAGGGAGAGAGAAAAAGTGTGGTGGCTCTATGTTGGAGTCAAGGGGTCCAGGCATCAGCATCCTGCCTCGTGTGTGTTAAAGTGTGTGTGCAAGAGAAAGAGACAGAGAGCATGCACGTGGGTGTGTTGTTTTGCCTATAGCATAGGATATATTTTTCAGTTTGAGGTGAACGGAGGTAACCACCAAAAGCCTAAACAGTCTCCCACCTTCTTTCTCCCTTATCCTCTTTGCACAATCCGTTCATTTTCTGGCCTCTCCGCCATCATGTCTTCAAATGCACTCTAATTCTGCAACCAATTTCATACTGTATTTCTGCCAAAGCCTCCATTTTCCCTTCACTTCTACCCACTCACTTGTCAATCCTCCTCTACTTCACACGTTATAGACCTCCCTCTTTCAGGCCGGTTAATCTCTCCCTCTCCTGCTCCAATCCCCACCTTTCACTTTCCTCCTTTCCAGAACCTTTTCCTCTTTCTCTGCTCCATCCCTCTGAGCCCTTCTCCCTGACCTCTTCCAACCTGGCTCTAAGCCTTCCTTCTCTAAACCCTGTGAGATGCCCCGAGTGCTTAAACAGCATGAAACTGCTTTTCTGAGAGCTCGGAGAGCTCGAGGTTGTGTGAGCTTTAGTATCTTTAATGTTTGTGTGTGTGTGTGTGTTTCAAAGTCTGTCAGGGGAGTTGTGAGTGGTGCCGTCTTTTCTCCCTTCATGCAGATCGGACATCCTGGGGGGCAGCACAAGGACAGGAAGTGGGGCAACGGGAAATAGGAAGTCATTTAATGTTTCTACTTTACATTTTCATAACAGAAAGCCCCCCCCCTTATGTTCATAAAGTTAATGTGGGGCAGCAGTGGAGGTGTAAAGGTGAGTAAAGGTGAAAGAATCTGAGTGGAGTCCAGAAAGTTTGGGTGGCACCAATGAATAAAGAAAACTTTTGCAGCAATTTCTACTTTGGTGGCCTTGAGCAAAGTTCTTGAAGAGCAGTACTATAAGTTTCACATGTTTTAGCCTGTCAGCTATAAACTGGATGTACCTTCCTATCTTTCCAAACAGCTGCTGGTTTCCACTCATTTATCAACAGTCTGAAAATCAACTGGCAAAAACCTTGCTTGAGACAGCCAGTATCCCTCAGAAATACGTCTATATCAGATGATTCTGCACATCACAATTGATCCAGTTTATTCTATAGGAAGTGAAAATATTGATGTAAAGGTCTGGGTGGTGGATGGGCGTGTATGGAGTCTGACTTCCTAGTTTTCTTCCCTTTACCAGCCTGCATTCAAGCCCCTGCCAAACAAGTGCACACAATGCTAATTAAGCCTATTACTGCCTGGTATGTCTCTGTATTTTATTGTATACACAGTCTGTGAAGACTTTTAACCAGCAATGCTGGCACAAAAGGGTGCATCTACTTACCAGTGGAAGAGGCCGAGTCCTCCCTGAGAGTGATCGATTAGCTTGCCAATCCCTGGAAATGAGCCAAAAAGTCTGTATTTAGTACCGTTATTCAACTGTTCTGCAGAATTGGATTATTCTACAACTCCATCCTATAATTACACTGTGGAGTCACCATCAAACCACTCGGATCCCAGGATGGCCATTCCCTGGAGGTGACAGCAGCACACTAGGCCAGACTTGTTGGAGAATCACAAAGTTTGTCTGTTAGACAAAAGAGGCGTCACTGGGATTTATCTTCATGGGTTGTGAGTATTTTGTGTAATTACCCTCACTGCCAGAGGGGGAGATAAAAATTCCACATGGTAGCTTTAATGTTTGTGTTTTTATTAACCATAACCATGCTCTTTATGCTAACCATTGTTTATTGTCCATAACCACAATATGCTGTTTATAATATACACCATGCCTAATAATCATGTGCATATACTGCCGAAAGTGAGAATTTAAAAAAATGGCTGTCACTGAATACAATCTGCATATGCTAAATCATCCAATCGTGGTATTCTTGTCTGTTTGGGTGATTCATCACATTTGGTCACTTTCATGTCAAAATTACTGTATTTGGTCACATGGTAGTAAGTGAAGTATATCTGAATAACAGACAATTCTGAAAATTCTTCTGTCAAATGCCAAAATTCATCCCCAAATGGCAACTAGAGTATGGTTAAATTAGAAAAATAATGGTGAAGATTAGGCAAAACACTAAGGCGAGGAAAAGATTGTGGTTAAACGTAGTTGTGCACAATATAAAAACAAGCATTTATTGCAGACCTTTGATGGGATTAGAACTCTTTCACACCCTTAGTTTCTGCCTTGCTACATATAGGATATAGGGCACAATATTTTATTTATTTCTCTTGCATTGGCACTGGTGTCAGACTATATTTGTAGCTGCACTCATGTACGCCCACTTGCTTTATGTCACGTCTGATATATAATAATCAGTTAATGACATAAATGAGAGTCTAATTTCACACATGATCCATCATGATAAAGATAGAAATGCATGTCTAAAATGGCAGGTTGTCTATATTTTAGTCACCCAAGATTTCACAAACCATGTTTTCAGGGGAGCTCATGTCTTATTAAAAGAACCTAAGCTCCCAGTGGCTCCCCTGTAGTTTGCACCCTGATTGGCACTGAACATTGGTACTGGATGCAAATCCTGCGGAATTGTTATTTCTTGGGACATAGGAAACATCAAGCAGATGCTTTTAGGAAATTTTAAATTCAGTTAGGGCTGCCTCCTAATAGTCGACTTGATCGTTAGTCGCTGAGTCTTAGTCGACCCCAGTCGGATAGTTGCAGAAAAACACAAAAATCAAACGGGAGCTGTGCCTTGTCACTGGGATGAAAGTACCACTCTCTTGCAACACAGGGAGTCACTCACCGCTGTGCTGTTGCATTTGCTAACTGTACTGTACAGCTGCTGCCACTAGCTAGTTAGCGGTCCCAGCAGGGAATGCCACCAACGAGCGGTGTCAGAATGAGCTGCAGAACAGGAGCTGAGAGGACCAACAGGGGCCATCTGATTTACAGCAGCTCCGAACAAAACTATCATGACTCTTGGGGGGAGAGGCATCAAACGGAGGAAGAGGAGTGGGTTTGTAGCGAGTTCATTTGTAAGAAACTGTTAACGTTCATCATCCATCGTATCCACCAGTATTTGTTTTTTTGAAGTTGGAAGTTATTTATTCTGTGGTTGAAACAACCAGACATAATGTGATGTTATACTGTGTTGAAATAAATGACTAAATGTTCAGTCTGGTTGACATATTCAGATTCATAACCGTTTTTTCATTATCATTTAATTGGTTGTTGTTAAAAAAAATGTGTATTTAAATAATTAAATTAATTAAATTAATATCATAAATAATTAAATTATTAAATTAATATCATAAATAATTAAATTAATTAAATTAATATCATAAATAATTAAATTAATATCATAAATGCAGCAACTAGTCGACTATTGGCTTTATTTTCCGACTATTAGTCGACGAGGAAAATCTTTAGTCGGGGGCAGCCCTAGATTCAGTGTTTTTGTGTAGAAAATGATGTGTATGTAAAATGTTGATTCACTGTTAAACCATCTGTTTAATAACTCAAAAGGGCCAATAGATGCATACACAAATAGATTAAATAAAGCAGACTCTGTCTTTATTGTGTAACATACGTTCAATAATGGAAACCAGTGAAAGAACTTGGAAAATAGCATCTTGCAACTTAAAATGTTCACAATTTGTAGTTCGTAATCAGCTAAAAGGCGTATGGTCTTTCAGTCTCTAACTAGTTAAACCACCAGAGCCGGGCAATAGCAAATAGGCAATTTTGGCACACTGGATAACACTGAGGCGTGAATATATTTACTTGTGGTGGTTTAAGCGAAACACGCTTAGTATCTGTGCTTAGCCCTCAATTTCTGGATGAAGGGTTTAAAAGAGAGAACTTGGGTGGATGTGGTTATGAGGTGT
The DNA here is from genome assembly GCF_905237075.1 of Dicentrarchus labrax. Classification (NCBI taxonomy): domain Eukaryota; kingdom Metazoa; phylum Chordata; class Actinopteri; family Moronidae; genus Dicentrarchus; species Dicentrarchus labrax. The sequence continues at coordinate 11,729,400 of NW_026136701.1, read as the reverse complement.
GATAAGGGCGTTGAAGAAATAATTGCAATTCTTCCGTCACGGAGGCTTGGGCTTGACTCCAGGTTACATTCTGCCTGTTAGGACTATAGAGCAGGTGGATGCAGGGAGATATAGACATGAAAATTAATTAAAATTCTCCCTCTCCTCCTATTCTCTTTTTATGCATACATAACCACTCACCGCTCATGACCACGGGGTTAAGAGCTGCAAAGCTAGGAGGAAGGCAGAGAATAAAAGGTTAGAGTGGAGATGGAGGGATATACTGCAACAGAGAGTCAGGGAGAGGTAGCACAGTGATGAAGGTGAAAGATTAATAATCGCCTAGTACTTCACTAACAGGCTACTAGACAGTTATATCCACAGCCACCAGTGTGTGTTGGCATTTGTTAAACCTTTATTCATCCAGGGAAAGGCTTAACGAGACCTAAACACTGCCCAGGACATCCCCTATCAGCCACCAAGCTTTACTTTAGTTACTTTATGTCCATAATCACCATTTCCTCCCAACATTGGATGTCTTTAATGCTAATTTAAGGCCCTGGAAACATATTTTATTAATCAGCTTTTGATTAGGTATTAAATGAACACACAACGTTTTGCCAGTTAATTAACATAAGAGATTTCTGTCTGTGCTGTTTTGTGGCAGTGGCTTAGTTGAAAAAAATGATACCTTATTAATATCGGATCCACATTAACTTGCTAACTGCAAGCTAGCTAGCTTGGACTGACTGAACGGACCATGCTCATGGCTTGCTAGCATGTTGCGGTTAGCTCGTCAGCTACAGTTTGCCCACAATGCCAGTGAGTAGTAACAACATCACCAAGCTTCTAAATCCATATTCAGATTTTTTGCGCCACTTTCTGGTGTTACAGGGCCTTAACATGGCTGTTTGTTTGTTTGTTGTTTGTTTATGTTGCCATGGAGATGTCACTGTCAATTAATACATTAATAAATAATAGGTACCTATTTTTTTTCCAAAATGTAACTTTGATTTCTGTTTCATTCCTAATTTTATGAAGGAATACTTGAGTTTTGAAAACAATGTTTTGTTTTTTTAGGGTAAACAAAGAAAATTAGTTTATAAACAGGACTATATGAATTTCCTTGAAAAACTGCTTCATTTAAATTTAATCAAGAAAGTAATAATTTATTGTTCATTTATAAATGCAATCATTTTGAGACAGAA